>NC_135842.1:16142500-16560000 GCF_029677425.1 Wolffia australiana
TTGTAGCTGTATCGCGCGGACGAATCGTGGGTTTCGACCACAAGAGTCAAGCATTAACCAGGGGTGTCACTCGATCGAGAGAAAGACTGGATTATTTATTTGGTCCGGA
Organism: Wolffia australiana; assembly: GCF_029677425.1. Classification (NCBI taxonomy): domain Eukaryota; kingdom Viridiplantae; phylum Streptophyta; class Magnoliopsida; order Alismatales; family Araceae; genus Wolffia; species Wolffia australiana. The sequence goes on from NC_135842.1 coordinate 16,142,610, forward strand.
TGCAAAGTAGGGGCATCCATTTTGAGTATACACCATAGAGACGCGTCGAAACCGGACTCTGATGACCTCCGGGGCGAAAACCCTGGGGAGAAAAATTAAAATGGCCTCTGGCCTACCCAATTTCCTTGTGGGTCGTAATTGCAGACGACTATGTACGCCCCCGAGCTGCACTGGGAGCGGCCACAACCGACCCTCTGGGTGCCCCCCCACACCACCTGAGTGTAATGGCCGCACACCTGCCCGGATATGCACTGGTTGCTGCTGGGGTCGTAGTAATGGCTCTCCCACCCACGTCCCTACCACTTCCGCCGCGTCCCCGTATCCCATGTAGAGATTCTCGCCGTAGGGACCCTGGGAGTGCTGAAGAGTGCACGCACCGGCCAACTGGTTGGCATAGTTCTGCGCGTCCGCCTGAATATCTGTGTCCCAGCTCAGGAGCAACGCCTACCATAGCGCGGGCGTAGTTGTGCAACCCAAGATAGTCGGCTACGGTGTTTTGGGCATAGGTCGGATGCAGCAGAGCCAAGCCCAAGGCCACCATGGCGAGTGTCGCGCATGCAAGATTTCCCGATGCCATCTTCTCCTCTCTCGTTGGACTCGGAGTTCTTCGCTCTATGCATGCAAGCATCCGGACTACGGCATTTATAGACATCTTTGTACCCTCAGCCAGCAAGCCGATACTTGGAGCCTATAAACAAATAACTCGGCGTGAAACATCGAGTAGGCTTCCTATCCCCCATCCTCATACTTAGTGCACAAACAAAGCGCGTTGAACGGCGCGATTATCCCGGCTATACAGATGTTAACTCGCCCCGCGCCGAGCGTGAGCCGCCAGTAATTAAGATTAGACTCGCCCTAGCGGGTTGATTGGTTGACTTGGCTTCCTCTCTTTTGTTTTCTCGGGGGGACGTGGATGGAGCTGACCTCGCACTCTGCACTGAACATGGTATTGTTCCGCCGGTGTGGCTCGAAGCGTAGGAGCTCCTTCCCGAGTTTCCAACGTGGTTTTGCATTGAATTTTCAGGTGACGGCCCAAGACCGAATCAACTCGCAGTTTATAATATTTCCCGTCGAGTTAGTCTGTTAGTGGTTTGTAATATTCATCGGCTCTGCAGACGTGTGAACCAGGGAAGACCTGACGCCGCTCGATCTTTATCAAATATAACACTCGCCCGCAGAAGATAACTCTTACTGTCGTACGAGGTCTCATGCAGTGAAATCACCTTCGGAGAAAAAACATCATTTTTAAGGAAGAATTAACCGTTCTTCTGTGCGTGATCAGGCCTGCCCCGCACAGGCCATCCCGACTGGGGCGACCAACGTGGAGACGGGAGCCGCCGAACCACGAGGCGCGTACTCTAGCATTTTTTTTATCTCCTCAGGCAACCCGAACTCGGTTTTTTTCTTTTTTCCTTGTATTTTCGGCTTCGCGGGTACGACATCGACATGACCAAGTGCATCTACTGCGGATTCTGCCGAAAGGCTTTAGAAATGAAGGGCTTGTATCTCGGTAGAAAACCGCAAACGAAGGGCCTGTATCTCGGTAGAAAAGCGCTTGGTTTGTACTTCGATATTGTCACTCAGCCTTTGGATTGCTTGTAAGCGAGAGGATGATGGACCGAGAGTAGAAAGAGAGAAAGAAAAACCGCCTCGTCTCATTAATCAGGGGAGTGCGCGCGATTTAGCGAGAGAGGGGAGCGCGGAAGAGAAATGGCGAGCGATAGAGAAAGAGGGGAAATGCCAAACTGAGAGAGAGAGAGAGAGATAGAGATAGAGGGAGAGAGAGAGAGAGAGAGAGAGAGAGAGAGAGAGAGAGAGAGAGAGAGAGAGAGAGAGAGAGAGAGAGAGAGAGAGAGAGAGAGAGAGAGAGAGAGAGAGAGAGAGAGAGAGAGAGAGAGAGAGAGAGAGAGAGCTAGTGCGAAAAAGAAAGAAATACGACATTAGTGAAGGAGAGAAAGATAGCGTTACTGTGAGTGAGAGAGCCCGAGTGAAACAACAGTAGAAAGACAGGGAGAACGTAATACAGAAAGCGAATAATGAAGAGACAGGATTAAGCGAGGGAATGCGAGGGTGGGAAAGAATAACGGAGCAAAAAGGAGAAAGACAGACCGCGAGAGAGAAAAAAAGAGAAAAGGATTGAGCGAGAGAGAGGGAGAAACACAGAGCGAGAGAGAGAGAGAAAAACAGAGAAATACCGAGCGAGAGAGAGGGAGAAAAAGAGAGAAATAATGAGCGAGAGAGAGCGAGAAAGAGACAGAAATATTGAGAGCGAAAGAGAGAGGAAAACACAGAGATATTGAGGGGGAGAGAGGGAGAAAAAGAGAGAAATATTAAGCGAGAGAGAGGGAGAAAAATTGACGGCCACAGGGAGAGCAAGTTAACCGCGAGAGAACCAGAAATTAGTGAAAGAGAGAGCAAGCGAGACCGAGAGAAAGAGAGAGAGATACCGGGAGTGAGAAAGAGCAAGAGAGTAGACAAAGAGAAAGAAAAACCGGGAGAGAAACGGAGAGCGAGAGAAACAATTGACCGCGAGAGAGAAAAGCGAGAGGGAGATTGACGGGGAGGAGAAAAAGAGAGAGAAACCGTGAGAGAGACAGAGAATTAGAGAAAAACTTCGTGATTCATCATGTGTTCCCGCTCTTTCTTTCTCTCCTTCTCTCTCACTCGCTCTCTCTCGGGCTCTCTTTCTCTCTTACTCATAGTCTTTCCCTCTGGGTTTCACCGCGAGGGAGAGAGATTCTGCCAAGAGGCTTCGTTTGCGCTCGCCTCGTCTCATTAATCAGGGGAGTGCGCGGATTTAGCGAGAGAGGGGAGCGCGGAAGAGAAATGGGGAGCGATAGAGAAAAAGCGAAAATGCCAAACTGAGAGAGGGAGAGAGAGAGAGAGAGAGAGAGAGAGAGAGAGAGAGAGAGAGAGAGAGAGAGAGAGAGAGAGAGAGAGAGAGAGAGAGAGAGAGAGAGAGAGAGAGAGAGAGAGAGAGAGAGAGAGAGAGAGAGAGAGAGAGAGAGAGGGAGAGAGAGAGAGAGAGAGAGAGAGAGAGAGAGAGAGAGAGAGAGAGAGAGAGAGAGAGAGAGAGAGAGAGAGAGAGAGAGAGAGAGAGAGAGAGAGAGAGAGAGAGAGAGAGAGAGAGAGAGAGAGAGAGAGAGAGAGAGAGAGAGAGAGAGAGAGAGATAGTGGGAGAAAGATAGAAATACGACATTAGTGAAGGAGAGAAAGATAGCGTTACCGAGAGAGAGAGAGCCCGAGTGAAACAACAGTAGAAAGACAGAGAGAACGTAATGCAGAAAGCGAATAATGAAGAGACGAGATTAAGCGAGGGAATGCGAAGGTGAGAAAGAATAACGGAGCAAAAAGGAGAAAGACAGACCGCGAGAGAGAAAAAAAAAGAAAAGGATTGAGCGAGAGAGAGGGAGAAACACAGACCGAGAGAGAGAGAGAAATACTGAGCGAGAGAGAGGGAGAAAAAGAGAGAAATAATGAGCGAGAGAGAGCGAGAAAGAGACAGAAATATTGAGAGCGTGGACGACTCATTTGATTTTTCCTCAACCGTTGACGACTCTCTATCTTTGTCTTCATTTTTTAGTTTATTTCTCTCTGCGCGAATCCCTATTTTTGGCCGGATCTTCTTCTACTGTACTGAAGTTTTCTCCTAGTGAGGTCTCGGACGATTAGATGTCGTCATAGACTGGCACTTGATTTTGTGGAACATATCCATCCCAATCTCACCCGTGGGCGTGAAGCATAACACGTTTGAATGTACTTATGTTAACTCTAAGACACAACAGAGATTTCAATAATCTCCTTGCGTCCTCTCTCTCTCCCTTACTCTTTTTGTCTCTCTTTCTCTCTCGGTATCTCTTTCTCTATCTTTATGATGCTCTCTTTCTCTCTCATTCACTCCGCTCTCTCTTTCGATCTCTGTTGCTCTATCTCTCTCTCTTTCTTTCCCTCTTTTTGTCTTCACTAGGAGAAAACGAGGGACCGAGTCATTCGGGATCCGACGACAGGGTGGAATATCTTTGCCGTTATTTTCGCGGGCAGCATGAAGTCTCATTCATGGTCGTGAATTACATTATTTCTCTTCCGATAGAAGAGCAGAAACTGTTAGCACGACCAAAGGCAGGAGTGGCTGAACGAGAGAGAAAACCGATTACACCTTGACGTTCGACCTCTCAAAGCAGAGTGCTTGCCGCCCCAGAACTCGCGCATAAAGATTTTATTCGTTTCAAAACTTAGGTCTTATGAATTTTTTTGTTGAATTCTAATTCCTTGTTCTCTCATTTAAAAAGATGTATTCTCTGAATTTATTTTCTTTCCAAGTTCTATATTCTCACATTTCAAAAACTACACATGGTTTGAATATCGAGCATCAGAGCGAGGGAAATAAATAGAGAGAGAGAGAGAGAGAGAGAGAGAGAGAGAGAAAGAGAGAGAAAGAGAGAGAGAGAGAGAGAGAGAGAGAGAGAGAGAGAGAGAGAGAGAGAGAGAGAGAGAGAGAGAGAGAGAGAGAGAGAGAGAGAGAGAGAGAGAGAGAGAGAGAGAGAGAGAGAGAGAGAGAGAGAGAGAGAGAGAGAGAGAGAGAGAGAGAGAGAGAGAGAGAGAGAGAGAGAGAGAGAGAGAGAGAGAGAGAGAGAGAGAGAGAGAGAGAGAGAGAGAGAGAGAGAGAGAGAGAGAGAGAGAGAGAGAGAGAGAGAGAGAGAGAGAGAGAGACAGAGAGAGAGAAAGAATGATTGACCGAGGGAGAGAGTAAGCGAAAGGCATTCGACACATCCAGCTGATGGAGGGGCCAGGCCTGATCGAGACCAATGGAGATGAGGACACGGATGGAGCTCAGGCGTGCCACGGGAGAGAAGGTGTTGGTGTAGTCAAGGCCATAGGCTTGAGAGAAGCCACGTGCCACCAATCGTGCTTTGTAGCGAGCAATGGAGCCATCGGGATTGTACTTGAGCGAGTACACCCATTTGCACGAGACAACGTTGGCATCCGATGGACGAGGAACCATCGTCCATGTCTCCCGCTGGAGGAAGGCAGCATACTCAACATCCATCGCCCCCTTCCACTCTGGTACCTGCAACGCATCTAAATATGTCTTGGGTATCGACTCAGACAAGACCGAGAGGGCAAAGACATGATAGGAAGGAGAGAGACGGGCGGAAGAGACATGATGGGCAATCGGATGCTTCGTGCACTGTCGAGACCCTTTGCGGAGAGCAATGGGGAGATCAAGATCCGAGGCGGGCAAAGATGGAGAGGATGTAGGTGAAGCAGGAAGGGTGGATGATAGAGGGACAGAACGGTCAGTAGAGAGCGGGGGATCAGGTACAGGTGGAGCAGGGGAAACAGACATATCAGTAGGGATAGACTCAGAGGTCGATGAAATGAGAAGAACGGGTGGATCAGGTGAAGTATCAGAGGGTGATGGGTCAGAGGGAATATCGGGTAATGGTGGGTCGCTGGAGGAGAAATACGGAGTAGCCTCATGAAATGACACATCAACGGAAGTGCTGTACTGATGGCGATCAGGAAAGTAGATCCGATATCCCTTCTGACTTCGGGCATAACCCACGAAGACTCCTTTCTGGGCACGAGGAGCTAGCTTGGACAGTCCGGGGGTATGATCATGGACGAACGCTGTACAGCCGAAGACCCGAGGGGGCAGTGAGAACAAGTCAGTCGCTGGGGTGAGTCTCTGAACTGGAATTGCTCCTCCAAGTGCAGCGGACGGTAGGCGGTTCACAAGGAACGTAGCCGTCAAGACCGCATCTGACCATAGATACTGGGGAACCTTCATCGCCAATAGTAGTGTACGAACCATGTCCAATAGGTGGCGATGCTTCCGTTCAGCTACGCCATTCTGCTGGGATGTGTAGGGGCACGTCGTCTGGTGGATGATGCCATGGGCAGTGCACAATTCTTCAACGGCTTTCTGAGTAAACTCAAGTGCGTTGTCCATGCGCAGAACCTTCACCTTTGTGTCATACTGGGTAGCTATCTCTACGAGAAAATGCTGTACTCGGGGAAGAACTTCTTTACGACTCTTAAGGATATAGGTCCAACTTACTCGCGTATAGTCGTCCACGAAGACAATGTAGTACTTCCCTCTAGCAGGTGAGACGTGCTGAGCCGGGCCCCATACATCGCAATGAACTAGATCAAATGGTCGTAGAGATGGGGGTCCTATGCGCGGAGGATACGAGGAGCGATGATGCTTCCCTAGTTGACAAGACTCACATGTAAAATCTGACAAATTCAACCAGGGTAAACTTTCTCTAAGTTTTCCAACACTTGGATGCCCCAAGCGGCAGTGCCACAAAAAAGAGGTGTCATGAGTACTAGAGGATGCAGATAAGGCGAAGAGTGCACGAATCCCTGAAGATGGACCGTCCACCACAAGCTCGTAGAGGCCACGCCCGTTCTCACGCCCTAGTCCAATCCTCCGGCCCGAGCTGAGATCCTGGAAGACGCAGTGATAAGGATAAAAGAAGACTCCACAGTTGAGCGTCTTGGTGATCGCACTGATAGACAGAAGGTTGGTAGGGAACCCCGGAACATAGAGAACATTATGGAGAGGTAAGGAAGTAGACGCATGGTAAAGGCCAGAACCACGGACAGGACAAGCGCGACCATCGGCAATACGTACGTCAGGGATGGAGGGGTCGGGATGGTAGGATGTAAGGAGGGATGGGGTACCGGTCATGTGGGCAGATGCCCCGGAGTCAATAACCCAAGAAATATTTAGATGAGCAGGAATAGAGGGCATGCCTGGAGAGGAGCCACGTCCACCGGCATAGGACGCCAGGCTGCTGGCTAGGGAGGCGAGACTGGCCGAGGACGGTGGCGGAGCATGCAGGGAGGAAGCCCGAGCAGCCTGAAGATATGCCAGCTCTGCTAGAGAAACCGAGAGCTGAAAACTGCCAGGAGAGGAGACCGCTGTTGATGCAGTGTCGCCCGATGATGGTGCGGTCAGTGGGGATCCAGATGTACCCTGTGGTGGCTTCCCTCCCAATGCAGCTAGGGCCCACGCTGGTTTCCCGAACTCCTTCCAACACTTCTCGGTAGGATGAGAACTTTTTCGGCAGTACTTGCAGGGAGGAAAGAAGTTTCGGGTCTTCCCGGATGAGGACGGCTTCCCGGAGGGCTTTGGGGGCCCACCCGAGACAACAAGGGCATATACCTCTGTGGATGAGGCACTGGGTACCTGCGGCAGACTGTCCTGGACCCGAAGTGCAGCAGCAAAGATCTCCTCGATGGGCATGACTCAGGTTCCCCCGAGTACCTGCCCTCGTATCATGTTGGCGAGCTCCGAGCGAAGCCCACTGAGGAAGGCTCCTGCCCTAAGCTCGTCTTTGTAGCGGGCCAGTGTCAGGGGATCTGTCTAGGTGGGCTGATGAGTCTCCAGGTTAGTAAATATAGCCTCGATCGCTCCATAATAAGCCTGGAGAGTCCTGGTGCCCTGCTTGCACGCAAACAAGTCCTCATATAGACGCAATGTCTTACTCACATTGCTCTTGTTGGCGTACATCATTGCCAGTTTCTGCCATAAAGCGCGAGCAGGACGTGTCTGGCTGATCGGCTCCATGATGTTGTTTGTGACGCTTTGACAGAGCTAGGTGCACACGGCCGACTCCAGCGAGCTCCACCCTGCATAATTTGGATCAGTCTCCTTCGGAGGAGGATCCGTCAGGTGATGTCGAAGTCCATGTGCATTCAGGAACTCGAGGAACGCCGTGGACCACAAACCATAGTTCTTCCCATCGAATGTGTACGCCGGACGCGTGAGAGCAGTAACGATTGAGTGCTTGCTGCTTGTAGCTGCCGCGACAGTAGGTGCGGAGGAGATCGAAGAGGACGAATCGGCCATGAGAGTGAAGCCCCTTCAGATGTGGAGGAAATGACGATCGCTGGAAATGACGATCGCGCGGAGGACGACCGAGGGTTCGCCGCCAGAGATGACCGTCGCCTCCGTTCGCTGGACGGAGACAGGGGTGGCTTGCCGGACAGAGAGAACGCTGGAGGGAGCGCCGCCGCCAGGTGATACCGTCGCTGCCGCCAGAGATGACTGTCGCCGCCGCTCGCTGGACGGAGACAAGGGAGGCTCGCCGGACAGAGAGAACGCCAGAGAGCTCCGGACAGAGAGAACGCCGCCGGCAGAGAGAACGCAGTCGCCAGGTGATGCCCAAGGTAGCCACCTACCTTCCCCTTGGATGAGATCGACCTTCAACTTGCTCTGATACCAAGTTGAGAGGAAGAGGACGATCTCGAGGAGAGAGAAACAGGGAGAACGAGAGGAGAGAACGACGGCTAGGGCAATCTGCATTTATTCCACGATGTGACCACGTCTTATATAAGAGAGGAGAGAGAGAGAGAGAGAGAGAGAGAGAGAGAGAGAGAGAGAGAGAGAGAGAGAGAGAGAGAGAGAGAGAGAGAGAGAGAGAGAGAGAGAGAGAGAGAGAGAGAGAGAGAGAGAGAGAGAGAGAGAGAGAGAGAGAGAGAGAGAGAGAGAGAGAGAGAGAGAGAGAGAGAGAGAGAGAGAGAGAGAGAGAGAGAGAGAGAGAGAGAGAGAGAGAGAGAGAGAGAGAGAGAGAGAGAGAGAGAGAGAGAGAGAGAGAGAGAGAGAGAGAGAGAGAGAGAGAGAGAGAGAGAGAGAGAGAGAGAGAGAGAGAGAGAGAGAGAGAGAGAGAGAGAGAGAGAGAGAGAGAGAGAGAGAGAGAGAGAGAGAGAGAGAGAGAGAGAGAGAGAGAGAGAGAGAGAGAGAGAGAGAGAGAGAGAGAGACCCACGTCAACATGATCGAAAAGGATGTGATTGAGGCTTTGGATGATTCGAAACCTGAAGGTATGAAGGATGCCGATTGGAGACGAATGCAAATGAAAGCCGCTAGCGTTATTCACAATGTTTGTGGGATGGTAGCCACTCTCTCTCGCTCTTTCTTTCTCTTTTCTTTCTGTCCCTTCCTCTCTCTTTCTCTCACTCTCTCGCTCTCTCTCTTTTCTTTCTCCGTCTCTTCCGCTCTTTCTCGCTCTTGCTTTCTCTTTCTCTTATTTTCCCTTCCTCTCTCTCTCTTTTTCTCTTTCTGTCCGTTTTCTCTCTCTCTCTCTCTCTTGCTCTTGCTTCCTCCCTTCTCTCTCTGTCTTACACTTATATAACCAATTTAAGCAATTGGATTTAAATTCATTTATTTATTCATTTATTTTTTTAACACGCCATGACGTGTCGTCCTCTCATTGGCGGCCGCATTTTGAATTCTCCTTTTTGCGGAAAAGTCCTTTAGAAAGCTTGGAGTTGCTGGTGAATGCCGCCCAAACATAATTATGTATATGCCCCTTGGAATTGCGCATTCTCTTTCCTCTTATTTATCATAGAAACCATTAAAAAGTAGTAAATAATTGCAATAAAACCATGTAACTATTTAAATAAAATATTTACACCTGCATACACGACCGAGAGCTATTTTTGAGGGCATAATTGTAACTGAAATTTACAAAAAAACCCCTAGAAGAGTAGAAATTGCTTTAAAACTCATTTTCTCATTATAAATACATCCTTTCCTCTTTAAAAATTCATTTCTCACTTAAATAAATCTTGAAAAATCCAATTAAATCCTAAATAAATTCTAGAAAATTCCATAAACTTCTATAAAATTCAGTATTTCATCCCCATAATAATTAAGCTCGAAATTAAATTTTAAACCGGCCATTTTCATTTAAAAATAATTATTTCAAGCTCAAATAAATCTCAGAAATTCATAAAATTAACAGAAAATTAGGAAAATCAGAAATCACTTGGAAACATTGAATTTATGTAAATAAATGACGACAACGCCATTTTAAGCTCTTTAAATGCAGAAAATTGTGCTAATTGCATGAAATAAAGACCGATTTCGGTGTTATCAATACCCATTTTGCTTTATATAAATTTAGGATTATTATGTGCTTAATATTCATGCGGACTCTTATTGGCCCAAAGGAAAATAAGTGTTTCGGCGAATTGAATGTACATATGGCTAATTAAAATGGTGGTATTAGTCTGGTATTTATTCATGTAATAGACTTTTAATTAGATGTCGAATTGACAATATCTAATTATTCAAGTGTGTCTAATTATAATACTAAGGCGCATTATGTGATGTTATTTATGAGAATACTTGTTGGCCCAAAGGAAAATGAGTATCTGGCCAAATAACACTCACATTAGTAATAGTAAATTTGACGATAATTTAGTAATAATGACGTCATTGAATTGGCCCAAAGGAAGATTCTTTGAATGCCATTTCATCGTTCATGTTTGACTATTACGCGAAGAGGATCAATTACAAGTCAATATATCATCCAAAGATGAATAGTGATGTTATACTAGATCTCTTGAGATGAAAAATACCATTATTTTGAATTGTGGCTTAGTTATTTTTATCCTCATGTGAGCATATTTAGATCTTTGTTTAGGCTCAAGTTCAGTTTCAAATATTTGCACAAATGTAAATTCCATTGCGATGCTCAATGTATCCAATTTTAAGAAATGGAAGGAATTTGTGACACTTTATTCGGTGCAATGGACCTCACCTTTGCATTGAAGGATGATCAACCAAAGGGCATCAAAGACTATTCCCCGGTTGAGGAAAAGAATGTCTATGATAAATGGGAAAGATCAAATCGCATGAGTTTGATGGTCATAAGGTGCACCATTCCTGAATCCTTGAGGGATACAGTAGCTGAAGAGGCAACTAAAGCTAAAGTTCTTCTTCAAGAGCAGGTAAGGAAATGCTTGTATTTTCTCTTGTTTCTCTTTTTAAACACCTGGGACGCAGGGCAGAATCTTGATGGGTTTGATAATGTATCTCTTCTGTTTTCCCGATAAAAGTACTTATCCAGGATAGACGTAATAAAAAAATGCAAACAGTGTAAGCATGTACAAATAGACGTTAGGTATAGAACGGTAACATTACGATTCTAGATGGATCGTTTCTCAACTTCAGTGCACCCTTTATCCCACTTAGGCGTAGAGATTTTGATTCCGTAGTCCCTACTCCAGTTCTCTTTCACGTACTAAGAGACGCCAGAATTTGTAGCTGTATCGCGCGGACGAATCGTGGGTTTCGACCACAAGAGTCAAGCATTAACCAGGGGTGTCACTCGATCGAGAGAAAGACTGGATTATTTATTTGGTCCGGATGCAAAGTAGGGGCATCCATTTTGAGTATACACCATAGAGACGCGTCGAAACCGGACTCTGATGACCTCCGGGGCGAAAACCCTGGGGAGAAAAATTAAAATGGCCTCTGGCCTACCCAATTTCCTTGTGGGTCGTAATTGCAGACGACTATGTACGCCCCGAGCTGCACTGGGAGCGGCCACAACCGACCCTCTGGGTGTCTCCCACACCACCTGAGTGTAATGGCCGCACACCTGCCCGGATATGCACTGGTTGCTGCTGGGGTCGTAGTAATGGCTCTCTCCCACCCACGTCCCTACCACTTCCGCCGCGTCCCCGTATCCCATGTAGAGATTCTCGCCGTAGGGACCCTGGGAGTGCTGAAGAGTGCACGCACCGGCCAACTGGTTGGCATAGTTCTGCGCGTCCGCCTGAATATCTGTGTCCCAGCTCAGGGGAGCAACGCCTACCATAGCGCGGGCGTAGTTGTGCAACCCAAGATAGTCGGCTACGGTGTTTTGGGCATAGGTCGGATGCAGCAGAGCCAAGCCCAAGGCCACCATGGCGAGTGTCGCGCATGCAAGATTTCCGATGCCATCTTCTCCTCTCTCGTTGGACTCGGAGTTCTTCGCTCTATGCATGCAAGCATCCGGACTACGGCATTTATAGACATCTTTGTACCTCAGCCAGCAAGAGAGAGAGAGGAGAAATATATATATATAAAGAGAGAGGAGAAATATATATATATATATATAAAAGAGAGAGAGAGATAGGAGAGAGAGAGAGATAAAATAGATAGGAGAGAGAGGGAGAGAGAGAGATGAGAGAGAGAGAGAGACATACAGAGAGTATAGAGAGACAGAGAGAGCGAGAGACGGTCTCTCGATCCTTTGAACGAACCCCCACTGAGAGAGTCTATCGGCAACATCACCGTGCACATCATCATGAGAGTAATAGAGATACAAAAGAGTTTTAAAACTAGTCCCTAGTAAACGCCATGCCTGAGACCAGAGAGAGAGAACAGAGAGAGAGACGTAGAAAATGAGAGAGAGAGAGAGTACAGAGAGAGAGTAGAGAGGAGAGAGAGAGAGGAGAGAGAGAGAGAGAGAGACCTGACGCCGCCTGATCTTTATCAAATATAACACTCGCCCGCAGAAGATAACTCTTACTGTCGTACGAGGTCTCATGCAGTGAAATCACCTTCGGAGAAAAACATCATTTTTAAGGAAGAATTAACCGTTCTTCTGTGCGTGATCAGGCCTGCACACTGCACAGGCTATCCCGACTGGGGCGACCAACGTGGAGACGGGAGCCGCCGAACCACGAGGCGCGTACTCTAGCATTTTTTCCTCAGGCAACCTGAACTCGGTTTTTTTTTTCTGTATTGGCTCGAAAGCTTTTTATTTATCCCCACCCGGAACCGGTTTTTTTCTTTTTCTCATTTTTGGCTTCGCGGGGTACAGACATCGACATGACCAAGTGCATCTGCTATCATGATTCTGAAAGGCTTTAGAAATGAAGGGCTTGTATCTCGGTAGAAACCGCGAACGAAGGGCCTGTATCTCGGCAGAAAAGCGCTTGGTTTGTACTTCGATATTGTCACTCAGCCTTTGGATTGCTTGTAAGCGAGAGGATGATGGACCGAGAGTAGAAAGAGAGAAAGAAACCGCCTCGTCTCATTAATCAGGAGGTGCGCGCGATTTAGCGAGAGAGGGGAGCGGAAGAGAAATGGCGAGCGATAGAGAAAGAGGGAAATGCCAAACTGAGAGAGAGAGAGAGAGATAGAGATAGAGGGAGAGAGAGAGAGAGATAGAGCTAGAGAGAGAGAGAGAGAGAGAGAGAGAGAGAGATGGCAGAATCCCTATTTTTGGCCGGATCTTCTTCTACTGTGTTCCTGCTCTTTCTTCTCTCCTTCTCTCTCACTCGCTCTCTCGGCCTCTTTCTCTCTTACTCATAGTCTTTCCCTCTGTTTCACCGCGAGGAGAGAGATTCTGCCAAGAGGCTTCGTTTGCGCTGCCTCGTCTCATTAATCAGGAGTGCATGGATTTGGCGAGAGAGGGAGCGCGGAAGACAAATGGCGAGGTTAGAGAAAAGGAAAATGCCAAACTGAGAGAGGGAGAGAGAGAGAGAGAGAGAGATAGTGGGGAGAAAGATAGAAATACGACATTAGTGAAGGAGAAAGATAGTTACCGAGAGAGAGAGAGCCGGAGTGAAACAACAGTAGAAAGACAGAGAGAACGTAATGCAGAAAGCGAATAATGAAGAGACGAGATTAAGCGAGGGAATGCAGAAGGTGAGAAAGAATAACGGAGCAAAAAGGAGAAAGACAGACCATGAGAGAGAAAAAAAGAAAGGATTGAGCGAGAGAGAGGGAGAAACACAGACCGAGAGAGAGAGAGAAATACTGAGCGAGAGAGAGGAGAAAAAGAGAAAATAATGAGTGAGAGAATGAGAAAAGACAGAAATATTGAGAGCGTGGACGACTCATTTGATTTTTCCTCAACCGTTGACGACTCTTTATCTTTGTCTTCATTTTTAGTTTATTTCTCTCTGCGCGAATCCTCTATTTTGGCCGGATCTTCTTCACTGTACTGAAGTTTTCTCCTAGTGAGGTCTCGGACGATTAGATGTCGTCATAGACTGGCACTTGATTTTGTGGAACGTATCCATCCCAATCTCACCCGTGGCGTGAAGTATACAACACGTTTGAATGTACTTATGTTAACTCTAAGACACAACAGAGATTTCAATAATCTCCTTGCGTCCTCTCTCTCTCCCTTACTCTTTTGTCTCTCTTTCTCTCTCGGTATCTCTTTCTCTATCTTTATGATGCTCTCTTTCTCTCTCATTCACCTCTCTCTTCGATCTCTGTTGCTCTATCTCTCTCTCTTTCTTTCCCTCTTTTGTCTTTCTCAGTCTCTCTCTCTTTCTCCCTCTCTGGCGGTCAATCTATTTATCGCTTTCTCTCTTTTTGTATCTCTCAGGCTTGTTAACTCCTCTCTCTCTCTCTCTGGGCATATCTTATTTCTCTCTGTCTAGGTCTATCTTTCTTCTCCGCTGGCTCTCTTCTATATCTTTTCTGAAGCTCTTTCTCTCTCTTTCCTTTCTTGCTCTCCTTTATCTTTCTATATCTTTCTGATGCTTTCCTTCTCTCTCCTCTTTCTCTTGCCCGCCGCAGTGTGTCAAGTCGAGCGTCTCAGGTGCGCGAGTGGTGTTCAAGGTTGGCAGGGTCTTTGGACTGAAGCGACCTCCATTACTAGTGGAGGGTAGCTCACACCGCCGGGCCACTGCCAGCGCACGTAGGAAATGGGATGTGAATCCCCATCAAAAACTCCATGATTTGAGGCGAGGTATCTACCGATAGACGTCTAGGATTCCGGGGTTGTCCCTGTTGAAGATCTTGCACGATACAAAGAACCATCTTCGCGAAAGAGAGGCACCTCGTCCATGCACATTTTTCTTGAGTAAGAAACATCAACATTTTGAATCAGTCACCAACTTGACCAAGAGAGAGAATAAGCGAGAGGATGATTCACCCAGAGGAGAAAAGTGAAAGAAAAACCGCGAGAGAAACAGAGAGCGAGAGAAAAAGTTGACAGCGTGAGAGAAAAGCGAGAGGGAGACTGCTGGAGTGGAGAATAAGAGAGAGAACCCGGGAGAGGGACAGAGAATGAGAGAAAACTTCGAGATTCATCATGAACTCCCCTCTCTTTCTCTCCTTCTGTCTCACCTGCTCTCTCTTCGGCTCTCTTTCTCTCCTTCTGTCTCACTCGCCCTCTCTTTGGCTCTGTTTCTCTGTTTCTCGTGCCTTCCCTATGGGTCTCTCCTTCTCTCATGTCAGATTTTCTCTCGCTCTGTCTCTCTCTCTTTTTCTCCTCTCTCAGGTAATCTTCTCAGATTTACCGAGGGGAAAAAGAGCAGAGAAACCGGGAGAGAACCAGAGAGTGAGAGAAATGGTTGACAGCGAGAGGAAGATTGACCAAGAGGAGAAAAAATGGAAAGAGAAACCGAAAGAGACAGAGAGTCAAAGAAATTGCCGGCGAGTGAGAGAAGCGAGCCCGCGAGAGAGGAAGAGAGAAAGAGAGGCCCAGAGGGACAGAGCATGAGAAAGAGAGAAACAGAGCCCCAGAGAGAGCGAGTGAGACAGGAGGAGAAAAAGAGAGAGAGAGAGTACACAAGATGAATGTCGAACTCAACATCGTTGCCGACACCCGTGGAGACGATTGGGGGGGAGTATATTTCCTCGTGTCTCTGAGTTTACATGAATAATTCTAAACGCTTTATGTTTGTGGTCTACACAGCAGAGACGGATGGATTGGCAAGTTCTATCAAAAAATCAACGCCAGTGTTCAACGAACTCAAATCATCGAATACTTGCATAAGAGAAAACTGTTCTGCTGTACAAGAAGATCCGGCCATGGATTGCACGCCAAAGCCTTGACGAAAATTCAAGATAGAAAAGAACAGGATTAAGATCCTTACTGTGTCTGCCGAAGGCGTAGGATCGCTGCTTCCGCGCGTATCCATGGAGAGCTGCAGACTAAGAGAACGCTGGGAAGAAGTGGTGAATCGCGGGAGAGACTCAAAGAAGAGGGGAGAAAAGAGTGAAAGAGAGGGAGATTATACCGCTACCATAAGAGAGAGCAAACGAGGGACCGAGTCATTCGGGATCCGACGACAGGGTGGAATATCTTTGCCGTTATTTTCGCGGGCAGCATGAAGTCTCATTCATGGTCGTGAATTACATTATTTCTCTTCCGATAGAAGAGCAGAAACTGTTAGCACGACCAAAGGCAGGAGTGGCTGAACGAGAGAGAAAACCGATTACACCTTGACGTTCGACCTCTCAAAGCAGAGTGCTTGCCGCCCCAGAACTCGCGCATAAAGATTTTATTCGTTTCAAAACTTAGGTCTTATGAATTTTTTTGTTGAATTCTAATTCCTTGTTCTCTCATTTAAAAAGATGTATTCTCTGAATTTATTTTCTTTCAGTTCTATATTCTCACATTTCAAAACTACACATGGTTTGAATATCGAGCATCAGAGCCAGGGAAAGAAATAGAGAGAGAAAGAGAGCAAGAGAGCGGAGAGAGAAAGAGAGCAAGGGAGCGAGAGAGAGAAAGGGGTATAAACACAGCAAGAAAGCGAAAGAGCGAGAAAGAGATAACGAGAGAGAAAGAGAGAAGGAGATTGGAAAGATTGATCAGAGAGAGAGGGAGAGAGAGAGAGAGAGAGAGAGAGAGAGAGAGAGAGAGAGAGACAGAGAGAGACAGAGAGAGAGAGAGAGAGAGAGAGAGACAGAGAGAGCGAGCGAGACAGAGAGAGAGATAGAATGCTTGACCGAGGGAGAGAGTAAGCGAGATTGAGGGCGAAAAATAATAGACACGAAAGAGAGGGAAAGGAGAAAAATGGGAGAAAGATTCACTGAGAGATAGAAAATGGGAGAGAGCAGAGACTGACAGCGAGAAAACATAAGAGAGAAATAGAGCGAGAGAAAGGGAACATAAGACATCAGAAATAGAGAGAGAGAGTGAACATAACACAGAGAAACTGAGCGAGAGAGAGGAACATATGATAGAGAAAGAGGAGCGAGAGTGATTGAACATAGGACAGAGAGAGCGAAGAAAAGGGAACATAGGAGAGAACGAAAGAGAGCGAGAGAAAGGGAACATAAGTGGAAGAAATAGAGCGCAAGAGAGGGAACATGTTTATTGGACAGAAATAGAACGAAAGAGAGAGAAATTAGTGTGAGAGTGAGATGCCGGATGTTCAGACGTGGCTCCGGCCTTGGTCTGGTGCGGCCGAGATGAGCATTGGCTGCGTTAGACTGGGATGTTGATTCTAAATCATCCATTAAGTAGTCCATGATAAAAGGCGACGATATCTGGCTGGCGATCCACTTTTCGTATGGCGGGGTTCTTCCGCAATATCTTGCATAGTATAAAGAAGACCTATGTGCATTTCTCTTCAGATTCTTCCTCTCCCTTCTGCTTGTGGCATCGCATGTGCCCTAGCAAGTCCATCACGCTCTTGAAACTCTTGGTGACAATTCCGCAGCTCTGTGGTTTCTCCTTCCACCTTCATCAAAGAAAATCTGTTAGTCTCTAAGCACTGCTCATGTTCTTCAAATCAAATATTTATACTGCAAATGAAAGGCTTGTATCTCAGTAGAAAAGCGCTTGGTTTGTATCTGATATTCTCTCTCGGCCTTGGATTGCTTGTAATCGATGGCTATCGTAAGACCTAACGACCCCCTGATTCCTACCAAATCAGAAAGGGTCTATCGACAAATGGAAGTATTTGGCATTAATATAGACGCATTGATAGAATAACCAGATGGGAGAGAGAGAGAGAGAGAGAGAGAGAGAGAGAGAGAGGGAGAGAGAGAGAGAGAGAGAGAGAGAGAGAGAGAGAGAGAGAGAGAGAGAGAAATATATATATATAAAAGAGAGAGAGAAATATATATATATATAAAAGAGAGAGAGAGATAGAGAGGGAGAGAGATAAAAATAGATAGAGAGAGAGAGAGAGAGAGAGAGAGAGAGAGAGAGAGAGAGACATACAGAAGTATAAAGACAGAGAGAGAGAGCGAGAGACGCAGGTCTCTCGATCCTTTGGAACGAACCCCCCACTCGAGAAGTCTATCGGCAAATATCATCACCGTGCACATCATCATGGGTAATAAACAGCAAAAGTTTTAAACCAGTCCCTAGTAAAACGCCATGCTCGGGACCAAAGAGAGAGAACAAGAAAGACGTAGAAAATGAGAGAGAGAGAGAGAGACAGAGAGAGAGCAAAATAGAGGGAGAAATACAGTAACAGAGAGAGACATCGAGAAAAAAAGGCGCGGATTAAGGCAGCACTAATCCTGATGATCGGAATATTAATCAGAGGAAAGATTGCCAGAAATACCGAACATAACCACTTCGTTTTTAGTGTGTTATTCCACGAAAAATATCGACTATAATCACAAAAATATGGATAATTCGATCATTGCTACGGTTTTGTTCACTCTGTTTGGGCGACGTGAAACGATGGGTAAAGTTTGCTTTTCCCCGTTCGTTGAAATGTATGATAGAAAAAGTCAGAATTTTCATCCACGAGTTTTAGTTCATTTTTCATTCTTTGATGTCTCTTTCTCTCTCTACTTGGGTGGTCTTAATATGGACTAAGGATCTCGTTTGACTCTTCAGGAGCTAACAACCAAGAGAGAGAAAGATTGCGACAGCGAGACAAAGTAAACAGAGAGAAAGAGAGAGAGAGAGACAGAGAGAGACAGGAAGAGAGCGAGAGATAGACTGACACAAAGAAAAAGTAAGCGAGACCGAGAGAGAATAAGAGAGACCGAGCGCGAGAAAAAAAAGAGAGAGAAAGAGGAACAGAGCAAGAAAGATAGTCACCAAGAGAGAGAGGGCAGAGGAAGATTGACATAGAGGAGAGAGAGAGTAAGCAAGAGAGAGAGAAAAGAGAGACAGAGAACGAGAGAAAGATTGACCGAGAAAGAGAAAACAGAAAGAGAGAGAGCGAGAGAGAGATGGAGAGAGAGACGGGGAGGAAGGGAGAAAGAGAGAGAGAGAGAGAGAGAGAAAAAAAGAAAGAGAAAGAGAGAGAGAGAGAGAGAGAGAGAGAGAGAGAGAGAGAGAGAGAGATATTGGTTAATTTGCGGTACTTGTGTACCTTTCTGACTGTTCATATTGGTTAAGTGCAGGTAAGGAAATGCTTGTATTTTCTCTTGTTTCTCTTTTTAAACACCTGGGACGCAGGGCAGAATCTTGATGGGTTTGATAATGTATCTCTTCTGTTTTCCCGATTAAAGTACTTATCCAGGATAGACGTAATAAAAAAATGCAAACAGTGTAAGCATGTACAAATAGACGTTAGGTATAGAACAGTAACATTAAAATTCTAGATGGATCGTTTCTCAACTTCAGTGCACCCTTTATCCCACTTAGGCGTAGAGATTTTGATTCCGTAGTCCCCTACTCCAGTTCTCTTTCACGTACTAAGAGACGCCAGAATTTGTAGCTGTATCGCGCGGACGAATCGTGGGTTTCGACCACAAGAGTCAAGCATTAACCAGGGGTGTCACTCGATCGAGAGAAAGACTGGATTATTTATTTGGTCCGGATGCAAAGTAGGGGCATCCATTTTGAGTATACACCATAGAGACGCGTCGAAACCGGACTCTGATGACCTCCGGGCGAAAACCCTGGGGAGAAAAATTAAAATGGCCTCTGGCCTACCCAATTTCCTTGTGGGTCGTAGTTGCAGACGACTATGTACGCCCAGAGCTGCACTGGGAGCAGCCACAACCGACCCTCTGGGTGTCTCCCACACCACACCTGAGTGTAATGGCCGCACACCTGCCCGGATATGCACTGGTTGCTGCTGGGGTCGTAGTAATGGCTCTCTCCCACCCACGTCCCTACCACTTCCGCCGCGTCCCCGTATCCCATGTAGAGATTCTCGCCGTAGGGACCCTGGGAGTGCTGAAGAGTGCACGCACCGGCCAACTGGTTGGCATAGTTCTGCGCGTCCGCCTGAATATCTGTGTCCCAGCTCAGGGGAGCAACGCCTACCATAGCGCGGGCGTAGTTGTGCAACCCAAGTTAGTCGGCTACGGTTTTGGGCATAGGTCGGATGCAGCAGAGCCAAGCCCAAGGCCACCATGGCGAGTGTCGCGCATGCAAGATTTCCCGATGCCATCTTCTCCTCTCTCGTTGGACTCAGGAGTTCTTCGCTCTATGCATGCAAGCATCCGGACTACAGCATTTATAGACATCTTTGTACCCTCAGCCAGCAAGCCGATACTTGGAGCCTATAAACAAATAACTCGGCGTGAAACATCGAGTAGGCTTCCTATCCCCCATCCTCATACTTAGTGCACAAACAAAGCGCGTTGAACGGCGCGATTATCCCGGCTATACAGATGTTAACTCGCCCGCGCCGAGCGTGAGCCGCCAGTAATTAAGATTAGACTCGCCCTAGTCGGTTGCTTTGACTTGGCTTCCTCTCTTGTTTTCTCGGGGACGTGGATGGAGCTGACCTCGCACTCTGCACTGAACATGGTATTGTTCCGCCGGTGTGGCTCGAAGCGTAGGAGCTCCTTCCGAGTTCCAACGTGGTTTTGCATTGAATTTTCAGGTGACGGCCCAAGACCGAATCAACTCGCAGTTTATAATATTTCCCGTCGAGTTAGTCTGTTAGTGGTTTGTAATATTCATCGGCTCTGCAGACGTGTGAACCAGGGAAGACCTGACGCCGCTCGATCTTTATCAAATATAACACTCGCCCGCAGAAGATAACTCTTACTGTCGTACGAGGTCTCATGCAGTGAAATCACCTTCGGAGAAAAAACATCATTTTTAAGGAAGAATTAACCGTTCTTCTGTGCGTGATCAGGCCTGCCCCGCACAGGCCATCCCGACTGGGGCGACCAACGTGGAGACGGGAGCCGCCGAACCACGAGGCGCGTACTCTAGCATTTTTTTTATCTCCTCAGGCAACCCGAACTCGGTTTTTTCTTTTCCTTGTATTTTCGGCTTCGCGGGTACGACATCGACATGACCAAGTGCATCTACTGCGGATTCTGCCGAAAGGCTTTAGAAATGAAGGGCTTGTATCTCAGAAAACCGCGAACGAAGGGCCTGTATCTCGGTAGAAAAGCGCTTGGTTTGTACTTCTGATATTGTCACTCAGCCTTTGGATTGCTTGTAAGCGAGAGGATGATGGACCGAGAGTAGAAAGAGAGAAAGAAAACCGCCTCGTCTCATTAATCAGGGGAGTGCGCGCGATTTAGCGAGAGAGGAGCGCGGAAGAGAAATGGCGAGCGATAGAGAGAAAGAGGAAATGCCAAACTGAGAGAGAGAGAGAGATAGAGATAGAGGGAGAGAGAGAGAGAGATAGAGCTAGAGAGAGAGAGAGAGAGAGAGAGAGAGAGAGGGAGGGCAGAATCCGTATTTTTGGCGGATCTTCTTCTACTGTGTTCCACTCTTTCTTTCTCTCCTCTCTCTCACTCGCTCTCTCTCGGGCTCTCTTTCTCTCTTCCTCATAGTCTTTCCCTCTGGGTTTCACCGCGAGGGAGAGAGATTCTGCCAAGAGGCTTCGTTTGCGCTCGCCTCGTCTCATTAATCAGGGGAGTGCGCGCGATTTAGCGAGAGAGGGGAGCGCGGAAGAGAAATGGCGAGCGTTAGAGAAAAAGCGAAAATGCCAAACTGAGAGAGGGAGAGAGAGAGAGAGAGAGAGAGATAGTGGGAGAAAGATAGAAATACGACATTAGTGAAGGAGAGAAAGATAGCGTTACCGAGAGAGAGAGAGCCCGACTGAAAAAACCGTAAAAAAACAGACAGAACGTAACGCAGAAAACGAATAAAGAAGAGACGAGATTAAGCGAGGGAATGCGAAGGTGAGAAAGAATAACGGAGCAAAAAGGAGAAAGACAGACCGCGAGAGAGAAAAAAAAAGAAAAGGATTGAGCGAGAGAGAGGAGAAACACAGACCGAGAGAGAGAGAGAAATACTGAGCGAGAGAGAGGAGAAAAAGAGAGAAATAATGAGCGAGAGATGGCGAGAAAAAGACAGAAATATTGAGAGCGTGGACGACTCCATTTGATTTTCCTCAACCGTTGACGACTCTTTATCTTTGTCTTCATTTTTAGTTTATTTCTCTCTGCGCGAATCCCTATTTTGGCCGGATCTTCTTCTACTGTACTGAAGTTTTCTCCTAGTGAGGTCTCGGACGATTAGATGTCGTCATAGACTGGCACTTGATTTTGTGGAACATATCCATCCCAATCTCACCCGTGGGCGTGAAGCATAACACGTTTGAATGTACTTATGTTAACTCTAAGACACAACAGGGATTTCAATAATGTCCTTGCGGCCTGTCTCTCTCCCTTACTCTTTTGTCTCTCTTTCTCTCAGTATCTCTTTCTCTATCTTTATGATGCTCTCTTTCTCTCTCATTCACTCCGCTCTCTCTTTCGATCTCTGTTGCTCTATCTCTCTCTTTCTTTCCCTCTTTTGTCTTTCTCAGTCTCTCTTTCTCCCTCTCTGGCAGTCCAATCTATTTATCGCTTTCTCTCTTTGTATCTCTCGGGCTCGCTAACTCTCTCTCTCTCTCTCTCTGGGCATATCTTTTTTCTCTCTGTCTAGGTCTATCTTTCTCTCGCTGGCTCTCTTTCTATATCTTTCTGAAGCTCTCTTTCTCTCTCCCCCTTTCTCTTGCTCTCCTTCTATCTTTCTATATCTTTCTGATGCTTTCCTTCTCTCTCCCTCTTTCTCTTGCCCGCCGCAGGTGTCAAGTCGAGCGTCTCAGGTGCGCGAGTGGTGTTCAAGGTTGGCAGGGGTCTTTGGACTGAAGGGACCTCCATTACTAGTGGAGGGTAGCTCACACCCGGCCGGGCCACTGCCAGCGCACGTAGGAAATGGGATGTGAATCCCCCATCAAAAACTCCATGATTTGAGGCGAGAGTATCTACCGATAGACGTCTAGGATTCCGGGGTTGTCCCTGTTGAAGATCTTGCACGATACAAAAGAACCATCTTCGCGAAAGAGAGGCACCTCGTCCATGCACATTTTCTTGAGTAAGAAACATCAACATTTTTGAATCAGTCACCAACTTGACCAAGAGAGAGAATAAGCGAGAGGATGATTCACCCAGAGGAGAAAAGTGAAAGAAAAACCGCGAGAGAAACAGAGAGCGAGAGAAAAAGTTGACCGCGTGAGAGAAAAGCGAGAGGGAGACTGCTGGAGTGGAGAATAAGAGAGAGAACCCGGGAGAGGGACAGAGAATGAGAGAAAAACTTCGAGATTCATCATGAACTCCCTCTTTCTCTCTCTCCTTCTGTCTCACTCTGCTCTCTCTTCGGCTCT
The DNA here is from genome assembly GCF_029677425.1 of Wolffia australiana. Classification (NCBI taxonomy): domain Eukaryota; kingdom Viridiplantae; phylum Streptophyta; class Magnoliopsida; order Alismatales; family Araceae; genus Wolffia; species Wolffia australiana. Next base: position 16,165,630 of record NC_135842.1, read on the forward strand.
CTTTCTCTCCTTCTGTCTCACTCGCCCTCTCTTTGGCTCTGTTTCTCTGTTTCTCGTGCTCTTTCCCTATGGGTCTCTCCTTCTCTCGCGTCGAATTTTCTCTCGCTCTCTGTCTCTCTCTTTTTCTCCTCTCGGGTAATCTTCCTCGGATTTACCGAGGGGGAAAAAAGAGCGAGAGAAACCGGGAGAGAACCAGAGGGAGAGAGAAAGGGTTGGCAGCGAGAGGAAGATTGACCAAGAGGAGAAAAATGGAAAGAGAAACCGAAAGAGACAGAGAGTCAAAGAAATTGCCGGCGAGTGAGAGAAGCGAGCCCGCGAGAGAGGAAGAGAGAAAGAGAGGCCCAGAGGGACAGAGCATGAGAAAGAGAGAAACAGAGCCCCAGAGAGAGCGAGTGAGACAGGAGGAGAAAAAGAGAGAGAGAGTACACAAGATGAATGTCGAACTCAACATCGTCGCCGACACCCGTGGAGACGATAGGGGGGGAGTATATTTCCTCGTGTCTCTGAGTTTACATAAATAATTCTAAACGCTTTATGTTTGTGGTCTACACAGCAGAGACGGATGGATTGGCAAGTTCTATCAAAAATCAACGCCAGTGTTCAACGAACTCAAATCATCGAATACTTGCATAAGAGAAAACTGTTCTGCTGTACAAGAAGATCCGGCCATGGATTGCACGCCAAAGCCTTGACGAAAATTCAAGATAGAAAAGAACAGGATTAAGATCCTTACCGTGTCTGCCGAAGGCGTAGGATCGCTGCTTCCGCGCGTATCCATGGAGAGCTGCAGACTAAGAGAACGCTGGGAAGAACTGGTGAATCGCGGGAGAGACTCAAAGAAGAGGGGAGAAAAGAGTGAAAGAGAGGGAGATTATACCGCTACCATAAGAGAGAGCAAACGAGGGACCGAGTCATTCGGGATCCGACGACAGGGTGGAATATCTTTGCCGTTATTTTCGCGGGCAGCATGAAGTCTCATTCATGGTCGTGAATTACATTATTTCTCTTCCGATAGAAGACCAGAAACTGTTAGCACGACCAAAGGCAGGAGTGGCTGAACGAGAGAGAAAACCGATTACACCTTGACGTTCGACCTCTCAAAGCAGAGTGCTTGCCGCCCCAGAACTCGCGCATAAAGATTTTATTCGTTTCAAAACTTAGGTCTTATGAATTTTTTTGTTGAATTCTAATTCCTTGTTCTCTCATTTAAAAAGATGTATTCTCTGAATTTATTTTCTTTCCAAGTTCTATATTCTCACATTTCAAAAACTACACATGGTTTGAATATCGAGCATCAGAGCCAGGGAAAGAAATAGAGAGAGAAAGAGAGCAAGAGACGAGAGAGAGAAAGAGAGCAAGAGAGCGAGAGAGAGAAAGAGGAAACAGAGCAAGAGAGCGAAAGAGAGAGAAATAGAGAACGAGAGAGAAAGAGAGAAGGAGATTGAAAGATTGATCGAGAGAGAGGAGAGAGAGAGAGAGAGAGAGAGAGAGAGAGAGAGAGAGAGAGACAGAGAGAGAGAGAGAGAGAGAGAGAGAGAGAGAGAGAGAGAGAGAGAGAGAGAGAGAGAAAGAATGATTGACCGAGGGAGAGAGTAAGCGAGATTGAGGCGAAAAATAATAGACCCGAAAGAGAGGGAAAGGGAGAAAAATGGGAGAAAGATTCACCGAGAGATAGAAAATGGGAGAGAGCGAGAGACTTAGACAGCGAGAAAACATAAGAGAGAAATAGAGCGAGAGAAAGGGAACATAAGACATCAGAAATAGAGAGAGAGAGAGGAACATAACACAGAGAAACTGAGAGAGAGAGGGAACATATGATAGAGAAAGAGAGCGAGAGTGATTGAACATAGGACAGAGAGAGAAGAAAAGGGAACATAGGAGAAAGAAATAGAGCGAGAGAAAGGAACATAAGTGGAAGAAATAGAGGCGCAAGAGAGGAACATAAGCGACAGAAATAGAACGAAAGAGAGAGAAATTAGTGTGAGAGTGAGATGCCGGATGTCTAGACGTGGCTCCGGCCTTGGTCTGGTGCGTGGCCGAGATGAGCATTGGCTGCGTTAGACTGGGATGTTGATTCTAAATCATCCATTAAGTAGTCCATGATAAAAGGCGACGATATCTGGCTGGCGATCCACTTTTCGTATGGCGGGGTTCTTCCGCAATATCTTGCATAGTATAAAAGACCTATGTGCATTTCTCTTCAGATTCTTCCTCTCCTTCTGCTTGTGGCATCGCATGTGCCCTAGCAAGTCCATCACGCTCTTGAAACTCTTGGTGCCAATTCCGCAGCTCTGTGGTTTCTCCCTTCCACCTTCATCAAAGAAAATCTGTTAGTCTCTAAGCACTGCTCATGTTCTTCGTCAAATATTTATACTGCAAATGAAAGGCTTGTATCTCGGTAGAAAAGCGCTTGGTTTGTACTCGATATTCTCTCTCGGCCTTTGGATTGCTTGTAATCGATGGCTATCGTAAGACCTAACGACCCCCCCTGATTCCTACCAAATCAGAAAGGGTCTATCGACAAATGGAAGTATTTGGCATTAATATAGACGCATTGATAGAATAACCAGATAGGGGGAGAGAGAGAGAGAGAGAGAGAGAGAGAGAGAGAGAGAGAGAGAGAGAGAGAGAGAGAGAGAGAGAGAGAGAGAGAGAAAGATATATATAAAAAAGAGAGAGAGAAAAATATATATATATAAAAAAGAGAGAGAGAGAGAGAGGGAGAGAGATAAAAATAGATAGAGAGAGAGAGAGATAGAGCGAGGGAGAGAGAGACATACAGAAGTATAAAGACAGAGAGAGAGAGCGAGAGACGCAGGTCTCTCGATCCTTTGGAACGAACCCCCCACTCGAGAAGTCTATCGGCAAATATCATCACCGTGCACATCATCATGGGTAATAAACAGCAAAAGTTTTAAACCAGTCCCTAGTAAAACGCCATGCGCGGGACCAAAGAGAGAGAACAAGAAAGACGTAGAAAATGAGAGAGAGAGAGAGAGAGACAGAGAGAGAGCAAAATAGAGGGAGAAATACAGTAACAGAGAGAGACATCGAGAAAAAAAGGCGCGGATTAAGGCAGCACTAATCCTGATGATCGGAATATTAATCAGAGGAAAGATTGCCAGAAATACCGAACATAACCACTTCGTTTTTAGTGTGTTATTCCACGAAAAATATCGACTATAATCACAAAAATATGGATAATTCGATCATTGCTACGGTTTTGTTCACTCTGTTTGGGCGACGTGAAACGATGGGTAAAGTTTGCTTTTCCCCGTTCGTTGAAATGTATGATAGAAAAGTCAAATTTTCATCCACGAGTTTTAGTTCATTTTCATTCTTTGATGTCTCTTTCTCTCTCTCTACTTGGTGGTCTTAATATGGACTAAGGATCTCGTTTGACTCTTCAGAGCTAACAACCAAGAGAGAGAAAGATTGCGACAGCGAGACAAAGTAAACAGAGAGAAAGAGAGAGAGAGAGACAGAGAGAGACAGGAAGAGAGCGAGAGATAGACTGACACAAAGAAAAAGTAAGCGAGACCGAGAGAGAATAAGAGAGACCGAGCGCGAGAAAAAAAAGAGAGAGAAAGAGGAACAGAGCAAGAAAAATATTCACCAAGAGAGAGAGGGCGAGAGGAAGATTGACATAGAGGGAGAGAGAGAGAGGAAGCAAGAGAGAGAGAAAAGAGAGACAGAGAACAGAGAGAAAGATTGACCGAGAAAGAGAAATGAGAAAGACAGAGAGCAGAGAAAGATTGACCGAGAGACAGGGAGGAAGCGAGACCGAGAGCAGAGAAAGAGAGAAAGAGAGAAAACGAGAGACAGAGAGAGAGAGAGAGAGAGAGAGAGAGAGAGAGAGAGAGAGAGAGAGAGATATTGGTTAATTTGCGGTACTTGTGTACCTTTCTGACTGTTCATATTGGTTAAGTGCAGGTAAGGAAATGCTTGTATTTTCTCTTGTTTCTCTTTAAACACCTGGGACGCAGGGCAGAATCTTGATGGGTTTGATAATGTATCTCTTCTGTTTTCCCGATTAAAGTACTTATCCAGGATAGACGTAATAAAAATGCAAACAGTGTAAGCATGTACAAATAGACGTTAGGTATAGAACGGTAACATTAAAATTCTAGATGGATCGTTTCTCAACTTCAGTGCACCCTTTATCCCACTTAGGCGTAGAGATTTTGATTCCGTAGTCCCTACTCCAGTTCTCTTTCACGTACTAAGAGACGCCAGAATTTGTAGCTGTATCGCGCGGACGAATCGTGGGTTTCGACCACAAGAGTCAAGCATTAACCAGGTGTCACTCGATCGAGAGAAAGACTGGATTATTTATTTGGTCCGGATGCAAAGTAGGGGCATCCATTTTGAGTATACACCATAGAGACGCGTCGAAACCGGACTCTGATGACCTCCGGGCGAAAACCCTGGGAGAAAATTAAAATGGCCTCTGGCCTACCCAATTTCCTTGTGGGTCGTAGTTGCAGACGACTATGTACGCCCCGAGCTGCACTGGGAGCGGCCACAACCGACCCTCTGGGTGTCTCCCCACACCACCTGAGTGTAATGGCCGCACACCTGCCCGGATATGCACTGGTTGCTGCTGGGGTCGTAGTAATGGCTCTCTCCCACCCACGTCCCTACCACTTCCGCCGCGTCCCCGTATCCCATGTAGAGATTCTCGCCGTAGGGACCCTGGGAGTGCTGAAGAGTGCACGCACCGGCCAACTGGTTGGCATAGTTCTGCGCGTCCGCCTGAATATCTGTGTCCCAGCTCAGGAGCAACGCCTACCATAGCGCGGGCGTAGTTGTGCAACCCAAGATAGTCGGCTACGGTGTTTTGGGCATAGGTCGGATGCAGCAGAGCCAAGCCCAAGGCCACCATGGCGAGTGTCGCGCATGCAAGATTTCGATGCCATCTTCTCCTCTCTCGTTGGACTCAGAGTTCTTCGCTCTATGCATGCAAGCATCCGGACTACGGCATTTATAGACATCTTTGTACCCTCAGCCAGCAAGCCGATACTTGGAGCCTATAAACAAATAACTCGGCGTGAAACATCGAGTAGGCTTCTATCCCCATCCTCATACTTAGTGCACAAACAAAGCGCGTTGAACGGCGCGATTATCCCGGCTATACAGATGTTAACTCGCCCCGCGCCGAGCGTGAGCCGCCAGTAATTAAGATTAGACTCGCCCTAGTCGGTTGCTTTGACTTGGCTTCCTCTCTTTTGTTTTCTCGGGGGGACGTGGATGGAGCTGACCTCGCACTCTGCACTGAGCATGGTATTGTTCCGCCGGTGTGGCTCGGAGCGTAGGAGCTCCTTCCCGAGGTTGCAACGTGGGTTTGCGTTGAATTATCAGGTGACGGCCCAAGACCGAATCAACTCGCAGTTTATAATATTTCCCGTCGAGTTAGTCTGTTAGTGGTTTGTAATATTCATCGGCTCTGCAGACGTGTGAACCAGCGAAGACCTGACGCCGCTCGATCTTTATCAAATATAACACTCGCCCGCAGAAGATAACTCTTACTGTCGTACGAGGTCTCATGCAGTGAAATCACCTTCGGAGAAAAAACATCATTTTTAAGGAAGAATTAACCGTTCTTCTGTGCGTGATCAGGCCTGCCCCGCACAGGCCATCCCCACTGGGGCGAACAACGTGGACACGGGAGCCGCCGAACCACGAGGCGCGTACTCTAGCATTTTTTTTATCTCCTCAGGCAACCCGAACTCGGTTTTTTTCTTTTTTCCTTGTATTTTCGGCTTCGCGGGTACGACATCGACATGACCAAGTGCATCTACTGCGGATTCTGCCGAAAGGCTTTAGAAATGAAGGGCTTGTATCTCGGTAGAAAACCGCGAACGAAGGGCCTGTATCTCGGTAGAAAAGCGCTTGGTTTGTACTTCGATATTGTCACTCAGCCTTTGGATTGCTTGTAAGCGAGAGGATGATGGACCGAGAGTAGAAAGAGAGAAAGAAAAACCGCCTCGTCTCATTAATCAGGGGAGTGCGCGGATTTAGCGAGAGGGAGCGCGGAAGAGAGAGGGCGAGCGAGAGAGAGAGAGGGGAAATGACAAACAGAGAGAGAGAGAGAGAGAGAGAGAGAGAGGGAGAGAGAGAGAGAGAGAGAGCTAGAGAGAGAGAGAGAGAGAGAGAGAGAGAGAGAGATGGCAGAATCCCTATTTTTGGCCGGATCTTCTTCTACTGTGTTCCCGCTCTTTCTTTCTCTCTCCTTCTCTCACTCTGCTCTCTCTCGGCTCTTCTCTCTTACTCATAGTCTTTCCTCTGGGTTTCACCGCGAGGGAGAGAGATTCTGCCAAGAGGCTTCGTTTGCGCTCGCCTCGTCTCATTAATCAGGAGTGCGGATTTAGCGAGAGGGAGCGCGGAAGAGAAAGGGCGGGCGCTAGAGAAAACGCGCGAAAGCGAAAGAGAGAGAGGGAGAGAGAGAGAGAGAGAGAGAGAGAGATAGTGGGAGAAAGATAGAAATACGACATTAGTGAAGGAGAGAAAGATAGCGTTACCGAGAGAGAGAGAGCCCGAGTGAAACAACAGTAGAAAGACAGAGAGAACGTAATGGAGAAAGCGAATAATGAAGAGACGAGATTAAGCGAGGGAATGCGAAGGTGAGAAAGAATAACGGAGCAAAAAGGAGAAAGACAGACCGCGAGAGAAAAAAAGAAAAGGATTGAGCGAGAGAGAGGGAGAAACACAGACCGAGAGAGAGAGAGAAATACTGAGCGAGAGAGGGAGAAAAAGAGAGAAATAATGAGCGAGAGATGGCGAGAAAAGACAGAAATATTGAGAGCGTGGACGACTCATTTGATTTTTCCTCAACCGTTGACGACTCTTTATCTTTGTCTTCATTTTTAGTTTATTTCTCTCTGCGCGAATCCCTATTTTTGGCCGGATCTTCTTCTACTGTACTGAAGTTTTCCTAGTGAGGTCTCGGACGATTAGATGTCGTCATAGACTGGCACTTGATTTTGTGGAACGTATCCATCCCAATCTCACCCGGGCGTGAAGTATAACACGTTTGAATGTACTTATGTTAACTCTAAGACACAACAGAGATTTCAATAATCTCCTTGCGTCCTCTCTCTCTCCCTTACTCTTTTGTCTCTCTTTCTCTCTCAGTATCTCTTTCTCTATCTTTATGATGCTCTCTTTCTCTCTCATTCACTCCGCTCTCTCTTCGATCTCTGTTGCTCTATCTCTCTCTCTTTCTTTCCTCTTTTGTCTTTCTCAGTCTCTCTTTCTCCCTCTCTGGCGGTCAATCTATTTATCGCTTTCTCTCTTTGTATCTCTCAGGCTCGCTCTCTCTCTCTCTCTCTCTGGGCATATCTTATTTCTCTCTGTCTAGGTCTATCTTTCTCTCCTTTGGCTCTCTTTCTATATCTTTCTGAAGCTCTCTTTCTCTCTCCCCTTTCTCTTGCTCTCCTTCTATCTTTCTATATCTTTCTGATGCTTTCCTTCTCTCTCCTCTTTCTCTTGCCCGCCGCAGGTGTCAAGTCGAGCGTCTCAGGTGCGCGAGTGGTGTTCAAGGTTGGCAGGGTCTTTGGACTGAAGGACCTCCATTACTAGTGGAGGGTAGCTCACGCCCAGCCGGGCCACTGCCAGCGCACGTAGGAAATGGGATGTGAATCCCCATCAAAAACTCCATGATTTGAGGCGAGAGTATCTACCGATAGACGTCTAGGATTCCGGGTTGTCCTGTTGAAGATCTTGCACGATACAAAAGAACCATCTTCATGAAAGAGAGGCACCTCGTCCATGCACATTTTCTTGAGTAAGAAACATCAACATTTTGAATCAGTCACCAACTTGACCAAGAGAGAGAATAAGCGAGAGGATGATTCACCCAGAGGAGAAAAGTGAAAGAAAACCATGAGAGAAACAGAGCGAGAGAAAAAGTTGACCGCGTGAGAGAAAAGCGAGAGGGAGACTGCTGGAGTGGAGAATAAGAGAGAGAACCCGGGAGAGGGACAGAGAATGAGAAAAACTTCGAGATTCATCATGAACTCCCTCTCTTTCTCTCTCCTTCTGTCTCACTCGCTCTCTCTTCAGCTCTCTTTCTCTCCTTCTGTCTCACTCGCCCTCTCTTTGGCTCTGTTTCTCTGTTTCTCGTGCTCTCCTATGGGTCTCTCCTTCTCTCGCGTCGAATTTTCTCGCTCTCTGTCTCTCTCTTTTTCTCCTCTCAGGTAATCTTCCTCGGATTTACCGAGGGGGAAAAAGAGCGAGAGAAACCAGGAGAGAACCAGAGAGTGAGAGAAATGGTTGACAGCGAGAGGAAGATTGACCAAGAGGAGAAAAATGGAAAGAGAAACCGAAAGAGACAGAGAGTCAAAGAAATTGCCGGCGAGTGAGAGAAGCGAGCCCACGAGAGAGGAAGAGAGAAAGAGAGGCCCAGAGGGACAGAGCATGAGAAAGAGAGAAACAGAGCCCCAGAGAGAGCGAGTGAGACAGGAGGAGAAAAGAGAGAGAGAGAGTACACAAGATGAATGTCGAACTCAACATCGTCGCCGACACCCGTGGAGACGATAGGGGGGGAGTATATTTCCTCGTGTCTCTGAGTTTACATAAATAATTCTAAACGCTTTATGTTTGTGGTCTACACAGCAGAGACGGATGGATTGGCAAGTTCTATCAAAAAATCAACGCCAGTGTTCAACGAACTCAAATCATCGAATACTTGCATAAGAGAAAACTGTTCTGCTGTACAAGAAGATCCGGCCATGGATTGCACGCCAAAGCCTTGACGAAAATTCAAGATAGAAAAGAACAGGATTAAGATCCTTACCGTGTCTGCCGAAGGCGTAGGATCGCTGCTTCCGCGCGTATCCATGGAGAGCTGCAGACTAAGAGAACGCTGGGAAGAACTGGTGAATCGCGGGAGAGACTCAAAGAAGAGGGGAGAAAAGAGTGAAAGAGAGGAGATGATACCGCTACCATAAGAGAGAGCAAACGAGGGACCGAGTCATTCGGGATCCGACGACAGGGTGGAATATCTTTGCCGTTATTTTCGCGGGCAGCATGAAGTCTCATTCATGGTCGTGAATTACATTATTTCTCTTCCGATAGAAGACCAGAAACTGTTAGCACGACCAAAGGCAGGAGTGGCTGAACGAGAGAGAAAACCGATTACACCTTGACGTTCGACCTCTCAAAGCAGAGTGCTTGCCGCCCCAGAACTCGCGCATAAAGATTTTATTCGTTTCAAAACTTAGGTCTTGTGAATTTTTGTTGAATTCTAATTCCTTGTTCTCTCATTTAAAAGATGTATTCTCTGAATTTATTTTCTTCCAAGTTCTATATTCTCACATTTCAAAACTACACATGGTTTGAATATCGAGCATCAGAGCCAGGGAAAGAAATAGAGAGAGAAAGAGAGCAAGAGACGAGAGAGAGAAAGAGAGCAAGAGAGCGAGAGAGTGAGAGAGGGGGAAACCGAGCGAGAGAGAGAAAGAGGGGGAAACAGAGCAAGAGAGCGAAAGAGAGAAGGAGATTGAAAGATTGATCGAGAGAGAGGGAGAGAGAGAGAGAGAGAGAGAGAGAGAGAGAGAGAGAGAGAGAGAGAGAGAGAGAGAGAGAGAGAGAGAGAGAGAGAGAGAGAGAGAGAGAGAAAGAATGATTGACCGAGGGAGAGAGTAAGCGAGATTGAGGGCGAAAAATAATAGACCCGAAAGAGAGGGAAAGGGAGAAAAAATGGGAGAAAGATTCACCGAGAGATAGAAAATGGGAGAGAGCGAGAGACTTAGACAGCGAGAAAACATAAGAGAGAAATAGAGCGAGAGAAAGGGAACATAAGACATCGAAATAGAGAGAGAGAGAGTGAACATAACACAGAGAAACTGAGCGAGAGAGGGAACATATGATAGAGAAAGAGAGCGAGAGTGATTGAACATAGGACAGAGAGAGCGAAGAAAAGGGAACATAGGAGAAAGAAATAGAGCGAGAGAAAGGGAACATAAGTGGAAGAAATAGAGCGCAAGAGAGGGAACATAAGCGACAGAAATAGAACGAAAGAGAGAGAAATTAGTGTGAGAGTGAGATGCCGGATGTCTAGACGTGGCTCCGGCCTTGGTCTGGTGCGTGGCCGAGATGAGCATTGGCTGCGTTAGACTGGGATGTTGATTCTAAATCATCCATTAAGTAGTCCATGATAAAAGGCGACGATATCTGGCTGGCGATCCACTTTTCGTATGGCGGGGTTCTTCCGCAATATCTTGCATAGTATAAAAGACCTATGTGCATTTCTCTTCAGATTCTTCCTCTCCTTCTGCTTGTGGCATCGCATGTGCCCTAGCAAGTCCATCACGCTCTTGAAACTCTTGGTGCCAATTCCGCAGCTCTGTGGTTTCTCCTTCCACCTTCATCAAAGAAAATCTGTTAGTCTCTAAGCACTGCTCATGTTCTTCGTCAAATATTTATACTGCAAATGAAAGGCTTGTATCTCGGTAGAAAAGCGCTTGGTTTGTACTCGATATTCTCTCTCGGCCTTTGGATTGCTTGTAATCGATGGCTATCGTAAGACCTAACGACCCCCCCTGATTCCTACCAAATCAGAAAGGGTCTATCGACAAATGGAAGTATTTGGCATTAATATAGACGCATTGATAGAATAACCAGATAGGGGGAGAGAGAGAGAGAGAGAGAGAGAGAGAGAGAGAGAGAGAGAGAGAGAGAGAGAGAGAGAGATAGAGAGAGAGAGAGAGAGAAATATATATATATAAAAGAGAGAGAGAAATATATATATATATATAAAAGAGAGAGAGAGATAGAGAGGGAGAGAGATAAAAATAGATAGAGAGAGAGAGAGAGAGAGAGAGATAGAGCGAGGGAGAGAGAGACATACAGAAGTATAAAGACAGAGAGAGAGAGCGAGAGACGCAGGTCTCTCGATCCTTTGGAACGAACCCCCCACTCGAGAAGTCTATCGGCAAATATCATCACCGTGCACATCATCATGGGTAATAAACAGCAAAAGTTTTAAACCAGTCCCTAGTAAAACGCCATGCTCGGGACCAAAGAGAGAGAACAAGAAAGACGTAGAAAATGAGAGAGAGAGAGAGAGACAGAGAGAGAGCAAAATAGAGGGAGAAATACAGTAACAGAGAGAGACATCGAGAAAAAAAGGCGCGGATTAAGGCAGCACTAATCCTGATGATCGGAATATTAATCAGAGGAAAGATTGCCAGAAATACCGAACATAACCACTTCGTTTTTAGTGTGTTATTCCACGAAAAATATCGACTATAATCACAAAAATATGGATAATTCGATCATTGCTACGGTTTTGTTCACTCTGTTTGGGCGACGTGAAACGATGGGTAAAGTTTGCTTTTCCCCGTTCGTTGAAATGTATGATAGAAAAAGTCAGAATTTTCATCCACGAGTTTTAGTTCATTTTCATTCTTTGATGTCTCTTTCTCTCTCTACTTGGGTGGTCTTAATATGGACTAAGGATCTCGTTTGACTCTTCAGGAGCTAACAACCAAGAGAGAGAAAGATTGCGACAGCGAGACAAAGTAAACAGAGAGAAAGAGAGAGAGAGAGACAGAGAGAGACAGGAAGAGAGCGAGAGATAGACTGACACAAAGAAAAAGTAAGCGAGACCGAGAGAGAATAAGAGAGACCGAGCGCGAGAAAAAAAAGAGAGAGAAAGAGGAACAGAGCAAGAAAAATATTCACCAAGAGAGAGAGGGCGAGAGGAAGATAGACATAGAGGAGAGAGAGAGTAAGAAAGCGAGAGAGAAAAAGAGAGACAGAGAACGAGCGAAAGAGAGACCGAGAAAGAGAAAAGAGAAAGACAGAGAGAGAGAGAAAGAGAGAGAGAGAGACGGGGAGGAAGCGAGACCGAGAGCGAGAGAAAGAGAGAAAGAAAGAAAACGAGATACAGCAAGAGAGAGAGAGAGAGAGAGAGAGAGAGAGAGAGAGAGAGAGAGAGAGAGAGAGAGAGATATTGGTTAATTTGCGGTACTTGTGTACCTTTCTGACTGTTCATATTGGTTAAGTGCAGGTAAGGAAATGCTTGTATTTTCTCTTGTTTCTCTTTTTAAACACCTGGGACGCAGGGCAGAATCTTGATGGGTTTGATAATGTATCTCTTCTGTTTTCCCGATTAAAGTACTTATCCAGGATAGACGTAATAAAAAAATGCAAACAGTGTAAGCATGTACAAATAGACGTTAGGTATAGAACGGTAACATTAAAATTCTAGATGGATCGTTTCTCAACTTCAGTGCACCCTTTATCCCACTTAGGCGTAGAGATTTTGATTCCGTAGTCCCCTACTCCAGTTCTCTTTCACGTACTAAGAGACGCCAGAATTTGTAGCTGTATCGCGCGGACGAATCGTGGTTTCGACCACAAGAGTCAAGCATTAACCAGGTGTCACTCGAGCGAGAGAAAGACTGGATTATTTATTTGGTCCGGATGCAAAGTAGGGGCATCCGTTTTGAGTATACACCATAGAGACGCGTCGAAACCGGACTCTGATGACCTCCGGGGCGAAAACCCTGGGGGGGGAAGGTAAAATGGCCTCTGGCCTACCCAATTTCTTGTGGGTCGTAGTTGCAGACGACTATGCGTACGCCCCCGAGCTGCACTGGGAGCGGCCACAACCGACCCTCTGGGTGTCTCCCCACACCACCTGAGTGTAATGGCCGCACACCTGCCCGGATATGCACTGGTTGCTGCTGGGGTCGTAGTAATGGCTCTCTCCCACCCACGTCCCTACCACTTCCGCCGCGTCCCCGTATCCCATGTAGAGATTCTCGCCGTAGGGACCCTGGGAGTGCTGAAGAGTGCACGCACCGGCCAACTGGTTGGCATAGTTCTGCGCGTCCGCCTGAATATCTGTGTCCCAGCTCAGGGGAGCAACGCCTACCATAGCGCGGGCGTAGTTGTGCAACCCAAGATAGTCGGCTACGGTGTTTTGGGCATAGGTCGGATGCAGCAGAGCCAAGCCCAAGGCCACCATGGCGAGTGTCGCGCATGCAAGATTTCCTGCTGCCATCTTCTCCTCTCTCGTTGGACTCGGAGTTCTTCGCTCTATGCATGCAAGCATCCGGACTACGGCATTTATAGACATCTTTGTACCCTCAGCCAGCAAGCCGATACTTGGAGCCTATAAACAAATAACTCGGCGTGAAACATCGAGTAGGCTTCCTATCCCCCATCCTCATACTTAGTGCACAAACAAAGCGCGTTGAACGGCGCGATTATCCCGGCTATACAGATGTTAACTCGCCCCGCGCCGAGCGTGAGCCGCCAGTAATTAAGATTAGACTCGCCCTAGTCGGTTGCTTTTTGACTTGGCTTCCTCTCTTTTGTTTTCTCGGGGGGACGTGGATGGAGCTGACCTCGCACTCTGCACTGAACATGGTATTGTTCCGCCGGTGTGGCTCGAAGCGTAGGAGCTCCTTCCCGAGTTTCCAACGTGGTTTTGCATTGAATTTTCAGGTGACGGCCCAAGACCGAATCAACTCGCAGTTTATAATATTTCCCGTCGAGTTAGTCTGTTAGTGGTTTGTAATATTCATCGGCTCTGCAGACGTGTGAACCAGGGAAGACCTGACGCCGCTCGATCTTTATCAAATATAACACTCGCCCGCAGAAGATAACTCTTACTGTCGTACGAGGTCTCATGCAGTGAAATCACCTTCGGAGAAAAAACATCATTTTTAAGGAAGAATTAACCGTTCTTCTGTGCGTGATCAGGCCTGCCCCGCACAGGCCATCCCCACTGGGGCGACCAACGTGGAGACGGGAGCCGCCGAACCACGAGGCGCGTACTCTAGCATTTTTTTTATCTCCTCAGGCAACCCGAACTCGGTTTTTTTCTCTTTTCCTTGTATTTTCGGCTTCGCGGGTACGACATCGACATGACCAAGTGCATCTACTGCGGATTCTGCCGAAAGGCTTTAGAAATGAAGGGCTTGTATCTCGGTAGAAAACCGCGAACGAAGGGCCTGTATCTCGGTAGAAAAGCGCTTGGTTTGTACTTCGATATTGTCACTCAGCCTTTGGATTGCTTGTAAGCGAGAGGATGATGGACCGAGAGTAGAAAGAGAGAAAGAAAAACCGCCTCGTCTCATTAATCAGGGGAGTGCGCGCGATTTAGCGAGAGAGGGGAGCGCGGAAGAGAAATGGCGAGCGATAGAGAAAGAGGGGAAATGCCAAACTGAGAGAGAGAGAGAGAGATAGAGATAGAGGGAGAGAGAGAGAGAGATAGAGCTAGAGAGAGAGAGAGAGAGAGAGAGAGAGAGATGGCAGAATCCCTATTTTTGGCCGGATCTTCTTCTACTGTGTTCCCGCTCTTTCTTTCTCCTTCTCTCTCTCACTGCTCTCTCTCGGCCTCTCTTCTCTTACTCATAGTCTTTCCCTCTGGGTTTCACCGCGAGGGAGAGAGATTCTGCCAAGAGGCTTCGTTTGCGCTCGCCTCGTCTCATTAATCAGGGGAGTGCGCGGATTTAGCGAGAGAGGGGAGCGCGGAAGAGAAATGGCGAGCGTTAGAGAAAAAGCGAAAATGCCAAACTGAGAGAGGGAGAGAGAGAGAGGGAGAGAGAGAGAGATAGTGGGAGAAAGATAGAAATACGACATTAGTGAAGGAGAGAAAGATAGCGTTACCGAGAGAGAGAGAGCCCGAGTGAAACAACAGTAGAAAGACAGAGAGAACGTAATGCAGAAAGCGAATAATGAAGAGACGAGATTAAGCGAGGGAATGCGAAGGTGAGAAAGAATAACGGAGCAAAAAGGAGAAAGACAGACCGCGAGAGAGAAAAAAAAAGAAAAGGATTGAGCGAGAGAGAGGGAGAAACACAGACCGAGAGAGAGAGAGAAATACTGAGCGAGAGAGAGGGAGAAAAAGAGAGAAATAATGAGCGAGAGATAGCGAGAAAAAGACAGAAATATTGAGAGCGTGGACGACTCATTTGATTTTTCCTCAACCGTTGACGACTCTTTATCTTTGTCTTCATTTTTAGTTTATTTCTCTGCGCGAATCCTATTTTTGGCCGGATCTTCTTCTACTGTACTGAAGTTTTCTCCTAGTGAGGTCTCGGACGATTAGATGTCGTCATAGACTGGCACTTGATTTTGTGGAACGTATCCATCCTAATCTCACCCGTGGGCGTGAAGTATAACACGTTTGAATGTACTTATGTTAACTCTAAGACACAACAGAGATTTCAATAATCTCCTTGCGTCCTCTCTCTCTCCCTTACTCTTTTTGTCTCTCTTTCTCTCGGTATCTCTTTCTCTATCTTTATGATGCTCTCTTTCTCTCTCATTCACTCCGCCTCTCTTTCGATCTCTGTTGCTCTATCTCTCTCTCTCTCTCCCTCTCTTTGTCTCTCTCGCTCTCTCTCTCTCCCTCTCTCGCGCTCACTCTCTTTATCGCTCTCTCTCTCTTTATCTCTCGGGCTCGCTCACTCTCTCTCTCTCTCTCTCTGGGCATATCTTTTTTCTCTCTGTCTAGGTCTATCTTTCTCTCGCTGGCTCTCTTTCTATATCTTTCTGAAGCTCTCTTTCTCTCTCCCCCTTTCTCTTGCTCTCCTTCTATCTTTCTATATCTTTCTGATGCTTTCCTTCTCTCCCCTCTTCTCTTGCCCGCCGCAGGTGTCAAGTCGAGCGTCTCAGGTGCGCGAGTGGTGTTCAAGGTTGGCAGGGGTCTTTGGACTGAAGGGACCTCCATTACTAGTGGAGGGTAGCTCACGCCCGGCCGGGCCACTGCCAGCGCACGTAGGAAATGGGATGAATCCCCATCAAAACTCCATGATTTGAGGCGAGAGTATCTACCGATAGACGTCTAGGATTCCGGGATGTCCCTGTTGAAGATCTTGCACGATACAAAAGAACCATCTTCGCGAAAGAGAGGCACCTCGTCCATGCACATTTTCTTGAGTAAGAAACATCAACATTTTTGAATCAGTCACCAACTTGACCAAGAGAGAGAATAAGCGAGAGGATGATTCACCCAGAGGAGAAAAGTGAAAGAAAAACCGCGAGAGAAACAGAGAGCGAGAGAAAAAGTTGACCGCGTGAGAGAAAAGCGAGAGGGAGACTGCTGGAGTGGAGAATAAGAGAGAGAACCCGGGAGAGGGACAGAGAATGAGAGAAAAACTTCGAGATTCATCATGAACTCCTCTCTTTCTCTCCTTCTGTCTCACTCGCTCTCTCTTCGGCTCTCTTTCTCTCCTTCTGTCTCACTCGCCCTCTCTTTGGCTCTGTTTCTCTGTTTCTCGTGCTCTTTCCCTATGGGTCTCTCCTTCTCTCGCGTCGAATTTTCTCGCTCTCTGTCTCTCTTTTCTCCTCTGGTAATCTTCCTCGGATTTACTGAGGGGGAAAAAGAGCGAGAGAAACCGGGAGAGAACCAGAGAGTGAGAGAAATGGTTGACAGCGAGAGGAAGATTGACCAAGAGGAGAAAAATGGAAAGAGAAACTGAAAGAGACAGAGAGTCAAAGAAATTGCTGGCGAGTGAGAGAAGGAGCCCATGAGAGAGGAAGAGAGAAAGAGAGGCCCAGAGGGACAGAGCATGAGAAAGAGAGAAACAGAGCCCCAGAGAGAGCGAGTGAGACAGGAGGAGAAAAGAGAGAGAGAGAGTACACAAGATGAATGTCGAACTCAACATCGTCGCCGACACCCGTGGAGACGATAGGGGGGGAGTATATTTCCTCGTGTCTCTGAGTTTACATAAATAATTCTAAACGCTTTATGTTTGTGGTCTACACAGCAGAGACGGATGGATTGGCAAGTTCTATCAAAAAATCAACGCCAGTGTTCAACGAACTCAAATCATCGAATACTTGCATAAGAGAAAACTGTTCTGCTGTACAAGAAGATCCGGCCATGGATTGCACGCCAAAGCCTTGACGAAAATTCAAGATAGAAAAGAACAGGATTAAGATCCTTACCGTGTCTGCCGAAGGCGTAGGATCGCTGCTTCCGCGCGTATCCATGGAGAGCTGCAGACTAAGAGAACGCTGGGAAGAACTGGTGAATCGCGGGAGAGACTCAAAGAAGAGGGGAGAAAAGAGTGAAAGAGAGGGAGATTATACCGCTACCATAAGAGAGAGCAAACGAGGGACCGAGTCATTCGGGATCCGACGACAGGGTGGAATATCTTTGCCGTTATTTTCGCGGGCAGCATGAAGTCTCATTCATGGTCGTGAATTACATTATTTCTCTTCCGATAGAAGACCAGAAACTGTTAGCACGACCAAAGGCAGGAGTGGCTGAACGAGAGAGAAAACCGATTACACCTTGACGTTCGACCTCTCAAAGCAGAGTGCTTGCCGCCCCAGAACTCGCGCATAAAGATTTTATTCGTTTCAAAACTTAGGTCTTATGAATTTTTTTGTTGAATTCTAATTCCTTGTTCTCTCATTTAAAAAGATGTATTCTCTGAATTTATTTTCTTTCCAAGTTCTATATTCTCACATTTCAAAAACTACACATGGTTTGAATATCGAGCATCAGAGCCAGGGAAAGAAATAGAGAGAGAAAGAGAGCAAGAGACGAGAGAGAGAAAGAGAGCAAGAGAGCGAGAGAGAGAAAGAGGGGGAAACAGAGCAAGAGAGCGAAAGAGAGAGAAATAGAGAACGAGAGAGAAAGAGAGAAGGAGATTGAAAGATTGATCGAGAGAGAGGGAGAGAGAGAGAGAGAGAGAGAGAGAGAGAGAGAGAGAGAGAGAGAGAGAGAGAGAGAGAGAGAGAGAGAGAGAGAGAGAGAGAGAGAGAGAGAGAGAGAGAGAGAGAGAAAGAATGATTGACTGAGGAGAGAGTAAGCGAGATTGAGGGCGAAAATAATAGACCTGAAAGCGAGGGAAAGGGAGAAAAGAAGGGAGAAAGAGCCAACGAGAGATAGAAAATGGGAGAGAGCGAGAGACTTAGACAGCGAGAAAACATAAGAGAGAAATAGAGCGAGAGAAAGGGAACATAAGACATCGAAATAGAGAGAGAGAGAGTGAACATAACACAGAGAAACTGAGCGAGAGAGAGGGAACATATGATAGAGAAAGAGAGCGAGAGTGATTGAACATAGGACAGAGAGAGCGAAGAAAAGGGAACATAGGAGAAAGAAATAGAGCGAGAGAAAGGGAACATAAGTGGAAGAAATAGAGCGCAAGAGAGGGAACATAAGCGACAGAAATAGAACGAAAGAGAGAGAAATTAGTGTGAGAGTGAGATGCCGGATGTCTAGACGTGGCTCCGGCCTTGGTCTGGTGCGTGGCCGAGATGAGCATTGGCTGCGTTAGACTGGGATGTTGATTCTAAATCATCCATTAAGTAGTCCATGATAAAAGGCGACGATATCTGGCTGGCGATCCACTTTTCGTATGGCGGGTTCTTCCGCAATATCTTGCATAGTATAAAAGACCTATGTGCATTTCTCTTCAGATTCTTCCTCTCCTTCTGCTTGTGGCATCGCATGTGCCCTAGCAAGTCCATCACGCTCTTGAAACTCTTGGTGACAATTCCGCAGCTCTGTGGTTTCTCCCTTCCACCTTCATCAAAGAAAATCTGTTAGTCTCTAAGCACTGCTCATGTTCTTCGTCAAATATTTATACTGCAAATGAAAGGCTTGTATCTCGGTAGAAAAGCGCTTGGTTTGTACTCCGATATTCTCTCTCGGCCTTTGGATTGCTTGTAATCGATGGCTATCGTAAGACCTAACGACCCCCCCTGATTCCTACCAAATCAGAAAGGGTCTATCGACAAATGGAAGTATTTGGCATTAATATAGACGCATTGATAGAATAACCAGATAGGGGGAGAGAGAGAGAGAGAGAGAGAGAGAGAGAGAGAGAGAGAGAGAGAGAGAGAGAGAGAGAGAGATAGAGAGAGAGAGAGAGAGAAATATATATATATAAAAGAGAGAGAGAAATATATATATATATATAAAAGAGAGAGAGAGAGAGAGGGAGAGAGATAAAAATAGATAGAGAGAGAGAGAGAGAGAGAGATAGAGCGAGGGAGAGAGAGACATACAGAAGTATAAAGACAGAGAGAGAGAGCGAGAGACGCAGGTCTCTCGATCCTTTGGAACGAACCCCCCACTCGAGAAGTCTATCGGCAAATATCATCACCGTGCACATCATCATGGGTAATAAACAGCAAAGTTTTAAACCAGTCCCTAGTAAAACGCCATGCTCGGGACCAAAGAGAGAGAACAAGAAAGACGTAGAAAATGAGAGAGAGAGAGAGAGAGACAGAGAGAGAGCAAAATAGAGGAGAAATACAGTAACAGAGAGAGACATCGAGAAAAAGGCGCGGATTAAGGCAGCACTAATCCTGATGATCGGAATATTAATCAGAGGAAAGATTGCCAGAAATACCGAACATAACCACTTCGTTTTTAGTGTGTTATTCCACGAAAATATCGACTATAATCACAAAAATATGGATAATTCGATCATTGCTACGGTTTTGTTCACTCTGTTTGGGCGACGAAACGATGGGTAAAGTTTGCTTTTCCCGTTCGTTGAAATGTATGATAGAAAAGTCAGAATTTTCATCCACGAGTTTTAGTTCATTTTTCATTCTTTGATGTCTCTTTCTCTCTCTACTTGGGTGGTCTTAATATGGGCTAAGGATCTCGTTTGACTCTTCAGGAGCTAACAACCAAGAGAGAGAAAGATTGCGACAGCGAGAGAAAGTAAACAGAGAGAAAGAGAGAGAGAGAGACAGAGAGAGACAGGAAGAGAGCGAGAGATAGACTGACACAAACAAAAAGTAAGCGAGACCGAGAGAGAATAAGAGAGACTGAGCGAGAAAAAAAGAGAGAGAAAGAGGAACAGAGCAAGAAAAATATTCACCAAGAGAGAGAGGGCGAGAGGAAGATTGACATAGAGGAGAGAGAGAGTAAGCAAGAGAGAGAGAAAAAGAGAGACAGAGAACGAGAGAAAGATTGACTGAGAAAGAGAAAAGAGAAAGAGAGAGAGCGAGAGAGAGAGAGACAGAGAGACGGGGGGAGAGAGAGACAGAGAGAGAGAGAAAGAGAGAAAGAAAGAAAACGAGATACAGCAAGAGAGAGAGAGAGAGAGAGAGAGAGAGAGAGAGAGAGAGAGAGAGAGAGAGAGAGAGAGAGAGAGATATGGGTTAGTGTGCGGTGTTTGTGTATCTCTCTGTCTGTTTATATTGGTTGTGTGCGGGTGAGGATATGCGTGTTTTCTCTCTTGTTTCTCTTTAAACACCTGGGACGCAGGGCAGAATCTTGATGGGTTTGATAATGTATCTCTTCTGTTTTCCCGATAAAAGTACTTATCCAGGATAGACGTAATAAAAAAATGCAAACAGTGTAAGCATGTACAAATAGACGTTAGGTATAGAACGGTAACATTAAAATTCTAGATGGATCGTTTCTCAACTTCAGTGCACCCTTTATCCCACTTAGGCGTAGAGATTTTGATTCCGTAGTCCCCTACTCCAGTTCTCTTTCACGTACTAAGAGACGCCAGAATTTGTAGCTGTATCGCGCGGACGAATCGTGGGTTTCGACCACAAGAGTCAAGCATTAACCAGGGGTGTCACTCGATCGAGAGAAAGACTGGATTATTTATTTGGTCCGGATGCAAAGTAGGGGCATCCATTTTGAGTATACACCATAGAGACGCGTCGAAACCGGACTCTGATGACCTCCGGGGCGAAAACCCTGGGGGGAAAGATTAAAATGGCCTCTGGCCTACCCAATTTCCTTGTGGGTCGTAATTGCAGACGACTATGTACGCCCCCGAGCTGCACTGGGAGCGGCCACAACCGACCCTCTGGGTGTCTCCCCACACCACCTGAGTGTAATGGCCGCACACCTGCCCGGATATGCACTGGTTGCTGCTGGGGTCGTAGTAATGGCTCTCTCCCACCCACGTCCCTACCACTTCCGCCGCGTCCCCGTATCCCATGTAGAGATTCTCGCCGTAGGGACCCTGGGAGTGCTGAAGAGTGCACGCACCGGCCAACTGGTTGGCATAGTTCTGCGCGTCCGCCTGAATATCTGTGTCCCAGCTCAGGGGAGCAACGCCTACCATAGCGCGGGCGTAGTTGTGCAACCCAAGATAGTCGGCTACGGTGTTTTGGGCATAGGTCGGATGCAGCAGAGCCAAGCCCAAGGCCACCATGGCGAGTGTCGCGCATGCAAGATTTCCGATGCCATCTTCTCCTCTCGTTGGACTCGGAGTTCTTCGCTCTATGCATGCAAGCATCCGGACTACGGCATTTATAGACATCTTTGTACCCTCAGCCAGCAAGCCGATACTTGGAGCCTATAAACAAATAACTCGGCGTGAAACATCGAGTAGGCTTCCTATCCCCCATCCTCATACTTAGTGCACAAACAAAGCGCGTTGAACGGCGCGATTATCCCGGCTATACAGATGTTAACTCGCCCGCGCCGAGCGTGAGCCGCCAGTAATTAAGATTAGACTCGCCCTAGTCGGTTGCTTTTGACTTGGCTTCCTCTCTTGTTTTCTCGGGGACGTGGATGGAGCTGACCTCGCACTCTGCACTGAACATGGTATTGTTCCGCCGGTGTGGCTCGAAGCGTAGGAGCTCCTTCCCGAGTTTCCAACGTGGTTTTGCATTGAATTTTCAGGTGACGGCCCAAGACCGAATCAACTCGCAGTTTATAATATTTCCCGTCGAGTTAGTCTGTTAGTGGTTTGTAATATTCATCGGCTCTGCAGACGTGTGAACCAGGGAAGACCTGACGCCGCTCGATCTTTATCAAATATAACACTCGCCCGCAGAAGATAACTCTTACTGTCGTACGAGGTCTCATGCAGTGAAATCACCTTCGGAGAAAAAACATCATTTTTAAGGAAGAATTAACCGTTCTTCTGTGCGTGATCAGGCCTGCCCCGCACAGGCCATCCCGACTGGGGCGACCAACGTGGAGACGGGAGCCGCCGAACCACGAGGCGCGTACTCTAGCATTTTTTTTATCTCCTCAGGCAACCCGAACTCGGTTTTTTTCTTTTTTCCTTGTATTTTCGGCTTCGCGGGTACGACATCGACATGACCAAGTGCATCTACTGCGGATTCTGCCGAAAGGCTTTAGAAATGAAGGGCTTGTATCTCGGTAGAAAACCGCGAACGAAGGGCCTGTATCTCGGTAGAAAAGCGCTTGGTTTGTACTTCGATATTGTCACTCAGCCTTTGGATTGCTTGTAAGCGAGAGGATGATGGACCGAGAGTAGAAAGAGAGAAAGAAAAACCGCCTCGTCTCATTAATCAGGGGAGTGCGCGCGATTTAGCGAGAGAGGGGAGCGCGGAAGAGAAATGGCGAGCGATAGAGAAAGAGGGGAAATGCCAAACTGAGAGAGAGAGAGAGAGATAGAGATAGAGGGAGAGAGAGAGAGAGATAGAGCTAGAGAGAGAGAGAGAGAGAGAGAGAGAGAGAGATGGCAGAATCCCTATTTTTGGCCGGATCTTCTTCTACTGTGTTCCCGCTCTTTCTTTCTCTCCTTCTCTCTCACTGCTCTCTCTCGGGCCTCTCTTTCTCTTACTCATAGTCTTTCCTCTGGGTTTCACCGCGAGGGAGAGAGATTCTGCCAAGAGGTTGTTTGCGCTCGCCTCGTCTCATTAATCAGGGGAGTGCGCGCATTTAGAGAGAGAGGAGAGCGCGGAAGAGAAATGGCGAGCGAGAGAGAAAAAGCGAAAAAGACAAACAGAGAGAGAGAGAGAGAGAGAGAGAGAGAGAGAGATAGTGGGAGAAAGATAGAAATACGACATTAGTGAAGGAGAGAAAGATAGCGTTACCGAGAGAGAGAGAGCCCGAGTGAAACAACAGTAGAAAGACAGAGAGAACGTAATGCAGAAAGCGAATAATGAAGAGACGAGATTAAGCGAGGGAATGCGAAGGTGAGAAAGAATAACGGAGCAAAAAGGAGAAAGACAGACCATGAGAGAGAAAAAAGAAAAGGATTGAGCGAGAGAGAGGGAGAAACACAGACCGAGAGAGAGAGAGAAATACTGAGCGAGAGAGGGAGAAAAAGAGAGAAATAATGAGCGAGAGATAGCGAGAAAAAGACAGAAATATTGAGAGCGTGGACGACTCATTTGATTTTTCCTCAACCGTTGACGACTCTTTATCTTTGTCTTCATTTTTTAGTTTATTTCTCTCTGCGCGAATCCCTATTTTTGGCCGGATCTTCTTCTACTGTACTGAAGTTTTCTCCTAGTGAGGTCTCGGACGATTAGATGTCGTCATAGACTGGCACTTGATTTTGTGGAACGTATCCATCCTAATCTCACCCGTGGGCGTGAAGTATAACACGTTTGAATGTACTTATGTTAACTCTAAGACACAACAGAGATTTCAATAATCTCCTTGCGTCCTCTCTCTCTCCCTTACTCTTTTTGTCTCTCTTTCTCTCGGTATCTCTTTCTCTATCTTTATGATGCTCTCTTTCTCTCTCATTCACCTGCTCTCTTTCGATCTCTGTTGCTCTATCTCTCTCTCTTTCTTTCCTCTTTTGTCTTTCTCGGTCTCTCTTTCTCCTCTCTGGCGGTCAATCTATTTATCGCTTTCTCTCTTTGTATCTCTCGGCTGCTAACTCTCTCTCTCTCTCTCTCTGGGCATATCTTATTTCTCTCTGTCTAGGTCTATCTTTCTCGCTGGCTCTCTTTCTATATCTTTCTGAAGCTCTCTTTCTCTCCCCTTTCTCTTGCTCTCCTTCTATCTTTCTATATCTTTCTGATGCTTTCCTTCTCTCTCCTCTTTCTCTGCCCGCCGCAGGTGTCAAGTCGAGCGTCTCAGGTGCGCGAGTGGTGTTCAAGGTTGGCAGGGTCTTTGGACTGAAGGGACCTCCATTACTAGTGGAGGGTAGCTCACGCCCGGCCGGGCCACTGCCAGCGCACGTAGGAAATGGGATGTGAATCCCATCAAAAACTCCATGATTTGAGGCGAGAGTATCTACCGATAGACGTCTAGGATTCCGGGTTGTCCCTGTTGAAGATCTTGCACGATACAAAAGAACCATCTTCGCGAAAGAGAGGCACCTCGTCCATGCACATTTTCTTGAGTAAGAAACATCAACATTTTTGAATCAGTCACCAACTTGACCAAGAGAGAGAATAAGCGAGAGGATGATTCACCCAGAGGAGAAAAGTGAAAGAAAACCGCGAGAGAAACAGAGAGCGAGAGAAAAAGTTGACCGCGTGAGAGAAAAGCGAGAGGGAGACTGCTGGAGTGGAGAATAAGAGAGAGAACCCGGGAGAGGGACAGAGAATGAGAGAAAACTTCGAGATTCATCATGAACTCCCTCTCTTTCTCTCTCCTTCTGTCTCACTCTGCCTTCTTCGGCTCTCTTTCTCTCCTTCTGTCTCACTCGCCCTCTCTTTGGCTCTGTTTCTCTGTTTCTCGTGCTCTTTCCCTATGGGTCTCTCCTTCTCTCGCGTCGAATTTTCTCTCGCTCTCTGTCTCTCTTTTTCTCCTCTGGTAATCTTCCTCGGATTTACTGAGGGGAAAAAGAGCGAGAGAAACCGGGAGAGAACCAGAGAGTGAGAGAAATGGTTGACAGCGAGAGGAAGATTGACCAAGAGGAGAAAAATGGAAAGAGAAACCGAAAGAGACAGAGAGTCAAAGAAATTGCCATGAGTGAGAGAAGGAGCCCATGAGAGAGGAAGAGAGAGAAAGAGAGGCCCAGAGGGACAGAGCATGAGAAAGAGAGAAACAGAGCCCCAGAGAGAGCGAGTGAGACAGGAGGAGAAAAGAGAGAGAGAGAGTACACAAGATGAATGTCGAACTCAACATCGTCGCCGACACCCGTGGAGACGATAGGGGGGGAGTATATTTCCTCGTGTCTCTGAGTTTACATAAATAATTCTAAACGCTTTATGTTTGTGGTCTACACAGCAGAGACGGATGGATTGGCAAGTTCTATCAAAAAATCAACGCCAGTGTTCAACGAACTCAAATCATCGAATACTTGCATAAGAGAAAACTGTTCTGCTGTACAAGAAGATCCGGCCATGGATTGCACGCCAAAGCCTTGACGAAAATTCAAGATAGAAAAGAACAGGATTAAGATCCTTACCGTGTCTGCCGAAGGCGTAGGATCGCTGCTTCCGCGCGTATCCATGGAGAGCTGCAGACTAAGAGAACGCTGGGAAGAACTGGTGAATCGCGGGAGAGACTCAAAGAAGAGGGGAGAAAAGAGTGAAAGAGAGGGAGATTATACCGCTACCATAAGAGAGAGCAAACGAGGGACCGAGTCATTCGGGATCCGACGACAGGGTGGAATATCTTTGCCGTTATTTTCGCGGGCAGCATGAAGTCTCATTCATGGTCGTGAATTACATTATTTCTCTTCCGATAGAAGACCAGAAACTGTTAGCACGACCAAAGGCAGGAGTGGCTGAACGAGAGAGAAAACCGATTACACCTTGACGTTCGACCTCTCAAAGCAGAGTGCTTGCCGCCCCAGAACTCGCGCATAAAGATTTTATTCGTTTCAAAACTTAGGTCTTATGAATTTTTTTGTTGAATTCTAATTCCTTGTTCTCTCATTTAAAAAGATGTATTCTCTGAATTTATTTTCTTTCCAAGTTCTATATTCTCACATTTCAAAAACTACACATGGTTTGAATATCGAGCATCAGAGCCAGGGAAAGAAATAGAGAGAGAAAGAGAGCAAGAGACGAGAGAGAGAAAGAGAGCAAGAGAGCGAGAGAGAGAAAGAGGGGGAAACAGAGCAAGAGAGCGAAAGAGAGAGAAATAGAGAACGAGAGAGAAAGAGAGAAGGAGATTGAAAGATTGATCGAGAGAGAGGGAGAGAGAGAGAGAGAGAGAGAGAGAGAGAGAGAGAGAGAGAGAGAGAGAGAGAGAGAGAGAGAGAGAGAGAGAGAGAGAGAGAGAGAGAGAGAGAGAGAGAGAGAGAGAGAAAGAATGATTGACTGAGGGAGAGAGTAAGCGAGATTGAGGGCGAAAATAATAGACCAGAAAGAGAGGGAAAGGGAGAAAAAATGGGAGAAAGATTCACTGAGAGATAGAAAATGGGGGCGAGAGAGAGACTTAGACAGCGAGAAAACATAAGAGAGAAATAGAGAGAGAGAAAGGGAACATAAGACATCGAAATAGAGAGAGAGAGAGGAACATAACACAGAGAAACTGAGCGAGAGAGAGGAACATATGATAGAGAAAGAGAGCGAGAGTGATTGAACATAGGACAGAGAGAGCGAAGAAAAGGGAACATAGGAGAAAGAAATAGAGCGAGAGAAAGGGAACATAAGTGGAAGAAATAGAGCGCAAGAGAGGAACATAAGCGACAGAAATAGAACGAAAGAGAGAGAAATTAGTGTGAGAGTGAGATGCCGGATGTCTAGACGTGGCTCCGGCCTTGGTCTGGTGCGTGGCCGAGATGAGCATTGGCTGCGTTAGACTGGGATGTTGATTCTAAATCATCCATTAAGTAGTCCATGATAAAAGGCGACGATATCTGGCTGGCGATCCACGTGTCGTATGGCGGGTTCTTCCGCAATATCTTGCATAGTATAAAAGACCTATGTGCATTTCTCTTCAGATTCTTCCTCTCCTTCTGCTTGTGGCATCGCATGTGCCCTAGCAAGTCCATCACGCTCTTGAAACTCTTGGTGCCAATTCCGCAGCTCTGTGGTTTCTCCCTTCCATCTTCATCAAAGAAAATCTGTTAGTCTCTAAGCACTGCTCATGTTCTTCGTCAAATATTTATACTGCAAATGAAAGGCTTGTATCTCGGTAGAAAAGCGCTTGGTTTGTACTCCGATATTCTCTCTCGGCCTTTGGATTGCTTGTAATCGATGGCTATCGTAAGACCTAACGACCCCCCCTGATTCCTACCAAATCAGAAAGGGTCTATCGACAAATGGAAGTATTTGGCATTAATATAGACGCATTGATAGAATAACCAGATAGGGGAGAGAGAGAGAGAGAGAGAGAGAGAGAGAGAGAGAGAGAGAGAGAGAGAGAGAGATAGAGAGAGAGAGAGAGAAATATATATATATAAAAGAGAGAGAGAAATATATATATATATATAAAAGAGAGAGAGAGATAGAGAGGGAGAGAGATAAAATAGATAGAGAGAGAGAGAGAGAGAGAGATAGAGCGAGGAGAGAGAGACATACAGAAGTATAAAGACAGAGAGAGAGAGCGAGAGACGCAGGTCTCTCGATCCTTTGAACGAACCCCCCACTCGAGAAGTCTATCGGCAAATATCATCACCGTGCACATCATCATGGGTAATAAACAGCAAAAGTTTTAAACCAGTCCCTAGTAAAACGCCATGCTCGGGACCAAAGAGAGAGAACAAGAAAGACGTAGAAAATGAGAGAGAGAGAGAGAGAGACAGAGAGAGAGCAAAATAGAGGGAGAAATACAGTAACAGAGAGAGACATCGAGAAAAAAAGGCGCGGATTAAGGCAGCACTAATCCTGATGATCGGAATATTAATCAGAGGAAAGATTGCCAGAAATACCGAACATAACCACTTCGTTTTTAGTGTGTTATTCCACGAAAAATATCGACTATAATCACAAAAATATGGATAATTCGATCATTGCTACGGTTTTGTTCACTCTGTTTGGGCGACGTGAAACGATGGGTAAAGTTTGCTTTTCCCCGTTCGTTGAAATGTATGATAGAAAAAGTCAGAATTTTCATCCACGAGTTTTAGTTCATTTTTCATTCTTTGATGTCTCTTTCTCTCTCTCTACTTGGGTGGTCTTAATATGGACTAAGGATCTCGTTTGACTCTTCAGGAGCTAACAACCAAGAGAGAGAAAGATTGCGACAGCGAGACAAAGTAAACAGAGAGAAAGAGAGAGAGAGAGACAGAGAGAGACAGGAAGAGAGCGAGAGATAGACTGACACAAAGAAAAAGTAAGGGAGACCGAGAGAGAGTAAGAGAGACAGAGCGAGAGAAAGAGAAGAGAGAGAAAGAGGAACAGAGCAAGAAAAAAATACACAAAGAGAGAGAGGGGGAGAGGAAGAGAGAGAAAGAGGGAGAGAGAGAGAGTAAGCAAGAGAGAGAGAAAAAGAGAGACAGAGAACGAGAGAAAGATTGACCGAGAAAGAGAAAATGAGAAAGACAGAGAGCGAGAGAAAGATTGACTGAGAGACGGGAGGAAGCGAGACTGAGAGCGAGAGAAAGAGAGAAAGAAAGAAAACGAGATACAGCAAGAGAGAGAGAGAGAGAGAGAGAGAGAGAGAGAGAGAGAGAGAGAGAGAGAGAGAGATATTGGTTAATTTGCGGTACTTGTGTACCTTTCTGACTGTTCATATTGGTTAAGTGCAGGTAAGGAAATGCTTGTATTTTCTCTTGTTTCTCTTTTTAAACACCTGGGACGCAGGGCAGAATCTTGATGGGTTTGATAATGTATCTCTTCTGTTTTCCCGATAAAAGTACTTATCCAGGATAGACGTAATAAAAAAATGCAAACAGTGTAAGCATGTACAAATAGACGTTAGGTATAGAACGGTAACATTAAAATTCTAGATGGATCGTTTCTCAACTTCAGTGCACCCTTTATCCCACTTAGGCGTAGAGATTTTGATTCCGTAGTCCCCTACTCCAGTTCTCTTTCACGTACTAAGAGACGCCAGAATTTGTAGCTGTATCGCGCGGACGAATCGTGGTTTCGACCACAAGAGTCAAGCATTAACCAGGGTGTCACTCGATCGAGAGAAAGACTGGATTATTTATTTGGTCCGGATGCAAAGTAGGGGCATCCATTTTGAGTATACACCATAGAGACGCGTCGAAACCGGACTCTGATGACCTCCGGGCGAAAACCCTGGGGAGAAAATTAAAATGGCCTCTGGCCTACCCAATTTCCTTGTGGGTCGTAGTTGCAGACGACTATGTACGCCCCCGAGCTGCACTGGGAGCGGCCACAACCGACCCTCTGGGTGTCCCCCACACCACCTGAGTGTAATGGCCGCACACCTGCCCGGATATGCACTGGTTGCTGCTGGGGTCGTAGTAATGGCTCTCTCCCACCCACGTCCCTACCACTTCCGCCGCGTCCCCGTATCCCATGTAGAGATTCTCGCCGTAGGGACCCTGGGAGTGCTGAAGAGTGCACGCACCGGCCAACTGGTTGGCATAGTTCTGCGCGTCCGCCTGAATATCTGTGTCCCAGCTCAGGAGCAACGCCTACCATAGCGCGGGCGTAGTTGTGCAACCCAAGATAGTCGGCTACGGTGTTTTGGGCATAGGTCGGATGCAGCAGAGCCAAGCCCAAGGCCACCATGGCGAGTGTCGCGCATGCAAGATTTCCGATGCCATCTTCTCCTCTCTCGTTGGACTCGGAGTTCTTCGCTCTATGCATGCAAGCATCCGGACTACGGCATTTATAGACATCTTTGTACCCTCAGCCAGCAAGCCGATACTTGGAGCCTATAAACAAATAACTCGGCGTGAAACATCGAGTAGGCTTCCTATCCCCCATCCTCATACTTAGTGCACAAACAAAGCGCGTTGAACGGCGCGATTATCCCGGCTATACAGATGTTAACTCGCCCCGCGCCGAGCGTGAGCCGCCAGTAATTAAGATTAGACTCGCCCTAGTCGGTTGCTTTTTTGACTTGGCTTCTCTCTTTGTTTTCTCGGGGGGACGTGGATGGAGCTGACCTCGCACTCTGCACTGAACATGGTATTGTTCCGCCGGTGTGGCTCGAAGCGTAGGAGCTCCTTCCCGAGTTTCCAACGTGGTTTTGCATTGAATTTTCAGGTGACGGCCCAAGACCGAATCAACTCGCAGTTTATAATATTTCCCGTCGAGTTAGTCTGTTAGTGGTTTGTAATATTCATCGGCTCTGCAGACGTGTGAACCAGGAAGACCTGACGCCGCTCGATCTTTATCAAATATAACACTCGCCCGCAGAAGATAACTCTTACTGTCGTACGAGGTCTCATGCAGTGAAATCACCTTCGGAGAAAAAACATCATTTTTAAGGAAGAATTAACCGTTCTTCTGTGCGTGATCAGGCCTGCCCCGCACAGGCCATCCCGACTGGGGCGACCAACGTGGAGACGGGAGCCGCCGAACCACGAGGCGCGTACTCTAGCATTTTTTTTATCTCCTCAGGCAACCCGAACTCGGTTTTTTTCTTTTTTCCTTGTATTTTCGGCTTCGCGGGTACGACATCGACATGACCAAGTGCATCTACTGCGGATTCTGCCGAAAGGCTTTAGAAATGAAGGGCTTGTATCTCGGTAGAAAACCGCGAACGAAGGGCCTGTATCTCGGTAGAAAAGCGCTTGGTTTGTACTTCGATATTGTCACTCAGCCTTTGGATTGCTTGTAAGCGAGAGGATGATGGACCGAGAGTAGAAAGAGAGAAAGAAAAACCGCCTCGTCTCATTAATCAGGGGAGTGCGCGCGATTTAGCGAGAGAGGGGAGCGCGGAAGAGAAATGGCGAGCGATAGAGAAAGAGGGGAAATGCCAAACTGAGAGAGAGAGAGAGAGAGAGAGAGAGAGAGGGAGAGAGAGAGAGAGATAGAGCTAGAGAGAGAGAGAGAGAGAGAGAGAGAGAGAGAGAGATGGCAGAATCCCTATTTTTGGCCGGATCTTCTTCTACTGTGTTCCCGCTCTTTCTTTCTCTCCTTCTCTCTCACTCGCTCTCTCTCGGGCTCTCTTTCTCTCTTACTCATAGTCTTTCCCTCTGGGTTTCACCGCGAGGGAGAGAGATTCTGCCAAGAGGCTTCGTTTGCGCTCGCCTCGTCTCATTAATCAGGGAGTGCATGGATTTAGCGAGAGAGGGGAGCGCGGGAGAGAAAGAGAGAGAGAGAGAGAGAGAGGGGAAAAGCCAAACAGAGAGAGAGAGAGAGAGAGAGAGAGAGAGAGAGAGAGATAGTGGGAGAAAGATAGAAATACGACATTAGTGAAGGAGAGAAAGATAGCGTTACCGAGAGAGAGAGAGAGCCCGAGTGAAACAACAGTAGAAAGACAGAGAGAACGTAATGCAGAAAGCGAATAATGAAGAGACGAGATTAAGCGAGGGAATGCGAAGGTGAGAAAGAATAACGGAGCAAAAAGGAGAAAGACAGACCGCGAGAGAGAAAAAAAAAGAAAAGGATTGAGCGAGAGAGAGGGAGAAACACAGACCGAGAGAGAGAGAGAAATACTGAGCGAGAGAG
Organism: Wolffia australiana; assembly: GCF_029677425.1. Lineage (NCBI taxonomy): Eukaryota > Viridiplantae > Streptophyta > Magnoliopsida > Alismatales > Araceae > Wolffia > Wolffia australiana. The sequence continues at coordinate 16,196,746 of NC_135842.1, forward strand.
AGGGAGAAAAAGAGAGAAATAATGAGCGAGAGATAGCGAGAAAAAGACAGAAATATTGAGAGCGTGGACGACTCATTTGATTTTTCCTCAACCGTTGACGACTCTTTATCTTTGTCTTCATTTTTTAGTTTATTTCTCTCTGCGAATCCCTATTTTTGGCCGGATCTTCTTCTACTGTACTGAAGTTTTCTCCTAGTGAGGTCTCGGACGATTAGATGTCGTCATAGACTGGCACTTGATTTTGTGGAACGTATCCATCCCAATCTCACCCGTGGGCGTGAAGTATAACACGTTTGAATGTACTTATGTTAACTCTAAGACACAACAGAGATTTCAATAATCTCCTTGCGTCCTCTCTCTCTCCCTTCCTCTTTTGTCTCTCTTTCTCTCTCGGTATCTCTTTCTCTATCTTTATGATGCTCTCTTTCTCTCTCATTCACTCCGCTCTCTTTCGATCTCTGTTGCTCTATCTCTCTCTCTTTCTTTCCTCTTTTGTCTTTCTCGGTCTCTCTTTCTCCCTCTCTGGCGGTCAATCTATTTATCGCTTTCTCTCTTTGTATCTCTCGGGCTCTCTCTCTCTCTCTCTCTGGGCATATCTTTTCTCTCTGTCTAGGTCTATCTTTCTCTCGCTGGCTCTCTTCTATATCTTTCTGAAGCTCTCTTTCTCTCTCCCTTTCTCTTGCTCTCCTTCTATCTTTCTATATCTTTCTGATGCTTTCCTTCTCTCTCCCTCTTTCTCTTGCCCGCCGCAGGTGTCAAGTCGAGCGTCTCAGGTGCGCGAGTGGTGTTCAAGGTTGGCAGGGGTCTTTGGACTGAAGGGACCTCCATTACTAGTGGAGGGTAGCTCACGCCCGGCCGGGCCACTGCCAGCGCACGTAGGAAATGGGATGTGAATCCCCCATCAAAAACTCCATGATTTGAGGCGAGAGTATCTACCGATAGACGTCTAGGATTCCGGGGTTGTCCCTGTTGAAGATCTTGCACGATACAAAAGAACCATCTTCGCGAAAGAGAGGCACCTCGTCCATGCACATTTTCTTGAGTAAGAAACATCAACATTTTTGAATCAGTCACCAACTTGACCAAGAGAGAGAATAAGCGAGAGGATGATTCACCCAGAGGAGAAAAGTGAAAGAAACACCACGAGAGAAACAAAGAGCGAGAGAAAAAGTTGACCGCGTGAGAGAAAAGCGAGAGGAGACTGCTGGAGTGGAGAATAAGAGAGAGAACCCGGGAGAGGGACAGAGAATGAGAGAAAACTCTGAGATTCATCATGAACTCCCTCTCTTTCTCTCTCCTTCTGTCTCACTCGCTCTCTCTTCGGCTCTCTTTCTCTCCTTCTGTCTCACTCGCCCTCTCTTTGGCTCTGTTTCTCTGTTTCTCGTGCTCTTTCCCTATGGGTCTCTCCTTCTCTCGCGTCGAATTTTCTCTCGCTCTCTGTCTCTCTCTTTTCTCCTCTCAGGTAATCTTCCTCGGATTTACTGAGGGGAAAAAGAGCGAGAGAAACCGGGAGAGAACCAGAGAGTGAGAGAAATGGTTGACAGCGAGAGGAAGATTGACCAAGAGGAGAAAAATGGAAAGAGAAACTGAAAGAGACAGAGAGTCAAAGAAATTGCCGGCGAGTGAGAGAAGGAGCCCGCGAGAGAGGAAGAGAGAAAGAGAGGCCCAGAGGGACAGAGCATGAGAAAGAGAGAAACAGAGCCCCAGAGAGAGCGAGTGAGACAGGAGGAGAAAAAGAGAGAGAGAGAGTACACAAGATGAATGTCGAACTCAACATCGTCGCCGACACCCGTGGAGACGATAGGGGGGGAGTATATTTCCTCGTGTCTCTGAGTTTACATAAATAATTCTAAACGCTTTATGTTTGTGGTCTACACAGCAGAGACGGATGGATTGGCAAGTTCTATCAAAAAATCAACGCCAGTGTTCAACGAACTCAAATCATCGAATACTTGCATAAGAGAAAACTGTTCTGCTGTACAAGAAGATCCGGCCATGGATTGCACGCCAAAGCCTTGACGAAAATTCAAGATAGAAAAGAACAGGATTAAGATCCTTACCGTGTCTGCCGAAGGCGTAGGATCGCTGCTTCCGCGCGTATCCATGGAGAGCTGCAGACTAAGAGAACGCTGGGAAGAACTGGTGAATCGCGGGAGAGACTCAAAGAAGAGGGGAGAAAAGAGTGAAAGAGAGGGAGATTATACCGCTACCATAAGAGAGAGCAAACGAGGGACCGAGTCATTCGGGATCCGACGACAGGGTGGAATATCTTTGCCGTTATTTTCGCGGGCAGCATGAAGTCTCATTCATGGTCGTGAATTACATTATTTCTCTTCCGATAGAAGACCAGAAACTGTTAGCACGACCAAAGGCAGGAGTGGCTGAACGATGGAGAAAACCGATTACACCTTGACGTTCGACCTCTCAAAGCAGAGTGCTTGCCGCCCCAGAACTCGCGCATAAAGATGTTATTCGTTTCAAAACTTAGGTCTTATGAATTACTTTGTTGAATTCTAATTCCTTGTTCTCTCATTTAAAAAGATGTATTCTCTGAATTTATTTTCTTTCCAAGTTCTATATTCTCACATTTCAAAAACTACACATGGTTTGAATATCGAGCATCAGAGCCAGGGAAAGAAATAGAGAGAGAAAGAGAGCAAGAGACGAGAGAGAGAAAGAGAGCAAGAGAGCGAGAGAGAGAAAGAGGGGGAAACAGAGCAAGAGAGCGAAAGAGAGAGAAATAGAGAACGAGAGAGAAAGAGAGAAGGAGATTGAAAGATTGATCGAGAGAGAGGGAGAGAGAGAGAGAGAGAGAGAGAGAGAGAGAGAGAGAGAGAGAGAGAGAGAGAGAGAGAGAGAGAGAGAGAGAGAGAGAGAGAGAGAGAGAGAGAGAGAGACAGAGAGAGAGAAAGAATGATTGACCGAGGGAGAGAGTAAGCGAGATTGAGGGCGAAAAATAATAGACCCGAAAGAGAGGGAAAGGGAGAAAAAATGGGAGAAAGATTCACCGAGAGATAGAAAAAGGGAGAGAGCGAGAGACTGAGACAGCGAGAAAACAAAAGAGAGAGAGAGAGCGAGAGAAAGGGAACAAAAGAGAGAGAGAGAGAGAGAGAGAGAGTGAACATAACACAGAGAAACTGAGCGAGAGAGAGGGAACATATGATAGAGAAAGAGAGCGAGAGTGATTGAACATAGGACAGAGAGAGCGAAGAAAAGGGAACATAGGAGAAAGAAATAGAGCGAGAGAAAGGGAACATAAGTGGAAGAAATAGAGCGCAAGAGAGGGAACATAAGCGACAGAAATAGAACGAAAGAGAGAGAAATTAGTGTGAGAGTGAGATGCCGGATGTCTAGACGTGGCTCCGGCCTTGGTCTGGTGCGTGGCCGAGATGAGCATTGGCTGCGTTAGACTGGGATGTTGATTCTAAATCATCCATTAAGTAGTCCATGATAAAAGGCGACGATATCTGGCTGGCGATCCACTTTTCGTATGGCGGGGTTCTTCCGCAATATCTTGCATAGTATAAAAGACCTATGTGCATTTCTCTTCAGATTCTTCCTCTCCTTCTGCTTGTGGCATCGCATGTGCCCTAGCAAGTCCATCACGCTCTTGAAACTCTTGGTGCCAATTCCGCAGCTCTGTGGTTTCTCCCTTCCACCTTCATCAAAGAAAATCTGTTAGTCTCTAAGCACTGCTCATGTTCTTCGTCAAATATTTATACTGCAAATGAAAGGCTTGTATCTCGGTAGAAAAGCGCTTGGTTTGTACTCCGATATTCTCTCTCGGCCTTTGGATTGCTTGTAATCGATGGCTATCGTAAGACCTAACGACCCCCCCTGATTCCTACCAAATCAGAAAGGGTCTATCGACAAATGGAAGTATTTGGCATTAATATAGACGCATTGATAGAATAACCAGATAGGGGGAGAGAGAGAGAGAGAGAGAGAGAGAGAGAGAGAGAGAGAGAGAGAGAGAGAGAGAGAGAGAGAGAGATAGAGAGAGAGAGAGAGAGAAATATATATATATAAAAGAGAGAGAGAAATATATATATATATATAAAAGAGAGAGAGAGATAGAGAGGGAGAGAGATAAAAATAGATAGAGAGAGAGAGAGAGAGAGAGAGATAGAGCGAGGGAGAGAGAGACATACAGAAGTATAAAGACAGAGAGAGAGAGCGAGAGACGCAGGTCTCTCGATCCTTTGGAACGAACCCCCCACTCGAGAAGTCTATCGGCAAATATCATCACCGTGCACATCATCATGGGTAATAAACAGCAAAAGTTTTAAACCAGTCCCTAGTAAAACGCCATGCTCGGGACCAAAGAGAGAGAACAAGAAAGACGTAGAAAATGAGAGAGAGAGAGAGAGAGACAGAGAGAGAGCAAAATAGAGGGAGAAATACAGTAACAGAGAGAGACATCGAGAAAAAAAGGCGCGGATTAAGGCAGCACTAATCCTGATGATCGGAATATTAATCAGAGGAAAGATTGCCAGAAATACCGAACATAACCACTTCGTTTTTAGTGTGTTATTCCACGAAAAATATCGACTATAATCACAAAAATATGGATAATTCGATCATTGCTACGGTTTTGTTCACTCTGTTTGGGCGACGTGAAACGATGGGTAAAGTTTGCTTTTCCCCGTTCGTTGAAATGTATGATAGAAAAAGTCAGAATTTTCATCCACGAGTTTTAGTTCATTTTTCATTCTTTGATGTCTCTTTCTCTCTCTACTTGGGTGGTCTTAATATGGACTAAGGATCTCGTTTGACTCTTCAGGAGCTAACAACCAAGAGAGAGAAAGATTGCGACAGCGAGACAAAGTAAACAGAGAGAAAGAGAGAGAGAGAGACAGAGAGAGACAGGAAGAGAGCGAGAGATAGACTGACACAAAGAAAAAGTAAGCGAGACTGAGAGAGAATAAGAGAGACTGAGCGCGAGAAAAAAAGAGAGAGAAAGAGGAACAGAGCAAGAAAAATATTCACCAAGAGAGAGAGGGCGAGAGGAAGATTGACATAGAGGGAGAGAGAGAGTAAGCAAGAGAGAGAGAGAAAAGAGAGACAGAGAACGAGAGAAAGATTGACTGAGAAAGAGAAATGAGAAAGACAGAGAGCGAGAGAAAGATTGACTGAGAGACGGGGAGGAAGCGAGACTGAGAGCGAGAGAAAGAGAGAAAGAAAGGAAACGAGATACAGCAAGAGAGAGAGAGAGAGAGAGAGAGAGAGAGAGAGAGAGAGAGAGAGAGAGAGAGAGATATTGGTTAATTTATGGTACTTGTGTACCTTTCTGACTGTTCATATTGGTTAAGTGCAGGTAAGGAAATGCTTGTATTTTCTCTTGTTTCTCTTTTTAAACACCTGGGACGCAGGGCAGAATCTTGATGGGTTTGATAATGTATCTCTTCTGTTTTCCCGATAAAAGTACTTATCCAGGATAGACGTAATAAAAAAATGCAAACAGTGTAAGCATGTACAAATAGACGTTAGGTATACAACGGTAACATTAAAATTCTAGATGGATCGTTTCTCAACTTCAGTGCACCCTTTATCCCACTTAGGCGTAGAGATTTTGATTCCGTAGTCCCCTACTCCAGTTCTCTTTCACGTACTAAGAGACGCCAGAATTTGTAGCTGTATCGCGCGGACGAATCGTGGGTTTCGACCACAAGAGTCAAGCATTAACCAGGTGTCACTCGATCGAGAGAAAGACTGGATTATTTATTTGGTCCGGATGCAAAGTAGGGGCATCCATTTTGAGTATACACCATAGAGACGCGTCGAAACCGGACTCTGATGACCTCCGGGCGAAAACCTGGGGAGAAATTAAAATGGCCTCTGGCCTACCCAATTTCCTTGTGGGTCGTAGTTGCAGACGACTATGTACGCCCCCGAGCTGCACTGGGAGCGGCCACAACCGACCCTCTGGGTGTCTCCCCACACCACCTGAGTGTAATGGCCGCACACCTGCCCGGATATGCACTGGTTGCTGCTGGGGTCGTAGTAATGGCTCTCTCCCACCCACGTCCCTACCACTTCCGCCGCGTCCCCGTATCCCATGTAGAGATTCTCGCCGTAGGGACCCTGGGAGTGCTGAAGAGTGCACGCACCGGCCAACTGGTTGGCATAGTTCTGCGCGTCCGCCTGAATATCTGTGTCCCAGCTCAGGGGAGCAACGCCTACCATAGCGCGGGCGTAGTTGTGCAACCCAAGATAGTCGGCTACGGTGTTTTGGGCATAGGTCGGATGCAGCAGAGCCAAGCCCAAGGCCACCATGGCGAGTGTCGCGCATGCAAGATTTCCCGATGCCATCTTCTCCTCTCTCGTTGGACTCGGAGTTCTTCGCTCTATGCATGCAAGCATCCGGACTACGGCATTTATAGACATCTTTGTACCCTCAGCCAGCAAGCCGATACTTGGAGCCTATAAACAAATAACTCGGCGTGAAACATCGAGTAGGCTTCCTATCCCCCATCCTCATACTTAGTGCACAAACAAAGCGCGTTGAACGGCGCGATTATCCCGGCTATACAGATGTTAACTCGCCCCGCGCCGAGCGTGAGCCGCCAGTAATTAAGATTAGACTCGCCCTAGTCGGTTGCTTTTTTGACTTGGCTTCCTCTCTTTTGTTTTCTCGGGGGGACGTGGATGGAGCTGACCTCGCACTCTGCACTGAACATGGTATTGTTCCGCCGGTGTGGCTCGAAGCGTAGGAGCTCCTTCCCGAGTTTCCAACGTGGTTTTGCATTGAATTTTCAGGTGACGGCCCAAGACCGAATCAACTCGCAGTTTATAATATTTCCCGTCGAGTTAGTCTGTTAGTGGTTTGTAATATTCATCGGCTCTGCAGACGTGTGAACCAGGGAAGACCTGACGCCGCTCGATCTTTATCAAATATAACACTCGCCCGCAGAAGATAACTCTTACTGTCGTACGAGGTCTCATGCAGTGAAATCACCTTCGGAGAAAAAACATCATTTTTAAGGAAGAATTAACCGTTCTTCTGTGCGTGATCAGGCCTGCCCCGCACAGGCCATCCCCACTGGGGCGAACAACGTGGAGACGGGAGCCGCCGAACCACGAGGCGCGTACTCTAGCATTTTTTTTATCTCCTCAGGCAACCCGAACTCGGTTTTTTTCTTTTTTCCTTGTATTTTCGGCTTCGCGGGTACGACATCGACATGACCAAGTGCATCTACTGCGGATTCTGCCGAAAGGCTTTAGAAATGAAGGGCTTGTATCTCGGTAGAAAACCGCGAACGAAGGGCCTGTATCTCGGTAGAAAAGCGCTTGGTTTGTACTTCGATATTGTCACTCAGCCTTTGGATTGCTTGTAAGCGAGAGGATGATGGACCGAGAGTAGAAAGAGAGAAAGAAAAACCGCCTCGTCTCATTAATCAGGGGAGTGCGCGAGTTAGCGAGAGAGGGGAGCGCGGAAGAGAAAGGGCGAGAGAGAGAGAAAGAGGGGAAAAGACAAACAGAGAGAGAGAGAGAGAGAGAGAGAGAGAGGGAGAGAGAGAGAGAGATAGAGCTAGAGAGAGAGAGAGAGAGAGAGAGAGAGAGAGAGAGATGGCAGAATCCCTATTTTTGGCCGGATCTTCTTCTACTGTGTTCCCGCTCTTTCTTTCTCTCCTTCTCTCTCACTCGCTCTCTCTCGGGCTCTCTTTCTCTCTTACTCATAGTCTTTCCCTCTGGGTTTCACCGCGAGGGAGAGAGATTCTGCCAAGAGGCTTCGTTTGCGCTCGCCTCGTCTCATTAATCAGGGGAGTGCGCGGATTTAGCGAGAGAGGAGCGCGGAAGACAAATGGCGAGCGTTAGAGAAAAGCGAAAATGCCAAACTGAGAGAGGAGAGAGAGAGAGAGAGAGAGAGAGAGATAGTGGGAGAAAGATAGAAATACGACATTAGTGAAGGAGAGAAAGATAGCGTTACCGAGAGAGAGAAAGCCTGTTGGAAACAACAGTAGAAAGACAGAGAGAACGTAATGCAGAAAGCGAATAATGAAGAGACGAGATTAAGCGAGGGAATGCGAAGGTGAGAAAGAATAACGGAGCAAAAAGGAGAAAGACAGACCGCGAGAGAGAAAAAAAAAGAAAAGGATTGAGCGAGAGAGAGGGAGAAACACAGACCGAGAGAGAGAGAGAAATACTGAGCGAGAGAGAGGGAGAAAAAGAGAGAAATAATGAGCGAGAGATAGCGAGAAAAAGACAGAAATATTGAGAGCGTGGACGACTCATTTGATTTTTCCTCAACCGTTGACGACTCTTTATCTTTGTCTTCATTTTTTAGTTTATTTCTCTCTGCGCGAATCCCTATTTTTGGCCGGATCTTCTTCTACTGTACTGAAGTTTTCTCCTAGTGAGGTCTCGGACGATTAGATGTCGTCATAGACTGGCACTTGATTTTGTGGAACGTATCCATCCCAATCTCACCCGTGGGCGTGAAGTATAACACGTTTGAATGTACTTATGTTAACTCTAAGACACAACAGAGATTTCAATAATCTCCTTGCGTCCTCTCTCTCTCCCTTACTCTTTTGTCTCTCTTCTCTCTCGGTATCTCTTTCTCTATCTTTATGATGCTCTCTTTCTCTCTCATTCACTCCGCTCTCTCTTTCGATCTCTGTTGCTCTATCTCTCTCTTTCTTTCCTCTTTTTGTCTTTCTCGGTCTCTCTTTCTCCTCTCTGGCGGTCAATCTATTTATCGCTTTCTCTCTTTGTATCTCTCGGCTCCTTAACTCTCTCTCTCTCTCTCTGGGCATATCTTTTTCTCTCTGTCTAGGTCTATCTTTCTCGCTGGCTCTCTTTCTATATCTTTCTGAAGCTCTCTTTCTCTCTCTCCCTTTCTCTTGCTCTCCTTCTATCTTTCTATATCTTTCTGATGCTTTCCTTCTCTCCCTCTTTCTCTTGCCCGCCGCAGGTGTCAAGTCGAGCGTCTCAGGTGCGCGAGTGGTGTTCAAGGTTGGCAGGGGTCTTTGGACTGAAGGGACCTCCATTACTAGTGGAGGGTAGCTCACGCCCGGCCGGGCCACTGCCAGCGCACGTAGGAAATGGGATGTGAATCCCCCATCAAAAACTCCATGATTTGAGGCGAGAGTATCTACCGATAGACGTCTAGGATTCCGGGGTTGTCCCTGTTGAAGATCTTGCACGATACAAAAGAACCATCTTCGCGAAAGAGAGGCACCTCGTCCATGCACATTTTCTTGAGTAAGAAACATCAACATTTTTGAATCAGTCACCAACTTGACCAAGAGAGAGAATAAGCGAGAGGATGATTCACCCAGAGGAGAAAAGTGAAAGAAAAACCGCGAGAGAAACAGAGAGCGAGAGAAAAAGTTGACCGCGTGAGAGAAAAGCGAGAGGGAGACTGCTGGAGTGGAGAATAAGAGAGAGAACCCGGGAGAGGGACAGAGAATGAGAGAAAACTTCGAGATTCATCATGAACTCCCTCTCTTCTCTCTCCTTCTGTCTCACTCTGCTCTCTCTTCGGCTCTCTTCTCTCTTCTGTCTCACTCTGCCCTCTCTTTGGCTCTGTTTCTCTGTTTCTCGTGCTCTTTCCCTATGGGTCTCTCCTTCTCTCGCGTCGAATTTTCTCGCTCTCTGTCTCTCTCTTTTCTCCTCTGGTAATCTTCCTCGGATTTACTGAGGGGGAAAAAGAGCGAGAGAAACCGGGAGAGAACCAGAGAGTGAGAGAAATGGTTGACAGCGAGAGGAAGATTGACCAAGAGGAGAAAAATGGAAAGAGAAACTGAAAGAGACAGAGAGTCAAAGAAATTGCCGGCGAGTGAGAGAAGGAGCCCGCGAGAGAGGAAGAGAGAAAGAGAGGCCCAGAGGGACAGAGCATGAGAAAGAGAGAAACAGAGCCCCAGAGAGAGCGAGTGAGACAGGAGGAGAAAAAGAGAGAGAGAGAGTACACAAGATGAATGTCGAACTCAACATCGTCGCCGACACCCGTGGAGACGATAGGGGGGGAGTATATTTCCTCGTGTCTCTGAGTTTACATAAATAATTCTAAACGCTTTATGTTTGTGGTCTACACAGCAGAGACGGATGGATTGGCAAGTTCTATCAAAAAATCAACGCCAGTGTTCAACGAACTCAAATCATCGAATACTTGCATAAGAGAAAACTGTTCTGCTGTACAAGAAGATCCGGCCATGGATTGCACGCCAAAGCCTTGACGAAAATTCAAGATAGAAAAGAACAGGATTAAGATCCTTACCGTGTCTGCCGAAGGCGTAGGATCGCTGCTTCCGCGCGTATCCATGGAGAGCTGCAGACTAAGAGAACGCTGGGAAGAACTGGTGAATCGCGGGAGAGACTCAAAGAAGAGGGGAGAAAAGAGTGAAAGAGAGGGAGATTATACCGCTACCATAAGAGAGAGCAAACGAGGGACCGAGTCATTCGGGATCCGACGACAGGGTGGAATATCTTTGCCGTTATTTTCGCGGGCAGCATGAAGTCTCATTCATGGTCGTGAATTACATTATTTCTCTTCCGATAGAAGACCAGAAACTGTTAGCACGACCAAAGGCAGGAGTGGCTGAACGAGAGAGAAAACCGATTACACCTTGACGTTCGACCTCTCAAAGCAGAGTGCTTGCCGCCCCAGAACTCGCGCATAAAGATTTTATTCGTTTCAAAACTTAGGTCTTATGAATTTTTTTGTTGAATTCTAATTCCTTGTTCTCTCATTTAAAAAGATGTATTCTCTGAATTTATTTTCTTTCCAAGTTCTATATTCTCACATTTCAAAAACTACACATGGTTTGAATATCGAGCATCAGAGCCAGGGAAAGAAATAGAGAGAGAAAGAGAGCAAGAGACGAGAGAGAGAAAGAGAGCAAGAGAGCGAGAGAGAGAAAGAGGGGGAAACAGAGCAAGAGAGCGAAAGAGAGAGAAAGAGAGAACGAGAGAGAAAGAGAGAAGGAGAGAGAAAGATTGAGCGAGAGAGAGGGAGAGAGAGAGAGAGAGAGAGAGAGAGAGAGAGAGAGAGAGAGAGACAGAGAGAGAGAGAGAGAGAGAGAGAGAGAGAGAGAGAGAGAGACAGAGAGAGAGAAAGAATGATTGACCGAGGGAGAGAGTAAGCGAGATTGAGGGCGAAAATAATAGACCTGAACGAGAGGGAAAGGGAGAAAAAATGGGAGAAAGATTCACCGAGAGATAGAAAATGGGAGAGAGCGAGAGACTTAGACAGCGAGAAAACATAAGAGAGAAATAGAGCGAGAGAAAGGGAACATAAGACATCGAAATAGAGAGAGAGAGAGTGAACATAACACAGAGAAACTGAGCGAGAGAGAGGGAACATATGATAGAGAAAGAGAGCGAGAGTGATTGAACATAGGACAGAGAGAGCGAAGAAAAGGGAACATAGGAGAAAGAAATAGAGCGAGAGAAAGGGAACATAAGTGGAAGAAATAGAGCGCAAGAGAGGGAACATAAGCGACAGAAATAGAACGAAAGAGAGAGAAATTAGTGTGAGAGTGAGATGCCGGATGTCTAGACGTGGCTCCGGCCTTGGTCTGGTGCGTGGCCGAGATGAGCATTGGCTGCGTTAGACTGGGATGTTGATTCTAAATCATCCATTAAGTAGTCCATGATAAAAGGCGACGATATCTGGCTGGCGATCCACTTTTCGTATGGCGGGGTTCTTCCGCAATATCTTGCATAGTATAAAAGACCTATGTGCATTTCTCTTCAGATTCTTCCTCTCCTTCTGCTTGTGGCATCGCATGTGCCCTAGCAAGTCCATCACGCTCTTGAAACTCTTGGTGCCAATTCCGCAGCTCTGTGGTTTCTCCCTTCCACCTTCATCAAAGAAAATCTGTTAGTCTCTAAGCACTGCTCATGTTCTTCGTCAAATATTTATACTGCAAATGAAAGGCTTGTATCTCGGTAGAAAAGCGCTTGGTTTGTACTCCGATATTCTCTCTCGGCCTTTGGATTGCTTGTAATCGATGGCTATCGTAAGACCTAACGACCCCCCCTGATTCCTACCAAATCAGAAAGGGTCTATCGACAAATGGAAGTATTTGGCATTAATATAGACGCATTGATAGAATAACCAGATAGGGGGAGAGAGAGAGAGAGAGAGAGAGAGAGAGAGAGAGAGAGAGAGAGAGAGAGAGAGAGAGAGATAGAGAGAGAGAGAGAGAGAAATATATATATATAAAAGAGAGAGAGAAATATATATATATATATAAAAGAGAGAGAGAGAGAGAGAGAGAGAGAGATAAAAATAGATAGAGAGAGAGAGAGAGAGAGAGATAGAGCGAGGGAGAGAGAGACATACAGAAGTATAAAGACAGAGAGAGAGAGCGAGAGACGCAGGTCTCTCGATCCTTTGGAACGAACCCCCCACTCGAGAAGTCTATCGGCAAATATCATCACCGTGCACATCATCATGGGTAATAAACAGCAAAAGTTTTAAACCAGTCCCTAGTAAAACGCCATGCTCGGGACCAAAGAGAGAGAACAAGAAAGACGTAGAAAATGAGAGAGAGAGAGAGAGAGACAGAGAGAGAGCAAAATAGAGGGAGAAATACAGTAACAGAGAGAGACATCGAGAAAAAGGCGCGGATTAAGGCAGCACTAATCCTGATGATCGGAATATTAATCAGAGGAAAGATTGCCAGAAATACCGAACATAACCACTTCGTTTTTAGTGTGTTATTCCACGAAAAATATCGACTATAATCACAAAAATATGGATAATTCGATCATTGCTACGGTTTTGTTCACTCTGTTTGGGCGACGTGAAACGATGGGTAAAGTTTGCTTTTCCCCGTTCGTTGAAATGTATGATAGAAAAGTCAGAATTTTCATCCACGAGTTTTAGTTCATTTTTCATTCTTTGATGTCTCTCTCGCTCTCTACTTGGGTGGTCTTAATATGGACTAAGGATCTCGTTTGACTCTTCAGGAGCTAACAACCAAGAGAGAGAAAGATTGCGACAGCGAGACAAAGTAAACAGAGAGAAAGAGAGAGAGAGAGACAGAGAGAGACAGGAAGAGAGCGAGAGATAGACTGACACAAAGAAAAAGTAAGCGAGACCGAGAGAGAATAAGAGAGACCGAGCGCGAGAAAAAAAAGAGAGAGAAAGAGGAACAGAGCAAGAAAAATATTCACCAAGAGAGAGAGGGCGAGAGGAAGATTGACATAGAGGGAGAGAGAGAGTAAGCAAGAGAGAGAGAAAAAGAGAGACAGAGAACGAGAGAAAGATTGAGGGGGGAAGAGAAATGAGGAAGGCAGAGGGTGAGAGGAAGATTGAGGGAGAGAGGGGGAGAAAGAGAGAGAGAGAGAGAGAGAAAGAGAGAAAGAAAGAAAAAGAGAGAGAGAGAGAGAGAGAGAGAGAGAGAGAGAGAGAGAGAGAGAGAGAGAGAGAGAGAGAGATATTGGTTAATTTGCGGTACTTGTGTACCTTTCTGACTGTTCATATTGGTTAAGTGCAGGTAAGGAAATGCTTGTATTTTCTCTTGTTTCTCTTTTTAAACACCTGGGACGCAGGGCAGAATCTTGATGGGTTTGATAATGTATCTCTTCTGTTTTCCCGATAAAAGTACTTATCCAGGATAGACGTAATAAAAAAATGCAAACAGTGTAAGCATGTACAAATAGACGTTAGGTATAGAACGGTAACATTAAAATTCTAGATGGATCGTTTCTCAACTTCAGTGCACCCTTTATCCCACTTAGGCGTAGAGATTTTGATTCCGTAGTCCCCTACTCCAGTTCTCTTTCACGTACTAAGAGACGCCAGAATTTGTAGCTGTATCGCGCGGACGAATCGTGGGTTTCGACCACAAGAGTCAAGCATTAACCAGGGGTGTCACTCGATCGAGAGAAAGACTGGATTATTTATTTGGTCCGGATGCAAAGTAGGGGCATCCATTTTGAGTATACACCATAGAGACGCGTCGAAACCGGACTCTGATGACCTCCGGGGCGAAAACCCTGGGGAGAAAAATTAAAATGGCCTCTGGCCTACCCAATTTCCTTGTGGGTCGTAGTTGCAGACGACTATGTACGCCCCGAGCTGCACTGGGAGCGGCCACAACCGACCCTCTGGGTGTCTCCCCACACCACCTGAGTGTAATGGCCGCACACCTGCCCGGATATGCACTGGTTGCTGCTGGGGTCGTAGGAACGCCGCGATCTCCCCCACGTCCCTACCACTTCCGCCGCGTCCCCGTATCCCATGTAGAGATTCTCGCCGTAGGGACCCTGGGAGTGCTGAAGAGTGCACGCACCGGCCAACTGGTTGGCATAGTTCTGCGCGTCCGCCTGAATATCTGTGTCCCAGCTCAGGGGAGCAACGCCTACCATAGCGCGGGCGTAGTTGTGCAACCCAAGATAGTCGGCTACGGTGTTTTGGGCATAGGTCGGATGCAGCAGAGCCAAGCCCAAGGCCACCATGGCGAGTGTCGCGCATGCAAGATTTCCCGATGCCATCTTCTCCTCTCTCGTTGGACTCGGAGTTCTTCGCTCTATGCATGCAAGCATCCGGACTACGGCATGCAAGCCGATACTTGGAGCCTATAAACAAATAACTCGGCGTGAAACATCGAGTAGGCTTCCTATCCCCCATCCTCATACTTAGTGCACAAACAAAGCGCGTTGAACGGCGCGATTATCCCGGCTATACAGATGTTAACTCGCCCCGCGCCGAGCGTGAGCCGCCAGTAATTAAGATTAGACTCGCCCTAGTCGGTTGCTTTTTGACTTGGCTTCCTCTCTTTTGTTTTCTCGGGGGGACGTGGATGGAGCTGACCTCGCACTCTGCACTGAACATGGTATTGTTCCGCCGGTGTGGCTCGAAGCGTAGGAGCTCCTTCCCGAGTTTCCAACGTGGTTTTGCATTGAATTTTCAGGTGACGGCCCAAGACCGAATCAACTCGCAGTTTATAATATTTCCGTCGAGTTAGTCTGTTAGTGGTTTGTAATATTCATCGGCTCTGCAGACGTGTGAACCAGGGAAGACCTGACGCCGCTCGATCTTTATCAAATATAACACTCGCCCGCAGAAGATAACTCTTACTGTCGTACGAGGTCTCATGCAGTGAAATCACCTTCGGAGAAAAAACATCATTTTAAGGAAGAATTAACCGTTCTTCTGTGCGTGATCAGGCCTGCCCCGCACAGGCCATCCCCACTGGGGCGAACAACGTGGAGACGGGAGCCGCCGAACCACGAGGCGCGTACTCTAGCATTTTTTTTATCTCCTCAGGCAACCCGAACTCGGTTTTTTTCTTTTTTCCTTGTATTTTCGGCTTCGCGGGTACGACATCGACATGACCAAGTGCATCTACTGCGGATTCTGCCGAAAGGCTTTAGAAATGAAGGGCTTGTATCTCGGTAGAAAACCGCGAACGAAGGGCCTGTATCTCGGTAGAAAAGCGCTTGGTTTGTACTTCGATATTGTCACTCAGCCTTTGGATTGCTTGTAAGCGAGAGGATGATGGACGAGAGTAGAAAGAGAGAAAGAAAAACCGCCTCGTCTCATTAATCAGGGGAGTGCGCGCGATTTAGCGAGAGAGGGGAGCGCGGAAGAGAAATGGCGAGCGATAGAGAAAGAGGGGAAATGCCAAACTGAGAGAGAGAGAGAGAGATAGAGATAGAGGGAGAGAGAGAGAGAGATAGAGCTAGAGAGAGAGAGAGAGAGAGAGAGAGAGAGAGAGAGATGGCAGAATCCCTATTTTTGGCCGGATCTTCTTCTACTGTGTTCCCGCTCTTTCTTTCTCTCCTTCTCTTCACTGCTCTCTCTCGGCTCTCTTTCTCTCTTACTCATAGTCTTTCCTCTGGGTTTCACCATGAGGGAGAGAGATTCTGCCAAGAGGCTTGTTTGCGCTCGCCTCGTCTCATTAATCAGGGGAGGGCGCGGATTTAGCGAGAGAGGGGAGCGCGGAAGACAAATGGCGAGCGTTAGAGAAAAGGAAAATGCCAAACTGAGAGAGGAGAGAGAGAGAGAGAGAGAGAGAGATAGTGGGAGAAAGATAGAAATACGACAATAGTGAAGGAGAGAAAGATAGCGATACCGAGAGAGAGAGAGACAGAGAGAAAGAAAAGTAGAAAGACAGAGAGAACGTAATGCAGAAAGCGAATAATGAAGAGACGAGATTAAGCGAGGGAATGCGAAGGTGAGAAAGAATAACGGAGCAAAAAGGAGAAAGACAGACCGCGAGAGAGAAAAAAAAAGAAAAGGATTGAGCGAGAGAGAGGGAGAAACACAGACCGAGAGAGAGAGAGAAATACTGAGCGAGAGAGAGGAGAAAAGAGAGAAATAATGAGCGAGAGATAGCGAGAAAAGACAGCAATCTTCAGAGCGTGCACGACTCATTTGATTTTTCCTCAACCGTTGACGACTCTTTATCTTTGTCTTCATTTTTTAGTTTATTTCTCTCTGCGCGAATCCCTATTTTTGGCCGGATCTTCTTCTACTGTACTGAAGTTTTCTCCTAGTGAGGTCTCGGACGATTAGATGTCGTCATAGACTGGCACTTGATTTTGTGGAACGTATCCATCCTAATCTCACCCGTGGGCGTGAAGTATAACACGTTTGAATGTACTTATGTTAACTCTAAGACACAACAGAGATTTCAATAATCTCCTTTGCGTCCTCTCTCTCCCTTACTCTTTTTGTCTCTCTTTCTCTCTCGGTATCTCTTCTCTATCTTTATGATGCTCTCTTCTCTCTCATTCACTCCGCTCTCTCTTTCGATCTCTGTTGCTCTATCTCTCTCTTTCTTTCCCTCTTTTGTCTTTCTCGGTCTCTCTTCTCCTCTCTGGCGGTCAATCTATTTACCGCCTTCTCTCTTTGTATCTCTCGGGCTCGCTAACTCTCTCTCTCTCTCTGGGCACATCTTTTTTCTCTCTGTCTAGGTCTATCTTTCTCTCGCTGGCTCTCTTTCTATATCTTTCTGAAGCTCTCTTTCTCTCTCCCCCTTTCTCTTGCTCTCCTTCTATCTTTCTCTATCTTTCTGATGCTTTCCTTCTCTCTCCCTCTTTCTCTTGCCCGCCGCAGGTGTCAAGTCGAGCGTCTCAGGTGCGCGAGTGGTGTTCAAGGTTGGCAGGGGTCTTTGGACTGAAGGGACCTCCATTACTAGTGGAGGGTAGCTCACGCCCGGCCGGGCCACTGCCAGCGCACGTAGGAAATGGGATGTGAATCCCCCATCAAAACTCCATGATTTGAGGCGAGAGTATCTACCGATAGACGTCTAGGATTCCGGGGTTGTCCCTGTTGAAGATCTTGCACGATACAAAAGAACCATCTTCGCGAAAGAGAGGCACCTCGTCCATGCACATTTTCTTGAGTAAGAAACATCAACATTTTTGAATCAGTCACCAACTTGACCAAGAGAGAGAATAAGCGAGAGGATGATTCACCCAGAGGAGAAAAGTGAAAGAAAAACCGCGAGAGAAACAGAGAGCGAGAGAAAAGTTGACCGCGTGAGAGAAAAGCGAGAGGGAGACTGCTGGAGTGGAGAATAAGAGAGAGAACCCGGGAGAGGGACAGAGAATGAGAGAAAACTTCGAGATTCATCATGAACTCCCTCTCTTTCTCTCTCCTTCTGTCTCACTCTGCTCTCTCTTCGGCTCTCTTTCTCTCCTTCTGTCTCACTCTGCCCTCTCTTTGGCTCTGTTTCTCTGTTTCTCGTGCTCTTTCCCTATGGGTCTCTCCTTCTCTCGCGTCGAATTTTCTCTCGCTCTCTGTCTCTCTCTTTTTCTCCTCTCGCGTAATCTTCCTCGGCTTTACCGAGGGGGGAAAAAGAGCGAGAGAAACCGGGAGAGAACCAGAGAGAGAGAGAAATGGTTGACAGCGAGAGGAAGATTGACCAAGAGGAGAAAAATGGAAAGAGAAACCGAAAGAGACAGAGAGTCAAAGAAATTGCCATGAGTGAGAGAAGGAGCCCGCGAGAGAGGAAGAGAGAAAGAGAGGCCCAGAGGGACAGAGCATGAGAAAGAGAGAAACAGAGCCCCAGAGAGAGCGAGTGAGACAGGAGGAGAAAAAGAGAGAGAGAGAGTACACAAGATGAATGTCGAACTCAACATCGTCGCCGACACCCGTGGAGACGATAGGGGGGGAGTATATTTCCTCGTGTCTCTGAGTTTACATAAATAATTCTAAACGCTTTATGTTTGTGGTCTACACAGCAGAGACGGATGGATTGGCAAGTTCTATCAAAAAATCAACGCCAGTGTTCAACGAACTCAAATCATCGAATACTTGCATAAGAGAAAACTGTTCTGCTGTACAAGAAGATCCGGCCATGGATTGCACGCCAAAGCCTTGACGAAAATTCAAGATAGAAAAGAACAGGATTAAGATCCTTACCGTGTCTGCCGAAGGCGTAGGATCGCTGCTTCCGCGCGTATCCATGGAGAGCTGCAGACTAAGAGAACGCTGGGAAGAACTGGTGAATCGCGGGAGAGACTCAAAGAAGAGGGGAGAAAAGAGTGAAAGAGAGGGAGATTATACCGCTACCATAAGAGAGAGCAAACGAGGGACCGAGTCATTCGGGATCCGACGACAGGGTGGAATATCTTTGCCGTTATTTTCGCGGGCAGCATGAAGTCTCATTCATGGTCGTGAATTACATTATTTCTCTTCCGATAGAAGAGCAGAAACTGTTAGCACGACCAAAGGCAGGAGTGGCTGAACGAGAGAGAAAACCGATTACACCTTGACGTTCGACCTCTCAAAGCAGAGTGCTTGCCGCCCCAGAACTCGCGCATAAAGATTTTATTCGTTTCAAAACTTAGGTCTTATGAATTTTTTTGTTGAATTCTAATTCCTTGTTCTCTCATTTAAAAAGATGTATTCTCTGAATTTATTTTCTTTCCAAGTTCTATATTCTCACATTTCAAAAACTACACATGGTTTGAATATCGAGCATCAGAGCCAGGGAAAGAAATAGAGAGAGAAAGAGAGCAAGAGACGAGAGAGAGAAAGAGAGCAAGAGAGCGAGAGAGAGAAAGAGGGGGAAACAGAGCAAGAGAGCGAAAGAGAGAGAAATAGAGAACGAGAGAGAAAGAGAGAAGGAGATTGAAAGATTGATCGAGAGAGAGGGAGAGAGAGAGAGAGAGAGAGAGAGAGAGAGAGAGAGAGAGAGAGAGAGAGAGAGAGAGAGAGAGAGAGAGAGAGAGAGAGAGAGAGAGAGAGAGAGAGAGAGAGAGAGAGAGAGAGAGAGGGAGAAAAAGAATAGACCCGAAAGAGAGGGAAAGGGAGAAAAAATGGGAGAAAGATTCACCGAGAGATAGAAAATGGGAGAGAGCGAGAGACTTAGACAGCGAGAAAACATAAGAGAGAAATAGAGCGAGAGAAAGGGAACATAAGACATCGAAATAGAGAGAGAGAGAGTGAACATAACACAGAGAAACTGAGCGAGAGAGAGGGAACATATGATAGAGAAAGAGAGCGAGAGTGATTGAACATAGGACAGAGAGAGCGAAGAAAAGGGAACATAGGAGAAAGAAATAGAGCGAGAGAAAGGGAACATAAGTGGAAGAAATAGAGCGCAAGAGAGGGAACATAAGCGACAGAAATAGAACGAAAGAGAGAGAAATTAGTGTGAGAGTGAGATGCCGGATGTCTAGACGTGGCTCCGGCCTTGGTCTGGTGCGTGGCCGAGATGAGCATTGGCTGCGTTAGACTGGGATGTTGATTCTAAATCATCCATTAAGTAGTCCATGATAAAAGGCGACGATATCTGGCTGGCGATCCACTTTTCGTATGGCGGGGTTCTTCCGCAATATCTTGCATAGTATAAAAGACCTATGTGCATTTCTCTTCAGATTCTTCCTCTCCTTCTGCTTGTGGCATCGCATGTGCCCTAGCAAGTCCATCACGCTCTTGAAACTCTTGGTGCCAATTCCGCAGCTCTGTGGTTTCTCCTTCCACCTTCATCAAAGAAAATCTGTTAGTCTCTAAGCACTGCTCATGTTCTTCGTCAAATATTTATACTGCAAATGAAAGGCTTGTATCTCGGTAGAAAAGCGCTTGGTTTGTATCCGATATTCTCTCTCGGCCTTTGGATTGCTTGTAATCGATGGCTATCGTAAGACCTAACGACCCCCCCTGATTCCTACCAAATCAGAAAGGGTCTATCGACAAATGGAAGTATTTGGCATTAATATAGACGCATTGATAGAATAACCAGATAGGGGGAGAGAGAGAGAGAGAGAGAGAGAGAGAGAGAGAGAGAGAGAGAGAGAGAGAGAGAGAGAGAGAGAGAGAGAGAGAGATATATATATATAAAAGAGAGAGAGAAATATATATATATATATAAAAGAGAGAGAGAGATAGAGAGGGAGAGAGATAAAAATAGATAGAGAGAGAGAGAGAGAGAGAGATAGAGCGAGGGAGAGAGAGACATACAGAAGTATAAAGACAGAGAGAGAGAGCGAGAGACGCAGGTCTCTCGATCCTTTGGAACGAACCCCCCACTCGAGAAGTCTATCGGCAAATATCATCACCGTGCACATCATCATGGGTAATAAACAGCAAAAGTTTTAAACCAGTCCCTAGTAAAACGCCATGCTCGGGACCAAAGAGAGAGAACAAGAAAGACGTAGAAAATGAGAGAGAGAGAGAGAGAGACAGAGAGAGAGCAAAATAGAGGGAGAAATACAGTAACAGAGAGAGACATCGAGAAAAAAAGGCGCGGATTAAGGCAGCACTAATCCTGATGATCGGAATATTAATCAGAGGAAAGATTGCCAGAAATACCGAACATAACCACTTCGTTTTTAGTGTGTTATTCCACGAAAAATATCGACTATAATCACAAAAATATGGATAATTCGATCATTGCTACGGTTTTGTTCACTCTGTTTGGGCGACGTGAAACGATGGGTAAAGTTTGCTTTTCCCCGTTCGTTGAAATGTATGATAGAAAAAGTCAGAATTTTCATCCACGAGTTTTAGTTCATTTTTCATTCTTTGATGTCTCTTTCTCTCTCTACTTGGGTGGTCTTAATATGGACTAAGGATCTCGTTTGACTCTTCAGGAGCTAACAACCAAGAGAGAGAAAGATTGCGACAGCGAGACAAAGTAAACAGAGAGAAAGAGAGAGAGAGAGACAGAGAGAGACAGGAAGAGAGCGAGAGATAGACTGACACAAAGAAAAGTAAGCGAGACTGAGAGAGAATAAGAGAGACTGAGCGCGAGAAAAAAAGAGAGAGAAAGAGGAACAGAGCAAGAAAAATATTCACCAAGAGAGAGAGGGCGAGAGGAAGATTGACATAGAGGGAGAGAGAGTAAGCAAGAGAGAGAGAAAGAGAGAGACAGAGAACGAGAGAGAGATTGACCGAGAAAGAGAAGGTGAGAAAGACAGAGAGCGAGAGAAAGATTGACCGAGAGACGGGGAGGAAGCGAGACCGAGAGCGAGAGAAAGAGAGAAAGAAAGAAAACGAGATACAGCAAGAGAGAGAGAGAGAGAGAGAGAGAGAGAGAGAGAGAGAGAGAGAGAGAGAGAGAGAGAGATATTGGTTAATTTGCGGTACTTGTGTACCTTTCTGACTGTTCATATTGGTTAAGTGCAGGTAAGGAAATGCTTGTATTTTCTCTTGTTTCTCTTTTTAAACACCTGGGACGCAGGGCAGAATCTTGATGGGTTTGATAATGTATCTCTTCTGTTTTCCCGATTAAAGTACTTATCCAGGATAGACGTAATAAAAAAATGCAAACAGTGTAAGCATGTACAAATAGACGTTAGGTATAGAACGGTAACATTAAAATTCTAGATGGATCGTTTCTCAACTTCAGTGCACCCTTTATCCCACTTAGGCGTAGAGATTTTGATTCCGTAGTCCCCTACTCCAGTTCTCTTTCACGTACTAAGAGACGCCAGAATTTGTAGCTGTATCGCGCGGACGAATCGTGGGTTTCGACCACAAGAGTCAAGCATTAACCAGGGGTGTCACTCGATCGAGAGAAAGACTGGATTATTTATTTGGTCCGGATGCAAAGTAGGGGCATCCATTTTGAGTATACACCATAGAGACGCGTCGAAACCGGACTCTGATGACCTCCGGGGCGAAAACCCTGGGGAGAAAAATTAAAATGGCCTCTGGCCTACCCAATTTCCTTGTGGGTCGTAGTTGCAGACGACTATGTACGCCCCCGAGCTGCACTGGGAGCGGCCACAACCGACCCTCTGGGTGTCTCCCCACACCACCTGAGTGTAATGGCCGCACACCTGCCCGGATATGCACTGGTTGCTGCTGGGGTCGTAGTAATGGCTCTCTCCCACCCACGTCCCTACCACTTCCGCCGCGTCCCCGTATCCCATGTAGAGATTCTCGCCGTAGGGACCCTGGGAGTGCTGAAGAGTGCACGCACCGGCCAACTGGTTGGCATAGTTCTGCGCGTCCGCCTGAATATCTGTGTCCCAGCTCAGGGGAGCAACGCCTACCATAGCGCGGGCGTAGTTGTGCAACCCAAGATAGTCGGCTACGGTGTTTTGGGCATAGGTCGGATGCAGCAGAGCCAAGCCCAAGGCCACCATGGCGAGTGTCGCGCATGCAAGATTTCCCGATGCCATCTTCTCCTCTCTCGTTGGACTCGGAGTTCTTCGCTCTATGCATGCAAGCATCCGGACTACGGCATTTATAGACATCTTTGTACCCTCAGCCAGCAAGCCGATACTTGGAGCCTATAAACAAATAACTCGGCGTGAAACATCGAGTAGGCTTCCTATCCCCCATCCTCATACTTAGTGCACAAACAAAGCGCGTTGAACGGCGCGATTATCCCGGCTATACAGATGTTAACTCGCCCCGCGCCGAGCGTGAGCCGCCAGTAATTAAGATTAGACTCGCCCTAGTCGGTTGCTTTTGACTTGGCTTCCTCTCTTTGTTTTCTCGGGGACGTGGATGGAGCTGACCTCGCACTCTGCACTGAACATGGTATTGTTCCGCCGGTGTGGCTCGAAGCGTAGGAGCTCCTTCCCGAGTTTCCAACGTGGTTTTGCATTGAATTTTCAGGTGACGGCCCAAGACCGAATCAACTCGCAGTTTATAATATTTCCCGTCGAGTTAGTCTGTTAGTGGTTTGTAATATTCATCGGCTCTGCAGACGTGTGAACCAGGGAAGACCTGACGCCGCTCGATCTTTATCAAATATAACACTCGCCCGCAGAAGATAACTCTTACTGTCGTACGAGGTCTCATGCAGTGAAATCACCTTCGGAGAAAAAACATCATTTTTAAGGAAGAATTAACCGTTCTTCTGTGCGTGATCAGGCCTGCCCCGCACAGGCCATCCCCACTGGGGCGAACAACGTGGAGACGGGAGCCGCCGAACCACGAGGCGCGTACTCTAGCATTTTTTTTATCTCCTCAGGCAACCCGAACTCGGTTTTTTTCTTTTTTCCTTGTATTTTCGGCTTCGCGGGTACGACATCGACATGACCAAGTGCATCTACTGCGGATTCTGCCGAAAGGCTTTAGAAATGAAGGGCTTGTATCTCGGTAGAAAACCGCGAACGAAGGGCCTGTATCTCGGTAGAAAAGCGCTTGGTTTGTACTTCGATATTGTCACTCAGCCTTTGGATTGCTTGTAAGCGAGAGGATGATGGACCGAGAGTAGAAAGAGAGAAAGAAAAACCGCCTCGTCTCATTAATCAGGGGAGTGCGCGCGATTTAGCGAGAGAGGGGAGCGCGGAAGAGAAATGGCGAGCGATAGAGAAAGAGGGGAAATGCCAAACTGAGAGAGAGAGAGAGAGATAGAGATAGAGGGAGAGAGAGAGAGAGATAGAGCTAGAGAGAGAGAGAGAGAGAGAGAGAGAGAGAGAGATGGCAGAATCCCTATTTTTGGCCGGATCTTCTTCTACTGTGTTCCCGCTCTTTCTTTCTCTCCTTCTCTCTCACTCGCTCTCTCTCGGCTCTCTTTCTCTTACTCATAGTCTTTCCTCTGGGTTTCACCGCGAGGGAGAGAGATTCTGCCAAGAGGCTTTGGTTGCGCTCGACTCGTCTCATTAATCAGGGGAGTGCGCGGATTTAGCGAGAGAGGGGAGCGCGGAAGACAAATGGCGAGCGTTAGAGAAAAAGCGAAAATGCCAAACTGAGAGAGGGAGAGAGAGAGAGAGAGAGAGAGAGAGATAGTGGGAGAAAGATAGAAATACGACATTAGTGAAGGAGAGAAAGATAGCGTTACCGAGAGAGAGAGAGCCCGAGTGAAACAACAGTAGAAAGACAGAGAGAACGTAATGCAGAAAGCGAATAATGAAGAGACGAGATTAAGCGAGGGAATGCGAAGGTGAGAAAGAATAACGGAGCAAAAAGGAGAAAGACAGACCATGAGAGAGAAAAAAAGAAAAGGATTGAGCGAGAGAGAGGAGAAACACAGACCGAGAGAGAGAGAGAAATACTGAGCGAGAGAGAGGGAGAAAAGAGAGAAATAATGAGCGAGAGATAGCGAGAAAAAGACAGAAATATTGAGAGCGTGGACGACTCATTTGATTTTTCCTCAACCGTTGACGACTCTTTATCTTTGTCTTCATTTTTTAGTTTATTTCTCTCTGCGCGAATCCCTATTTTTGGCCGGATCTTCTTCTACTGTACTGAAGTTTTCTCCTAGTGAGGTCTCGGACGATTAGATGTCGTCATAGACTGGCACTTGATTTTGTGGAACGTATCCATCCTAATCTCACCCGTGGGCGTGAAGTATAACACGTTTGAATGTACTTATGTTAACTCTAAGACACAACAGAGATTTCAATAATCTCCTTGCGTCCTCTCTCTCTCCCTTACTCTTTTTGTCTCTCTTTCTCTCTCGGTATCTCTTTCTCTATCTTTATGATGCTCTCTTTCTCTCTCATTCACTCCGCTCTCTCTTTCGATCTCTGTTGCTCTATCTCTCTCTCTTTCTTTCCCTCTTTTTGTCTTTCTCGGTCTCTCTTTCTCCCTCTCTGGCGGTCAATCTATTTATCGCTTTCTCTCTTTGTATCTCTCGGGCTCGCTAACTCTCTCTCTCTCTCTCTGGGCATATCTTTTTTCTCTCTGTCTAGGTCTATCTTTCTCTCGCTGGCTCTCTTTCTATATCTTTCTGAAGCTCTCTTTCTCTCTCCCTTTCTCTTGCTCTCCTTCTATCTTTCTATATCTTTCTGATGCTTTCCTTCTCCCTCTTTCTCTTGCCCGCCGCAGGTGTCAAGTCGAGCGTCTCAGGTGCGCGAGTGGTGTTCAAGGTTGGCAGGGGTCTTTGGACTGAAGGGACCTCCATTACTAGTGGAGGGTAGCTCACGCCCGGCCGGGCCACTGCCAGCGCACGTAGGAAATGGGATGTGAATCCCCCATCAAAAACTCCATGATTTGAGGCGAGAGTATCTACCGATAGACGTCTAGGATTCCGGGGTTGTCCCTGTTGAAGATCTTGCACGATACAAAAGAACCATCTTCGCGAAAGAGAGGCACCTCGTCCATGCACATTTTCTTGAGTAAGAAACATCAACATTTTTGAATCAGTCACCAACTTGACCAAGAGAGAGAATAAGCGAGAGGATGATTCACCCAGAGGAGAAAAGTGAAAGAAAAACCGCGAGAGAAACAGAGAGCGAGAGAAAAAGTTGACCGCGTGAGAGAAAAGCGAGAGGGAGACTGCTGGAGTGGAGAATAAGAGAGAGAACCCGGGAGAGGGACAGAGAATGAGAGAAAAACTTCGAGATTCATCATGAACTCCCTCTCTTTCTCTCTCCTTCTGTCTCACTCGCTCTCTTCGGCTCTCTTTCTCTCCTTCTGTCTCACTCGCCCTCTCTTTGGCTCTGTTCCTCTGTCTCCCGTGCTCATTCCCTATGGGTCCCTCCTTCTCTCGCGCCGCATTTTCTCTCGCTCTCTGTCTCTCTATTTCTCCTCTCGGGTAATCTTCCTCGGATTTACCGAGGGGGAAAAAAGAGCGAGAGAAACCGGGAGAGAACCAGAGAGTGAGAGAAATGGTTGACAGCGAGAGGAAGATTGACCAAGAGGAGAAAAAATGGAAAGAGAAACCGAAAGAGACAGAGAGTCAAAGAAATTGCCGGCGAGTGAGAGAAGCGAGCCCGCGAGAGAGGAAGAGAGAAAGAGAGGCCCAGAGGGACAGAGCATGAGAAAGAGAGAAACAGAGCCCCAGAGAGAGCGAGTGAGACAGGAGGAGAAAAAGAGAGAGAGAGAGTACACAAGATGAATGTCGAACTCAACATCGTCGCCGACACCCGTGGAGACGATAGGGGGGGAGTATATTTCCTCGTGTCTCTGAGTTTACATAAATAATTCTAAACGCTTTATGTTTGTGGTCTACACAGCAGAGACGGATGGATTGGCAAGTTCTATCAAAAAATCAACGCCAGTGTTCAACGAACTCAAATCATCGAATACTTGCATAAGAGAAAACTGTTCTGCTGTACAAGAAGATCCGGCCATGGATTGCACGCCAAAGCCTTGACGAAAATTCAAGATAGAAAAGAACAGGATTAAGATCCTTACCGTGTCTGCCGAAGGCGTAGGATCGCTGCTTCCGCGCGTATCCATGGAGAGCTGCAGACTAAGAGAACGCTGGGAAGAACTGGTGAATCGCGGAGAGACTCAAAGAAGAGGGGAGAAAAGAGTGAAAGAGAGGGAGATTATACCGCTACCATAAGAGAGAGCAAACGAGGACCGAGTCATTCGGGATCCGACGACAGGGTGGAATATCTTTGCCGTTATTTTCGCGGGCAGCATGAAGTCTCATTCATGGTCGTGAATTACATTATTTCTCTTCCGATAGAAGACCAGAAACTGTTAGCACGACCAAAGGCAGGAGTGGCTGAACGAGAGAGAAAACCGATTACACCTTGACGTTCGACCTCTCAAAGCAGAGTGCTTGCCGCCCCAGAACTCGCGCATAAAGATTTTATTCGTTTCAAAACTTAGGTCTTATGAATTTTTTTGTTGAATTCTAATTCCTTGTTCTCTCATTTAAAAAGATGTATTCTCTGAATTTATTTTCTTTCCAAGTTCTATATTCTCACATTTCAAAACTACACATGGTTTGAATATCGAGCATCAGAGCCAGGGAAAGAAATAGAGAGAGAAAGAGAGCAAGAGACGAGAGAGAGAAAGAGAGCAAGAGAGCGAGAGAGAGAAAGAGGGGGAAACAGAGCAAGAGAGCGAAAGAGAGAGAAATAGAGAACGAGAGAGAAAGAGAGAAGGAGATTGAAAGATTGATCGAGAGAGAGGGAGAGAGAGAGAGAGAGAGAGAGAGAGAGAGAGAGAGAGAGAGAGAGAGAGAGAGAGAGAGAGAGAGAGAGAGAGAGAGAGAGAGACAGAGAGAGAGAAAGAAAGAGAGACCGAGGGAGAGAGAAAGCGAGAGAGAGGGCGAAAAAGAATAGACCCGAGAGAGAGGGAAAGGGAGAAAAAAAGGGAGAAAGATTCACCGAGAGATAGAAAATGGGAGAGAGCGAGAGACTTAGACAGCGAGAAAACATAAGAGAGAAATAGAGCGAGAGAAAGGGAACATAAGACATCGAAATAGAGAGAGAGAGAGTGAACATAACACAGAGAAACTGAGCGAGAGAGAGGGAACATATGATAGAGAAAGAGAGCGAGAGTGATTGAACATAGGACAGAGAGAGCGAAGAAAAGGGAACATAGGAGAAAGAAATAGAGCGAGAGAAAGGGAACATAAGTGGAAGAAATAGAGCGCAAGAGAGGGAACATAAGCGACAGAAATAGAACGAAAGAGAGAGAAATTAGTGTGAGAGTGAGATGCCGGATGTCTAGACGTGGCTCCGGCCTTGGTCTGGTGCGTGGCCGAGATGAGCATTGGCTGCGTTAGACTGGGATGTTGATTCTAAATCATCCATTAAGTAGTCCATGATAAAAGGCGACGATATCTGGCTGGCGATCCACTTTTCGTATGGCGGGGTTCTTCCGCAATATCTTGCATAGTATAAAAGACCTATGTGCATTTCTCTTCAGATTCTTCCTCTCCTTCTGCTTGTGGCATCGCATGTGCCCTAGCAAGTCCATCACGCTCTTGAAACTCTTGGTGCCAATTCCGCAGCTCTGTGGTTTCTCCCTTCCACCTTCATCAAAGAAAATCTGTTAGTCTCTAAGCACTGCTCATGTTCTTCGTCAAATATTTATACTGCAAATGAAAGGCTTGTATCTCGGTAGAAAAGCGCTTGGTTTGTACTCCGATATTCTCTCTCGGCCTTTGGATTGCTTGTAATCGATGGCTATCGTAAGACCTAACGACCCCCCCTGATTCCTACCAAATCAGAAAGGGTCTATCGACAAATGGAAGTATTTGGCATTAATATAGACGCATTGATAGAATAACCAGATAGGGGGAGAGAGAGAGAGAGAGAGAGAGAGAGAGAGAGAGAGAGAGAGAGAGAGAGAGAGAGAGAGAGAGAGAAATATATATATATAAAAGAGAGAGAGAAATATATATATATATAAAAGAGAGAGAGAGAGAGAGAGAGAGAGAGAGAGAGAGAGAGAGAGAGAGAGAGAGAGAGAGAGATAGAGCGAGGGAGAGAGAGACATACAGAAGTATAAAGACGGAGAGAGAGAGCGAGAGACGCAGGTCTCTCGATCCTTTGGAACGAACCCCCCACTCGAGAAGTCTATCGGCAGATATCATCACCGTGCACATCATCATGGGTAATAAACAGCAAAAGTTTTAAACCAGTCCCTAGTAAAACGCCATGCTCGGGACCAAAGAGAGAGAACAAGAAAGACGTAGAAAATGAGAGAGAGAGAGAGAGAGACAGGGAGAGAGCAAAATAGAGGGAGAAATACAGTAACAGAGAGAGACATCGAGAAAAAAAGGCGCGGATTAAGGCAGCACTAATCCTGATGATCGGAATATTAATCAGAGGAAAGATTGCCAGAAATACCGAACATAACCACTTCGTTTTTAGTGTGTTATTCCACGAAAAATATCGACTATAATCACAAAAATATGGATAATTCGATCATTGCTACGGTTTTGTTCACTCTGTTTGGGCGACGTGAAACGATGGGTAAAGTTTGCTTTTCCCCGTTCGTTGAAATGTATGATAGAAAAAGTCAGAATTTTCATCCACGAGTTTTAGTTCATTTTTCATTCTTTGATGTCTCTTTCTCTCTCTCTACTTGGGTGGTCTTAATATGGACTAAGGATCTCGTTTGACTCTTCAGGAGCTAACAACCAAGAGAGAGAAAGATTGCGACAGCGAGACAAAGTAAACAGAGAGAAAGAGAGAGAGAGAGACAGAGAGAGACAGGAAGAGAGCGAGAGATAGACTGACACAAAGAAAAAGTAAGCGAGACCGAGAGAGAATAAGAGAGACCGAGCGCGAGAAAAAAAAGAGAGAGAAAGAGGAACAGAGCAAGAAAAATATTCACCAAGAGAGAGAGGGCGAGAGGAAGATTGACATAGAGGGAGAGAGAGAGTAAGCAAGAGAGAGAGAAAAAGAGAGACAGAGAACGAGAGAAAGAATGACCGAGAAAGAGAAAAGAGAAAGACAGAGAGCGAGAGAAAGATTGACCGAGAGACGGGGAGGAAGCGAGACCGAGAGCGAGAGAAAGAGAGAAAGAAAGAAAACGAGAGAGAGAAAGAGAGAGAGAGAGAGAGAGAGAGAGAGAGAGAGAGAGAGAGAGAGAGATATTGGTTAATTTGCGGTACTTGTGTACCTTTCTGACTGTTCATATTGGTTAAGTGCAGGTAAGGAAATGCTTGTATTTTCTCTTGTTTCTTTTTAAACACCTGGGACGCAGGGCAGAATCTTGATGGGTTTGATAATGTATCTCTTCTGTTTTCCCGATTAAAGTACTTATCCAGGATAGACGTAATAAAAAAATGCAAACAGTGTAAGCATGTACAAATAGACGTTAGGTATAGAACGGTAACATTAAAATTCTAGATGGATCGTTTCTCAACTTCAGTGCACCCTTTATCCCACTTAGGCGTAGAGATTTTGATTCCGTAGTCCCCTACTCCAGTTCTCTTTCACGTACTAAGAGACGCCAGAATTTGTAGCTGTATCGCGCGGACGAATCGTGGGTTTCGACCACAAGAGTCAAGCATTAACCAGGTGTCACTCGATCGAGAGAAAGACTGGATTATTTATTTGGTCCGGATGCAAAGTAGGGGCATCCATTTTGAGTATACACCATAGAGACGCGTCGAAACCGGACTCTGATGACCTCCGGGGCGAAAACCCTGGGGAGAAACATTAAAATGGCCTCTGGCCTACCCAATTTCCTTGTGGGTCGTAGTTGCAGACGACTATGTACGCCCCCGAGCTGCACTGGGAGCGGCCACAACCGACCCTCTGGGTGTCTCCCACACCACCTGAGTGTAATGGCCGCACACCTGCCCGGATATGCACTGGTTGCTGCTGGGGTCGTAGTAATGGCTCTCTCCCACCCACGTCCCTACCACTTCCGCCGCGTCCCCGTATCCCATGTAGAGATTCTCGCCGTAGGGACCCTGGGAGTGCTGAAGAGTGCACGCACCGGCCAACTGGTTGGCATAGTTCTGCGCGTCCGCCTGAATATCTGTGTCCCAGCTCAGGAGCAACGCCTACCATAGCGCGGGCGTAGTTGTGCAACCCAAGATAGTCGGCTACGGTGTTTGGGCATAGGTCGGATGCAGCAGAGCCAAGCCCAAGGCCACCATGGCGAGTGTCGCGCATGCAAGATTTCCCGATGCCATCTTCTCCTCTCTCGTTGGACTCGGAGTTCTTCGCTCTATGCATGCAAGCATCCGGACTACGGCATTTATAGACATCTTTGTACCCTCAGCCAGCAAGCCGATACTTGGAGCCTATAAACAAATAACTCGGCGTGAAACATCGAGTAGGCTTCCTATCCCCCATCCTCATACTTAGTGCACAAACAAAGCGCGTTGAACGGCGCGATTATCCCGGCTATACAGATGTTAACTCGCACCGCGCCGAGCGTGAGCCGCCAGTAATCAAGCTGAGACTCGCCCTCGGCGGTTTCTTCTTTGACTTGGCTTCCTCTCTTTTGTTTTCTCGGGGGGACGTGGATGGAGCTGACCTCGCACTCTGCACTGAACATGGTATTGTTCCGCCGGTGTGGCTCGAAGCGTAGGAGCTCCTTCCCGAGTTTCCAACGTGGTTTTGCATTGAATTTTCAGGTGACGGCCCAAGACCGAATCAACTCGCAGTTTATAATATTTCCCGTCGAGTTAGTCTGTTAGTGGTTTGTAATATTCATCGGCTCTGCAGACGTGTGAACCAGGGAAGACCTGACGCCGCTCGATCTTTATCAAATATAACACTCGCCCGCAGAAGATAACTCTTACTGTCGTACGAGGTCTCATGCAGTGAAATCACCTTCGGAGAAAAAACATCATTTTTAAGGAAGAATTAACCGTTCTTCTGTGCGTGATCAGGCCTGCCCCGCACAGGCCATCCCCACTGGGGCGAACAACGTGGAGACGGGAGCCGCCGAACCACGAGGCGCGTACTCTAGCATTTTTATCTCCTCAGGCAGCGAACTCGGTTTTTTTCTTTTTTCCTTGTATTTTCGGCTTCGCGGGTACGACATCGACATGACCAAGTGCATCTACTGCGGATTCTGCCGAAAGGCTTTAGAAATGAAGGGCTTGTATCTCGGTAGAAAACCGCGAACGAAGGGCCTGTATCTCGGTAGAAAAGCGCTTGGTTTGTACTTCGATATTGTCACTCAGCCTTTGGATTGCTTGTAAGCGAGAGGATGATGGACCGAGAGTAGAAAGAGAGAAAGAAAAACCGCCTCGTCTCATTAATCAGGGGAGTGCGCGCGATTTAGCGAGAGGGGGGGGCGGAAGAGAAATGGCGAGCGATAGAGAAAGAGGGGAAATGCCAAACTGAGAGAGAGAGAGAGAGATAGAGATAGAGGGAGAGAGAGAGAGAGATAGAGCTAGAGAGAGAGAGAGAGAGAGAGAGAGAGAGAGAGATGGCAGAATCCCTATTTTTGGCCGGATCTTCTTCTACTGTGTTCCCGCTCTTTCTTTCTCTCCTTCTCTCTCACTCGCTCTCTCTCGGGCTCTCTTTCTCTCTTACTCATAGTCTTTCCCTCTGGGTTTCACCGCGAGGGAGAGAGATTCTGCCAAGAGGCTTCGTTTGCGCTCGCCTCGTCTCATTAATCAGGGGAGTGCGCGGATTTAGCGAGAGAGGGGAGCGCGGAAGAGAAATGGCGAGCGTTAGAGAAAAAGCGAAAATGCCAAACTGAGAGAGGGAGAGAGAGAGAGAGAGAGAGAGAGATAGTGGGAGAAAGATAGAAATACGACATTAGTGAAGGAGAGAAAGATAGCGTTACCGAGAGAGAGAGAGCCCGAGTGAAACAACAGTAGAAAGACAGAGAGAACGTAATGCAGAAAGCGAATAATGAAGAGACGAGATTAAGCGAGGGAATGCGAAGGTGAGAAAGAATAACGGAGCAAAAAGGAGAAAGACAGACCGCGAGAGAGAAAAAAAAAGAAAAGGATTGAGGAGAGAGAGAGGAGAAACACAGACCGAGAGAGAGAGAGAAATACTGAGCGAGAGAGAGGGAGAAAAGAGAGAAATAATGAGCGAGAGATGGCGAGAAAAGACAGAAATATTGAGAGCGTGGACGACTCATTTGATTTTTCCTCAACCGTTGACGACTCTTTATCTTTGTCTTCATTTTTAGTTTATTTCTCTCTGCGCGAATCCCTATTTTGGCCGGATCTTCTTCTACTGTACTGAAGTTTTCTCCTAGTGAGGTCTCGGACGATTAGATGTCGTCATAGACTGGCACTTGATTTTGTGGAACGTATCCATCCCAATCTCACCGTGGGCGTGAAGTATAACACGTTTGAATGTACTTATGTTAACTCTAAGACACAACAGAGATTTCAATAATCTCCTTGTCCTCTCTCTCTCTCCCTTACTCTTTTGTCTCTCTTTCTCTCTCAGTATCTCTTTCTCTATCTTTATGATGCTCTCTTTCTCTCTCATTCACTCCGCTCTCTCTTTCGATCTCTGTTGCTCTATCTCTTTCTTTCTTTTCTTCTTTTTGTCTTTCTTTGTCTCTCTTTGTCTCTCTCTGGCAGTCAATCTATTTATCGCTTTCTCTCTTTGTATCTCTCAGGCTCCTTAACTCTCTCTCTCTCTCTCTGGGCATATCTTTTTCTCTCTGTCTAGGTCTATCTTTCTCTCGCTGGCTCTCTTTCTATATCTTTCTGAAGCTCTTTCTCTCTCCCCCTTTCTCTTGCTCTCCTTCTATCTTTCTATATCTTTCTGATGCTTTCCTTCTCTCTCCCTCTTTCTCTTGCCCGCCGCAGGTGTCAAGTCGAGCGTTTCAGGTGCGCGAGTGGTGTTCAAGGTTGGCAGGGGTCTTTGGACTGAAGGGACCTCCATTACTAGTGGAGGGTAGCTCACGCCCGGCCGGGCCACTGCCAGCGCACGTAGGAAATGGGATGTGAATCCCCCATCAAAAACTCCATGATTTGAGGCGAGAGTATCTACCGATAGACGTCTAGGATTCCGGGGTTGTCCCTGTTGAAGATCTTGCACGATACAAAAGAACCATCTTCGCGAAAGAGAGGCACCTCGTCCATGCACATTTTCTTGAGTAAGAAACATCAACATTTTTGAATCAGTCACCAACTTGACCAAGAGAGAGAATAAGCGAGAGGATGATTCACCCAGAGGAGAAAAGTGAAAGAAAAACCGCGAGAGAAACAGAGAGCGAGAGAAAAAGTTGACCGCGTGAGAGAAAAGCGAGAGGGAGACTGCTGGAGTGGAGAATAAGAGAGAGAACCCGGGAGAGGGACAGAGAATGAGAGAAAAACTTCGAGATTCATCATGAACTCCCTCTCTTTCTCTCTCCTTCTGTCTCACTCGCTCTCTCTTCGGCTCTCTTTCTCTCCTTCTGTCTCACTCGCCCTCTCTTTGGCTCTGTTTCTCTGTTTCTCGTGCTCTTTCCCTATGGGTCTCTCCTTCTCTCGCGTCGAATTTTCTCTCGCTCTCTGTCTCTTTTTCTCCTCTCAGGTAATCTTCCTCAGATTTACCGAGGGGGAAAAAGAGCGAGAGAAACCAGGAGAGAACCAGAGAGTGAGAGAAATGGTTGACAGCGAGAGGAAGATTGACCAAGAGGAGAAAAAATGGAAAGAGAAACCAGAAAGAGACAGAGAGTCAAAGAAATTGCCGGCGAGTGAGAGAAGGAGCCCATGAGAGAGGAAGAGAGAAAGAGAGGCCCAGAGGGACAGAGCATGAGAAAGAGAGAAACAGAGCCCCAGAGAGAGCGAGTGAGACAGGAGGAGAAAAAGAGAGAGAGAGTACACAAGATGAATGTCGAACTCAACATCGTCGCCGACACCCGTGGAGACGATAGGGGGGGAGTATATTTCCTCGTGTCTCTGAGTTTACATAAATAATTCTAAACGCTTTATGTTTGTGGTCTACACAGCAGAGACGGATGGATTGGCAAGTTCTATCAAAAATCAACGCCAGTGTTCAACGAACTCAAATCATCGAATACTTGCATAAGAGAAAACTGTTCTGCTGTACAAGAAGATCCGGCCATGGATTGCACGCCAAAGCCTTGACGAAAATTCAAGATAGAAAAGAACAGGATTAAGATCCTTACCGTGTCTGCCGAAGGCGTAGGATCGCTGCTTCCGCGCGTATCCATGGAGAGCTGCAGACTAAGAGAACGCTGGGAAGAACTGGTGAATCGCGGGAGAGACTCAAAGAAGAGGGGAGAAAAGAGTGAAAGAGAGGAGATTATACCGCTACCATAAGAGAGAGCAAACGAGGGACCGAGTCATTCGGGATCCGACGACAGGGTGGAATATCTTTGCCGTTATTTTCGCGGGCAGCATGAAGTCTCATTCATGGTCGTGAATTACATTATTTCTCTTCCGATAGAAGAGCAGAAACTGTTAGCACGACCAAAGGCAGGAGTGGCTGAACGAGAGAGAAAACCGATTACACCTTGACGTTCGACCTCTCAAAGCAGAGTGCTTGCCGCCCCAGAACTCGCGCATAAAGATTTTATTCGTTTCAAAACTTAGGTCTTATGAATTTTTTTGTTGAATTCTAATTCCTTGTTCTCTCATTTAAAAAGATGTATTCTCTGAATTTATTTTCTTTCCAAGTTCTATATTCTCACATTTCAAAAACTACACATGGTTTGAATATCGAGCATCAGAGCCAGGGAAAGAAATAGAGAGAGAAAGAGAGCAAGAGACGAGAGAGAGAAAGAGAGCAAGAGAGCGAGAGAGAGAAAGAGGGGGAAACAGAGCAAGAGAGCGAAAGAGAGAGAAATAGAGAACGAGAGAGAAAGAGAGAAGGAGATTGAAAGATTGATCGAGAGAGAGGAGAGAGAGAGAGAGAGAGAGAGAGAGAGAGAGAGAGAGAGAGAGAGAGAGAGAGAGAGAGAGAGAGAGAGAGAGAGAGAGAGAGAGAGAGAGAGACAGAGAGAGAGAAAGAATGATTGACCGAGGGAGAGAGTAAGCGAGATTGAGGGCGAAAAATAATAGACCCGAAAGAGAGGGAAAGGGAGAAAAATGGGAGAAAGATTCACCGAGAGATAGAAAATGGGAGAGAGCGAGAGACTTAGACAGCGAGAAAACATAAGAGAGAAATAGAGCGAGAGAAAGGGAACATAAGACATCGAAATAGAGAGAGAGAGAGTGAACATAACACAGAGAAACTGAGCGAGAGAGAGGGAACATATGATAGAGAAAGAGAGCGAGAGTGATTGAACATAGGACAGAGAGAGCGAAGAAAAGGGAACATAGGAGAAAGAAATAGAGCGAGAGAAAGGGAACATAAGTGGAAGAAATAGAGCGCAAGAGAGGGAACATAAGCGACAGAAATAGAACGAAAGAGAGAGAAATTAGTGTGAGAGTGAGATGCCGGATGTCTAGACGTGGCTCCGGCCTTGGTCTGGTGCGTGGCCGAGATGAGCATTGGCTGCGTTAGACTGGGATGTTGATTCTAAATCATCCATTAAGTAGTCCATGATAAAAGGCGACGATATCTGGCTGGCGATCCACTTTTCGTATGGCGGGGTTCTTCCGCAATATCTTGCATAGTATAAAAGACCTATGTGCATTTCTCTTCAGATTCTTCCTCTCCTTCTGCTTGTGGCATCGCATGTGCCCTAGCAAGTCCATCACGCTCTTGAAACTCTTGGTGCCAATTCCGCAGCTCTGTGGTTTCTCCTTCCACCTTCATCAAAGAAAATCTGTTAGTCTCTAAGCACTGCTCATGTTCTTCGTCAAATATTTATACTGCAAATGAAAGGCTTGTATCTCGGTAGAAAAGCGCTTGGTTTGTACTCCGATATTCTCTCTCGGCCTTTGGATTGCTTGTAATCGATGGCTATCGTAAGACCTAACGACCCCTGATTCCTACCAAATCAGAAAGGGTCTATCGACAAATGGAAGTATTTGGCATTAATATAGACGCATTGATAGAATAACCATAACCAGAGAGAGAGAGAGAGAGAGAGAGAGAGAGAGAGAGAGAGAGATAGAGAGAGAGAGAGAGAGAAATATATATATATAAAAGAGAGAGAGAAATATATATATATATATAAAAGAGAGAGAGAGATAGAGAGGGAGAGAGATAAAAATAGATAGAGAGAGAGAGAGAGAGAGAGAGAGAGAGAGAGAGAGAGAGAGAGAGAGAGGGAGAGAGAGAGAGAGAGAGAGACGCAGGTCTCTCGATCCTTTGGAACGAACCCCCCACTCGAGAAGTCTATCGGCAAATATCATCACCGTGCACATCATCATGGGTAATAAACAGCAAAAGTTTTAAACCAGTCCCTAGTAAAACGCCATGCTCGGGACCAAAGAGAGAGAACAAGAAAGACGTAGAAAATGAGAGAGAGAGAGAGAGAGACAGAGAGAGAGCAAAATAGAGGGAGAAATACAGTAACAGAGAGAGACATCGAGAAAAAAAGGCGCGGATTAAGGCAGCACTAATCCTGATGATCGGAATATTAATCAGAGGAAAGATTGCCAGAAATACCGAACATAACCACTTCGTTTTTAGTGTGTTATTCCACGAAAAATATCGACTATAATCACAAAAATATGGATAATTCGATCATTGCTACGGTTTTGTTCACTCTGTTTGGGCGACGTGAAACGATGGGTAAAGTTTGCTTTTCCCCGTTCGTTGAAATGTATGATAGAAAAAGTCAGAATTTTCATCCACGAGTTTTAGTTCATTTTTCATTCTTTGATGTCTCTTTCTCTCTCTCTACTTGGGTGGTCTTAATATGGACTAAGGATCTCGTTTGACTCTTCAGGAGCTAACAACCAAGAGAGAGAAAGATTGCGACAGCGAGACAAAGTAAACAGAGAGAAAGAGAGAGAGAGAGACAGAGAGAGACAGGAAGAGAGCGAGAGATAGACTGACACAAAGAAAAAGTAAGCGAGACCGAGAGAGAATAAGAGAGACCGAGCGCGAGAAAAAAAAGAGAGAGAAAGAGGAACAGAGCAAGAAAAATATTCACCAAGAGAGAGAGGGCGAGAGGAAGATTGACATAGAGGGAGAGAGAGAGTAAGCAAGAGAGAGAGAAAAAGAGAGACAGAGAACGAGAGAAAGATTGACCGAGAAAGAGAAATGAGAAAGACAGAGAGCGAGAGAAAGATTGACCGAGAGACGGGGAGGAAGCGAGACCGAGAGCGAGAGAAAGAGAGAAAGAAAGAAAAAGAGAGAGAGAGAGAGAGAGAGAGAGAGAGAGAGAGAGAGAGAGAGAGAGAGAGAGAGATATTGGTTAATTTGCGGTACTTGTGTACCTTTCTGACTGTTCATATTGGTTAAGTGCAGGTAAGGAAATGCTTGTATTTTCTCTTGTTTCTCTTTTTAAACACCTGGGACGCAGGGCAGAATCTTGATGGGTTTGATAATGTATCTCTTCTGTTTTCCCGATTAAAGTACTTATCCAGGATAGACGTAATAAAAAAATGCAAACAGTGTAAGCATGTACAAATAGACGTTAGGTATAGAACGGTAACATTAAAATTCTAGATGGATCGTTTCTCAACTTCAGTGCACCCTTTATCCCACTTAGGCGTAGAGATTTTGATTCCGTAGTCCCCTACTCCAGTTCTCTTTCACGTACTAAGAGACGCCAGAATTTGTAGCTGTATCGCGCGGACGAATCGTGGTTTCGACCACAAGAGTCAAGCATTAACCAGGTGTCACTCGATCGAGAGAAAGACTGGATTATTTATTTGGTCCGGATGCAAAGTAGGGGCATCCATTTTGAGTATACACCATAGAGACGCGTCGAAACCGGACTCTGATGACCTCCGGGGCGAAAACCCTGGGGAGAAAATTAAAATGGCCTCTGGCCTACCCAATTTCCTTGTGGGTCGTAGTTGCAGACGACTATGTACGCCCCGAGCTGCACTGGGAGCAGCCACAACCGACCCTCTGGGTGTCTCCCACACCACCTGAGTGTAATGGCCGCACACCTGCCCGGATATGCACTGGTTGCTGCTGGGGTCGTAGTAATGGCTCTCTCCCACCCACGTCCCTACCACTTCCGCCGCGTCCCCGTATCCCATGTAGAGATTCTCGCCGTAGGGACCCTGGGAGTGCTGAAGAGTGCACGCACCGGCCAACTGGTTGGCATAGTTCTGCGCGTCCGCCTGAATATCTGTGTCCCAGCTCAGGAGCAACGCCTACCATAGCGCGGGCGTAGTTGTGCAACCCAAGATAGTCGGCTACGGTGTTTTGGGCATAGGTCGGATGCAGCAGAGCCAAGCCCAAGGCCACCATGGCGAGTGTCGCGCATGCAAGATTTCCGATGCCATCTTCTCCTCTCGTTGGACTCAGAGTTCTTCGCTCTATGCATGCAAGCATCCGGACTACGGCATTTATAGACATCTTTGTACCCTCAGCCAGCAAGCCGATACTTGGAGCCTATAAACAAATAACTCGGCGTGAAACATCGAGTAGGCTTCCTATCCCCCATCCTCATACTTAGTGCACAAACAAAGCGCGTTGAACGGCGCGATTATCCCGGCTATACAGATGTTAACTCGCCCCGCGCCGAGCGTGAGCCGCCAGTAATTAAGATTAGACTCGCCCTAGTCGGTTGCTTTTTGACTTGGCTTCCTCTCTTTGTTTTCTCGGGGACGTGGATGGAGCTGACCTCGCACTCTGCACTGAACATGGTATTGTTCCGCCGGTGTGGCTCGAAGCGTAGGAGCTCCTTCCCGAGTTTCCAACGTGGTTTTGCATTGAATTTTCAGGTGACGGCCCAAGACCGAATCAACTCGCAGTTTATAATATTTCCCGTCGAGTTAGTCTGTTAGTGGTTTGTAATATTCATCGGCTCTGCAGACGTGTGAACCAGGAAGACCTGACGCCGCTCGATCTTTATCAAATATAACACTCGCCCGCAGAAGATAACTCTTACTGTCGTACGAGGTCTCATGCAGTGAAATCACCTTCGGAGAAAAAACATCATTTTTAAGGAAGAATTAACCGTTCTTCTGTGCGTGATCAGGCCTGCCCCGCACAGGCCATCCCCACTGGGGCGAACAACGTGGAGACTGGAGCCGCCGAACCACGAGGCGCGTACTCTAGCATTTTTTTTATCTCCTCAGGCAACCCGAACTCGGTTTTTTTCTTTTTTCCTTGTATTTTCGGCTTCGCGGGTACGACATCGACATGACCAAGTGCATCTACTGCGGATTCTGCCGAAAGGCTTTAGAAATGAAGGGCTTGTATCTCGGTAGAAAACCGCGAACGAAGGGCCTGTATCTCGGTAGAAAAGCGCTTGGTTTGTACTTCGATATTGTCACTCAGCCTTTGGATTGCTTGTAAGCGAGAGGATGATGGACCGAGAGTAGAAAGAGAGAAAGAAAAACCGCCTCGTCTCATTAATCAGGGGAGTGCGCGCGATTTAGAGAGAGGGAGCGCGGAAGAGAAATGGCGAGCGATAGAGAAAGAGAAATGCCAAACTGAGAGAGAGAGAGAGAGATAGAGATAGAGGAGAGAGAGAGAGAGATAGAGCTAGAGAGAGAGAGAGAGAGAGAGAGAGAGAGAGATGGCAGAATCCTATTTTTGGCCGGATCTTCTTCTACTGTGTTCCCGCTCTTTCTTTCTCTCCTTCTCTCTCACTCGCTCTCTCTCGGGCTCTCTTTCTCTCTTACTCATAGTCTTTCCCTCTGGGTTTCACCGCGAGGGAGAGAGATTCTGCCAAGAGGCTTCGTTTGCGCTCGCCTCGTCTCATTAATCAGGGGAGTGCGCGGAGTGGGGGAGAGAGGGGAGCGAGGAAGACAAATGGCGAGCGTTAGAGAAAAAGCGAAAATGCCAAACTGAGAGAGGGAGAGAGAGAGAGAGAGAGAGAGAGATAGTGGGAGAAAGATAGAAATACGACATTAGTGAAGGAGAGAAAGATAGCGTTACCGAGAGAGAGAGCCCGAGTGAAACAACAGTAGAAAGACAGAGAGAACGTAATGCAGAAAGCGAATAATGAAGAGACGAGATTAAGCGAGGGAATGCGAAGGTGAGAAAGAATAACGGAGCAAAAAGGAGAAAGACAGACCGCGAGAGAGAAAAAAAAAGAAAAGGATTGAGCGAGAGAGAGGGAGAA
Organism: Wolffia australiana; assembly: GCF_029677425.1. NCBI lineage: Eukaryota > Viridiplantae > Streptophyta > Magnoliopsida > Alismatales > Araceae > Wolffia > Wolffia australiana. The sequence goes on from NC_135842.1 coordinate 16,237,292, forward strand.
ACACAGACCGAGAGAGAGAGAAATACTGAGCGAGAGAGAGGGAGAAAAAGAGAGAAATAATGAGCGAGAGATAGCGAGAAAAAGACAGAAATATTGAGAGCGTGGACGACTCATTTGATTTTTCCTCAACCGTTGACGACTCTCTATCTTTGTCTTCATTTTTAGTTTATTTCTCTCTGCGCGAATCCTATTTTTGGCCGGATCTTCTTCTACTGTACTGAAGTTTTCTCCTAGTGAGGTCTCGGACGATTAGATGTCGTCATAGACTGGCACTTGATTTTGTGGAACATATCCATCCCAATCTCACCCGTGGGCGTGAAGCATAACACGTTTGAATGTACTTATGTTAACTCTAAGACACAACAGAGATTTCAATAATCTCCTTGCGTCCTCTCTCTCTCTCCCTTACTCTTTTGTCTCTCTTTCTCTCTCAGTATCTCTTTCTCTATCTTTATGATGCTCTCTTTCTCTCTCATTCACTCCGCTCTCTCTTTCGATCTCTGTTGCTCTATCTCTCTCTCTTTCTTTCCCTCTACTTGTCATTCTCAGTCTCTCTTTCTCCCTCTCTGGCAGTCAATCTATTTATCGCTTTCTCTCTTTGTATCTCTCAGGCTCCTAACTCTCTCTCTCTCTCTCTCTGGGCATATCTTTTTCTCTCTGTCTAGGTCTATCTTTCTCTCGCTGGCTCTCTTTCTATATCTTTCTGAAGCTCTCTTTCTCTCTCCCCCTTTCTCTTGCTCTCCTTCTATCTTTCTATATCTTTCTGATGCTTTCCTTCTCTCTCCCTCTTTCTCTTGCCCGCCGCAGGTGTCAAGTCGAGCGTCTCAGGTGCGCGAGTGGTGTTCAAGGTTGGCAGGGGTCTTTGGACTGAAGGGACCTCCATTACTAGTGGAGGGTAGCTCACGCCCGGCCGGGCCACTGCCAGCGCACGTAGGAAATGGGATGTGAATCCCCCATCAAAAACTCCATGATTTGAGGCGAGAGTATCTACCGATAGACGTCTAGGATTCCGGGGTTGTCCCTGTTGAAGATCTTGCACGATACAAAAGAACCATCTTCGCGAAAGAGAGGCACCTCGTCCATGCACATTTTCTTGAGTAAGAAACATCAACATTTTTGAATCAGTCACCAACTTGACCAAGAGAGAGAATAAGCGAGAGGATGATTCACCCAGAGGAGAAAAGTGAAAGAAAAACCGCGAGAGAAACAGAGAGCGAGAGAAAAAGTTGACCGCGTGAGAGAAAAGCGAGAGGGAGACTGCTGGAGTGGAGAATAAGAGAGAGAACCCGGGAGAGGGACAGAGAATGAGAGAAAAACTTCGAGATTCATCATGAACTCCCTCTCTTTCTCTCTCCTTCTGTCTCACTCGCTCTCTCTTCGGCTCTCTTTCTCTCCTTCTGTCTCACTCGCCCTCTCTTTGGCTCTGTTTCTCTGTTTCTCGTGCTCTTTCCCTATGGGTCTCTCCTTCTCTCGCGTCGAATTTTCTCTCGCTCTCTGTCTCTCTCTTTTTCTCCTCTCGGGTAATCTTCCTCGGATTTACCGAGGGGGAAAAAAGAGCGAGAGAAACCGGGAGAGAACCAGAGAGTGAGAGAAATGGTTGACAGCGAGAGGAAGATTGACCAAGAGGAGAAAAAATGGAAAGAGAAACCGAAAGAGACAGAGAGTCAAAGAAATTGCCGGCGAGTGAGAGAAGCGAGCCCGCGAGAGAGGAAGAGAGAAAGAGAGGCCCAGAGGGACAGAGCATGAGAAAGAGAGAAACAGAGCCCCAGAGAGAGCGAGTGAGACAGGAGGAGAAAAAGAGAGAGAGAGAGTACACAAGATGAATGTCGAACTCAACATCGTCGCCGACACCCGTGGAGACGATAGGGGGGGAGTATATTTCCTCGTGTCTCTGAGTTTACATAAATAATTCTAAACGCTTTATGTTTGTGGTCTACACAGCAGAGACGGATGGATTGGCAAGTTCTATCAAAAAATCAACGCCAGTGTTCAACGAACTCAAATCATCGAATACTTGCATAAGAGAAAACTGTTCTGCTGTACAAGAAGATCCGGCCATGGATTGCACGCCAAAGCCTTGACGAAAATTCAAGATAGAAAAGAACAGGATTAAGATCCTTACCGTGTCTGCCGAAGGCGTAGGATCGCTGCTTCCGCGCGTATCCATGGAGAGCTGCAGACTAAGAGAACGCTGGGAAGAACTGGTGAATCGCGGGAGAGACTCAAAGAAGAGGGGAGAAAAGAGTGAAAGAGAGGGAGATTATACCGCTACCATAAGAGAGAGCAAACGAGGGACCGAGTCATTCGGGATCCGACGACAGGGTGGAATATCTTTGCCGTTATTTTCGCGGGCAGCATGAAGTCTCATTCATGGTCGTGAATTACATTATTTCTCTTCCGATAGAAGAGCAGAAACTGTTAGCACGACCAAAGGCAGGAGTGGCTGAACGAGAGAGAAAACCGATTACACCTTGACGTTCGACCTCTCAAAGCAGAGTGCTTGCCGCCCCAGAACTCGCGCATAAAGATTTTATTCGTTTCAAAACTTAGGTCTTATGAATTTTTGTTGAATTCTAATTCCTTGTTCTCTCATTTAAAAAGATGTATTCTCTGAATTTATTTTCTTTCCAAGTTCTATATTCTCACATTTCAAAAACTACACATGGTTTGAATATCGAGCATCAGAGCCAGGGAAAGAAATAGAGAGAGAAAGAGAGCAAGAGACGAGAGAGAGAAAGAGAGCAAGAGAGCGAGAGAGAGAAAGAGGGGGAAACAGAGCAAGAGAGCGAAAGAGAGAGAAATAGAGAACGAGAGAGAAAGAGAGAAGGAGATTGAAAGATTGATCGAGAGAGAGGGAGAGAGAGAGAGAGAGAGAGAGAGAGAGAGAGAGAGAGAGAGAGAGAGAGAGAGAGAGAGAGAGAGAGAGAGAGAGAGAGAGAGAGAGACAGAGAGAGAGAAAGAATGATTGACCGAGGGAGAGAGTAAGCGAGATTGAGGGCGAAAAATAATAGACCCGAAAGAGAGGGAAAGGGAGAAAAAATGGGAGAAAGATTCACCGAGAGATAGAAAATGGGAGAGAGCGAGAGACTTAGACAGCGAGAAAACATAAGAGAGAAATAGAGCGAGAGAAAGGGAACATAAGACAGCGAAAGAGAGAGAGAGAGAGTGAACATAACACAGAGAAACTGAGCGAGAGAGAGGGAACATATGATAGAGAAAGAGAGCGAGAGTGATTGAACATAGGACAGAGAGAGCGAAGAAAAGGAACATAGGAGAAAGAAATAGAGCGAGAGAAAGGGAACATAAGTGGAAGAAATAGAGCGCAAGAGAGGGAACATAAGCGACAGAAATAGAACGAAAGAGAGAGAAATTAGTGTGAGAGTGAGATGCCGGATGTCTAGACGTGGCTCCGGCCTTGGTCTGGTGCGTGGCCGAGATGAGCATTGGCTGCGTTAGACTGGGATGTTGATTCTAAATCATCCATTAAGTAGTCCATGATAAAAGGCGACGATATCTGGCTGGCGATCCACTTTTCGTATGGCGGGGTTCTTCCGCAATATCTTGCATAGTATAAAAGACCTATGTGCATTTCTCTTCAGATTCTTCCTCTCCTTCTGCTTGTGGCATCGCATGTGCCCTAGCAAGTCCATCACGCTCTTGAAACTCTTGGTGCCAATTCCGCAGCTCTGTGGTTTCTCCCTTCCACCTTCATCAAAGAAAATCTGTTAGTCTCTAAGCACTGCTCATGTTCTTCGTCAAATATTTATACTGCAAATGAAAGGCTTGTATCTCGGTAGAAAAGCGCTTGGTTTGTACTCCGATATTCTCTCTCGGCCTTTGGATTGCTTGTAATCGATGGCTATCGTAAGACCTAACGACCCCCCCTGATTCCTACCAAATCAGAAAGGGTCTATCGACAAATGGAAGTATTTGGCATTAATATAGACGCATTGATAGAATAACCAGATAGGGGGAGAGAGAGAGAGAGAGAGAGAGAGAGAGAGAGAGAGAGAGAGAGAGAGAGAGAGAGATAGAGAGAGAGAGAGAGAGAAATATATATATATAAAAGAGAGAGAGAAATATATATATATATATAAAAGAGAGAGAGAGATAGAGAGGGAGAGAGATAAAAATAGATAGAGAGAGAGAGAGAGAGAGAGATAGAGCGAGGGAGAGAGAGACATACAGAAGTATAAAGACAGAGAGAGAGCGAGAGACGCAGGTCTCTCGATCCTTTGGAACGAACCCCCCACTCGAGAAGTCTATCGGCAGATATCATCACCGTGCACATCATCATGGGTAATAAACAGCAAAAGTTTTAAACCAGTCCCTAGTAAAACGCCATGCTCGGGACCAAAGAGAGAGAACAAGAAAGACGTAGAAAATGAGAGAGAGAGAGAGAGACAGGGAGAGAGCAAAATAGAGGAGAAATACAGTAACAGAGAGAGACATCGAGAAAAAGGCGCGGATTAAGGCAGCACTAATCCTGATGATCGGAATATTAATCAGAGGAAAGATTGCCAGAAATACCGAACATAACCACTTCGTTTTTAGTGTGTTATTCCACGAAAAATATCGACTATAATCACAAAAATATGGATAATTCGATCATTGCTACGGTTTTGTTCACTCTGTTTGGGCGACGTGAAACGATGGGTAAAGTTTGCTTTTCCCGTTCGTTGAAATGTATGATAGAAAAAGTCAGAATTTTCATCCACGAGTTTTAGTTCATTTTTCATTCTTTGATGTCTCTTTCTCTCTCTCTACTTGGGTGGTCTTAATATGGACTAAGGATCTCGTTTGACTCTTCAGGAGCTAACAACCAAGAGAGAGAAAGATTGCGACAGCGAGACAAAGTAAACAGAGAGAAAGAGAGAGAGAGAGACAGAGAGAGACAGGAAGAGAGCGAGAGATAGACTGACACAAAGAAAAAGTAAGCGAGACCGAGAGAGAATAAGAGAGACCGAGCGCGAGAAAAAAAAGAGAGAGAAAGAGGAACAGAGCAAGAAAAATATTCACCAAGAGAGAGAGGGCGAGAGGAAGATTGACATAGAGGGAGAGAGAGAGTAAGCAAGAGAGAGAGAAAAAGAGAGACAGAGAACGAGAGAAAGATTGACCGAGAAAGAGAAATGAGAAAGACAGAGAGCGAGAGAAAGATTGACCGAGAGACGGGGAGGAAGCGAGACCGAGAGCGAGAGAAAGAGAGAAAGAAAGAAAACGAGATACAGCAAGAGAGAGAGAGAGAGAGAGAGAGAGAGAGAGAGAGAGAGAGAGAGAGATATTGGTTAATTTGCGGTACTTGTGTACCTTTCTGACTGTTCATATTGGTTAAGTGCAGGTAAGGAAATGCTTGTATTTTCTCTTGTTTCTCTTTTTAAACACCTGGGACGCAGGGCAGAATCTTGATGGGTTTGATAATGTATCTCTTCTGTTTTCCCGATAAAAGTACTTATCCAGGATAGACGTAATAAAAAAATGCAAACAGTGTAAGCATGTACAAATAGACGTTAGGTATAGAACGGTAACATTAAAATTCTAGATGGATCGTTTCTCAACTTCAGTGCACCCTTTATCCCACTTAGGCGTAGAGATTTTGATTCCGTAGTCCCCTACTCCAGTTCTCTTTCACGTACTAAGAGACGCCAGAATTTGTAGCTGTATCGCGCGGACGAATCGGGGTTTTCGACCACAAGAGTCAAGCATTAACCAGGGGTGTCACTCGATCGAGAGAAAGACTGGATTATTTATTTGGTCCGGATGCAAAGTAGGGGCATCCATTTTGAGTATACACCATAGAGACGCGTCGAAACCGGACTCTGATGACCTCCGGGGCGAAAACCCTGGGGAGAAAAATTAAAATGGCCTCTGGCCTACCCAATTTCCTTGTGGGTCGTAGTTGCAGACGACTATGTACGCCCCCGAGCTGCACTGGGAGCGGCCACAACCGACCCTCTGGGTGTCTCCCCACACCACCTGAGTGTAATGGCCGCACACCTGCCCGGATATGCACTGGTTGCTGCTGGGGTCGTAGTAATGGCTCTCTCCCACCCACGTCCCTACCACTTCCGCCGCGTCCCCGTATCCCATGTAGAGATTCTCGCCGTAGGGACCCTGGGAGTGCTGAAGAGTGCACGCACCGGCCAACTGGTTGGCATAGTTCTGCGCGTCCGCCTGAATATCTGTGTCCCAGCTCAGGAGCAACGCCTACCATAGCGCGGGCGTAGTTGTGCAACCCAAGATAGTCGGCTACGGTGTTTTGGGCATAGGTCGGATGCAGCAGAGCCAAGCCCAAGGCCACCATGGCGAGTGTCGCGCATGCAAGATTTCCCGATGCCATCTTCTCCTCTCTCGTTGGACTCAGAGTTCTTCGCTCTATGCATGCAAGCATCCGGACTACGGCATTTATAGACATCTTTGTACCCTCAGCCAGCAAGCCGATACTTGGAGCCTATAAACAAATAACTCGGCGTGAAACATCGAGTAGGCTTCCTATCCCCCATCCTCATACTTAGTGCACAAACAAAGCGCGTTGAACGGCGCGATTATCCCGGCTATACAGATGTTAACTCGCCCCGCGCCGAGCGTGAGCCGCCAGTAATTAAGATTAGACTCGCCCTAGTCGGTTGCTTTTTTGACTTGGCTTCCTCTCTTTTGTTTTCTCGGGGGGACGTGGATGGAGCTGACCTCGCACTCTGCACTGAACATGGTATTGTTCCGCCGGTGTGGCTCGAAGCGTAGGAGCTCCTTCCCGAGTTTCCAACGTGGTTTTGCATTGAATTTTCAGGTGACGGCCCAAGACCGAATCAACTCGCAGTTTATAATATTTCCCGTCGAGTTAGTCTGTTAGTGGTTTGTAATATTCATCGGCTCTGCAGACGTGTAAACCAGGGAAGACCTGACGACGCTCGATCTTTATCAAATATAACACTCGCCCGCAGAAGATAACTCTTACTGTCGTACGAGGTCTCATGCAGTGAAATCACCTTCGGAGAAAAAACATCATTTTTAAGGAAGAATTAACCGTTCTTCTGTGCGTGATCAGGCCTGCCCCGCACAGGCCATCCCCACTGGGGCGAACAACGTGGAGACGGGAGCCGCCGAACCACGAGGCGCGTACTCTAGCATTTTTTTTATCTCCTCAGGCAACCCGAACTCGGTTTTTTTCTTTTTTCCTTGTATTTTCGGCTTCGCGGGTACGACATCGACATGACCAAGTGCATCTACTGCGGATTCTGCCGAAAGGCTTTAGAAATGAAGGGCTTGTATCTCGGTAGAAAACCGCGAACGAAGGGCCTGTATCTCGGTAGAAAAGCGCTTGGTTTGTACTTCGATATTGTCACTCAGCCTTTGGATTGCTTGTAAGCGAGAGGATGATGGACCGAGAGTAGAAAGAGAGAAAGAAAAACCGCCTCGTCTCATTAATCAGGGGAGTGCGCGCGATTTAGCGAGAGAGGGGAGCGCGGAAGAGAAATGGCGAGCGATAGAGAAAGAGGGGAAATGCCAAACTGAGAGAGAGAGAGAGAGATAGAGATAGAGGGAGAGAGAGAGAGAGATAGAGCTAGAGAGAGAGAGAGAGAGAGAGAGAGAGATGGCAGAATCCCTATTTTTGGCCGGATCTTCTTCTACTGTGTTCCCGCTCTTTCTTTCTCTCCTTCTCTCTCACTCGCTCTCTCTCGGGCTCTCTTTCTCTCTTACTCATAGTCTTTCCCTCTGGGTTTCACCGCGAGGGAGAGAGATTCTGCCAAGAGGCTTCGTTTGCGCTCGCCTCGTCTCATTAATCAGGGGAGTGCGGATTTAGCGAGAGAGGGGAGCGCGGAAGACAAATGGCGAGCGTTAGAGAAAAAGCGAAAATGCCAAACTGAGAGAGGGAGAGAGAGAGAGAGAGAGAGAGAGAGATAGTGGGAGAAAGATAGAAATACGACATTAGTGAAGGAGAGAAAGATAGCGTTACCGAGAGAGAGAGAGCCCGAGTGAAACAACAGTAGAAAGACAGAGAGAACGTAATGCAGAAAGCGAATAATGAAGAGACGAGATTAAGCGAGGGAATGCGAAGGTGAGAAAGAATAACGGAGCAAAAAGGAGAAAGACAGACCGCGAGAGAGAAAAAAAAAGAAAAGGATTGAGCGAGAGAGAGGGAGAAACACAGACCGAGAGAGAGAGAGAAATACTGAGCGAGAGAGAGGGAGAAAAAGAGAGAAATAATGAGCGAGAGATAGCGAGAAAAAGACAGAAATATTGAGAGCGTGGACGACTCATTTGATTTTTCCTCAACCGTTGACGACTCTTTATCTTTGTCTTCATTTTTTAGTTTATTTCTCTCTGCGCGAATCCCTATTTTTGGCCGGATCTTCTTCTACTGTACTGAAGTTTTCTCCTAGTGAGGTCTCGGACGATTAGATGTCGTCATAGACTGGCACTTGATTTTGTGGAACATATCCATCCCAATCTCACCCGTGGGCGTGAAGCATAACACGTTTGAATGTACTTATGTTAACTCTAAGACACAACAGAGATTTCAATAATCTCCTTGCGTCCTCTCTCTCTCCCTTACTCTTTTTGTCTCTCTTTCTCTCTCGGTATCTCTTTCTCTATCTTTATGATGCTCTCTTTCTCTCTCATTCACTCCGCTCTCTCTTTCGATCTCTGTTGCTCTATCTCTCTCTCTTTCTTTCCCTCTTTTTGTCTTTCTCGGTCTCTCTTTCTCCCTCTCTGTCGGTCAATCTATTTATCGCTTTCTCTCTTTGTATCTCTCTCTCTCTCTCTCTCTGGGCATATCTTTTTTCTCTCTGTCTAGGTCTATCTTTCTCTCGCTGGCTCTCTTTCTATATCTTTCTGAAGCTCTCTTTCTCTCTCCCCCTTTCTCTTGCTCTCCTTCTATCTTTCTATATCTTTCTGATGCTTTCCTTCTCTCTCCCTCTTTCTCTTGCCCGCCGCAGGTGTCAAGTCGAGCGTCTCAGGTGCGCGAGTGGTGTTCAAGGTTGGCAGGGGTCTTTGGACTGAAGGGACCTCCATTACTAGTGGAGGGTAGCTCACGCCCGGCCGGGCCACTGCCAGCGCACGTAGGAAATGGGATGTGAATCCCCCATCAAAAACTCCATGATTTGAGGCGAGAGTATCTACCGATAGACGTCTAGGATTCCGGGGTTGTCCCTGTTGAAGATCTTGCACGATACAAAAGAACCATCTTCGCGAAAGAGAGGCACCTCGTCCATGCACATTTTCTTGAGTAAGAAACATCAACATTTTTGAATCAGTCACCAACTTGACCAAGAGAGAGAATAAGCGAGAGGATGATTCACCCAGAGGAGAAAAGTGAAAGAAAAACCGCGAGAGAAACAGAGAGCGAGAGAAAAAGTTGACCGCGTGAGAGAAAAGCGAGAGGGAGACTGCTGGAGTGGAGAATAAGAGAGAGAACCCGGGAGAGGGACAGAGAATGAGAGAAAAACTTCGAGATTCATCGTGAACTCCCTCTCTTTCTCTCTCCTTCTGTCTCACTCGCTCTCTCTTCGGCTCTCTTTCTCTCCTTCTGTCTCACTCGCCCTCTCTTTGGCTCTGTTTCTCTGTTTCTCGTGCTCTTTCCCTATGGGTCTCTCCTTCTCTCGCGTCGAATTTTCTCTCGCTCTCTGTCTCTCTCTTTTTCTCCTCTCGGGTAATCTTCCTCGGATTTACCGTGGGGTGAAAGAGAGCGAGTGAAACCGGGAGAGAACCAGAGAGTGAGAGAAATGGTTGACAGCGAGAGGAAGATTGACCAAGAGGAGAAAACATGGAAAGAGAAACCGAAAGAGACAGAGAGTCAAAGAAATTGCCGGCGAGTGAGAGAAGCGAGCCCGCGAGAGAGGAAGAGAGAAAGAGAGGCCCAGAGGGACAGAGCATGAGAAAGAGAGAAACAGAGCCCCAGAGAGAGCGAGTGAGACAGGAGGAGAAAAAGAGAGAGAGAGTACACAAGATGAATGTCGAACTCAACATCGTCGCCGACACCCGTGGAGACGATAGGGGGGGAGTATATTTCCTCGTGTCTCTGAGTTTACATAAATAATTCTAAACGCTTTATGTTTGTGGTCTACACAGCAGAGACGGATGGATTGGCAAGTTCTATCAAAAAATCAACGCCAGTGTTCAACGAACTCAAATCATCGAATACTTGCATAAGAGAAAACTGTTCTGCTGTACAAGAAGATCCGGCCATGGATTGCACGCCAAAGCCTTGACGAAAATTCAAGATAGAAAAGAACAGGATTAAGATCCTTACCGTGTCTGCCGAAGGCGTAGGATCGCTGCTTCCGCGCGTATCCATGGAGAGCTGCAGACTAAGAGAACGCTGGGAAGAACTGGTGAATCGCGGGAGAGACTCAAAGAAGAGGGGAGAAAAGAGTGAAAGAGAGGGAGATTATACCGCTACCATAAGAGAGAGCAAACGAGGGACCGAGTCATTCGGGATCCGACGACAGGGTGGAATATCTTTGCCGTTATTTTCGCGGGCAGCATGAAGTCTCATTCATGGTCGTGAATTACATTATTTCTCTTCCGATAGAAGAGCAGAAACTGTTAGCACGACCAAAGGCAGGAGTGGCTGAACGAGAGAAAACCGATTACACCTTGACGTTCGACCTCTCAAAGCAGAGTGCTTGCCGCCCCAGAACTCGCGCATAAAGATTTTATTCGTTTCAAAACTTAGGTCTTATGAATTTTTTTGTTGAATTCTAATTCCTTGTTCTCTCATTTAAAAAGATGTATTCTCTGAATTTATTTTCTTTCCAAGTTCTATATTCTCACATTTCAAAAACTACACATGGTTTGAATATCGAGCATCAGAGCCAGGGAAAGAAATAGAGAGAGAAAGAGAGCAAGAGACGAGAGAGAGAAAGAGAGCAAGAGAGCGAGAGAGAGAAAGAGGGGGAAACAGAGCAAGAGAGCGAAAGAGAGAGAAATAGAGAACGAGAGAGAAAGAGAGAAGGAGATTGAAAGATTGATCGAGAGAGAGGGAGAGAGAGAGAGAGAGAGAGAGAGAGAGAGAGAGAGAGAGAGAGAGAGAGAGACAGAGAGAGAGACAGAGAGAGAGAGAGAGAGAGAGAGACAGAGAGAGAGAGAAAGAATGATTGACCGAGGGAGAGAGTAAGCGAGATTGAGGGCGAAAAATAATAGACCCGAAAGAGAGGGAAAGGGAGAAAAAATGGGAGAAAGATTCACCGAGAGATAGAAAATGGGAGAGAGCGAGAGACTTAGACAGCGAGAAAACATAAGAGAGAAATAGAGCGAGAGAAAGGGAACATAAGACATCGAAATAGAGAGAGAGAGAGTGAACATAACACAGAGAAACTGAGCGAGAGAGAGGGAACATATGATAGAGAAAGAGAGCGAGAGTGATTGAACATAGGACAGAGAGAGCGAAGAAAAGGGAACATAGGAGAAAGAAATAGAGCGAGAGAAAGGGAACATAAGTGGAAGAAATAGAGCGCAAGAGAGGGAACATAAGCGACAGAAATAGAACGAAAGAGAGAGAAATTAGTGTGAGAGTGAGATGCCGGATGTCTAGACGTGGCTCCGGCCTTGGTCTGGTGCGTGGCCGAGATGAGCATTGGCTGCGTTAGACTGGGATGTTGATTCTAAATCATCCATTAAGTAGTCCATGATAAAAGGCGACGATATCTGGCTGGCGATCCACTTTTCGTATGGCGGGGTTCTTCCGCAATATCTTGCATAGTATAAAAGACCTATGTGCATTTCTCTTCAGATTCTTCCTCTCCTTCTGCTTGTGGCATCGCATGTGCCCTAGCAAGTCCATCACGCTCTTGAAACTCTTGGTGCCAATTCCGCAGCTCTGTGGTTTCTCCCTTCCACCTTCATCAAAGAAAATCTGTTAGTCTCTAAGCACTGCTCATGTTCTTCGTCAAATATTTATACTGCAAATGAAAGGCTTGTATCTCGGTAGAAAAGCGCTTGGTTTGTACTCCGATATTCTCTCTCGGCCTTTGGATTGCTTGTAATCGATGGCTATCGTAAGACCTAACGACCCCCCCTGATTCCTACCAAATCAGAAAGGGTCTATCGACAAATGGAAGTATTTGGCATTAATATAGACGCATTGATAGAATAACCAGATAGGGGGAGAGAGAGAGAGAGAGAGAGAGAGAGAGAGAGAGAGAGAGAGAGAGAGAGAGAGAGAGAGATAGAGAGAGAGAGAGAGAGAAATATATATATATAAAAGAGAGAGAGAAATATATATATATATATAAAAGAGAGAGAGAGATAGAGAGGGAGAGAGATAAAAATAGATAGAGAGAGAGAGAGAGAGAGAGATAGAGCGAGGGAGAGAGAGACATACAGAAGTATAAAGACAGAGAGAGAGAGCGAGAGACGCAGGTCTCTCGATCCTTTGGAACGAACCCCCCACTCGAGAAGTCTATCGGCAGATATCATCACCGTGCACATCATCATGGGTAATAAACAGCAAAAGTTTTAAACCAGTCCCTAGTAAAACGCCATGCTCGGGACCAAAGAGAGAGAACAAGAAAGACGTAGAAAATGAGAGAGAGAGAGAGAGAGACAGAGAGAGAGCAAAATAGAGGGAGAAATACAGTAACAGAGAGAGACATCGAGAAAAAAAGGCGCGGATTAAGGCAGCACTAATCCTGATGATCGGAATATTAATCAGAGGAAAGATTGCCAGAAATACCGAACATAACCACTTCGTTTTTAGTGTGTTATTCCACGAAAAATATCGACTATAATCACAAAAATATGGATAATTCGATCATTGCTACGGTTTTGTTCACTCTGTTTGGGCGACGTGAAACGATGGGTAAAGTTTGCTTTTCCCCGTTCGTTGAAATGTATGATAGAAAAAGTCAGAATTTTCATCCACGAGTTTTAGTTCATTTTTCATTCTTTGATGTCTCTTTCTCTCTCTCTACTTGGGTGGTCTTAATATGGACTAAGGATCTCGTTTGACTCTTCAGGAGCTAACAACCAAGAGAGAGAAAGATTGCGACAGCGAGACAAAGTAAACAGAGAGAAAGAGAGAGAGAGAGACAGAGAGAGACAGGAAGAGAGCGAGAGATAGACTGACACAAAGAAAAAGTAAGCGAGACCGAGAGAGAATAAGAGAGACCGAGCGCGAGAAAAAAAAGAGAGAGAAAGAGGAACAGAGCAAGAAAAATATTCACCAAGAGAGAGAGGGCGAGAGGAAGATTGACATAGAGGGAGAGAGAGAGTAAGCAAGAGAGAGAGAAAAAGAGAGACAGAGAACGAGAGAAAGATTGACCGAGAAAGAGAAAAGAAGAAAGACAGAGAGCGAGAGAAAGATTGACCGAGAGACGGGGAGGAAGCGAGACCGAGAGCGAGAGAAAGAGAGAAAGAAAGAAAACGAGATACAGCAAGAGAGAGAGAGAGAGAGAGAGAGAGAGAGAGAGATATTGGTTAATTTGCGGTACTTGTGTACCTTTCTGACTGTTCATATTGGTTAAGTGCAGGTAAGGAAATGCTTGTATTTTCTCTTGTTTCTCTTTTTAAACACCTGGGACGCAGGGCAGAATCTTGATGGGTGTGATAATGTATCTCTTCTGTTTTCCCGATAAAAGTACTTATCCAGGATAGACGTAATAAAAAAATGCAAACAGTGTAAGCATGTACAAATAGACGTTAGGTATAGAACGGTAACATTACGATTCTAGATGGATCGTTTCTCAACTTCAGTGCACCCTTTATCCCACTTAGGCGTAGAGATTTTGATTCCGTAGTCCCCTACTCCAGTTCTCTTTCACGTACTAAGAGACGCCAGAATTTGTAGCTGTATCGCGCGGACGAATCGTGGGTTTCGACCACAAGAGTCAAGCATTAACCAGGGGTGTCACTCGATCGAGAGAAAGACTGGATTATTTATTTGGTCCGGATGCAAAGTAGGGGCATCCATTTTGAGTATACACCATAGAGACGCGTCGAAACCGGACTCTGATGACCTCCGGGGCGAAAACCCTGGGGAGAAAAATTAAAATGGCCTCTGGCCTACCCAATTTCCTTGTGGGTCGTAATTGCAGACGACTATGTACGCCCCCGAGCTGCACTGGGAGCGGCCACAACCGACCCTCTGGGTGTCTCGCCAGACCACCTGAGTGTAATGGCCGCACACCTGCCCGGATATGCACTGGTTGCTGCTGGGGTCGTAGTAATGGCTCTCTCCCACCCACGTCCCTACCACTTCCGCCGCGTCCCCGTATCCCATGTAGAGATTCTCGCCGTAGGGACCCTGGGAGTGCTGAAGAGTGCACGCACCGGCCAACTGGTTGGCATAGTTCTGCGCGTCCGCCTGAATATCTGTGTCCCAGCTCAGGAGAAACGCCTACCATAGCGCGGGCGTAGTTGTGCAACCCAAGATAGTCGGCTACGGTGTTTTGGGCATAGGTCGGATGCAGCAGAGCCAAGCCCAAGGCCACCATGGCGAGTGTCGCGCATGCAAGATTTCCCGATGCCATCTTCTCCTCTCTCGTTGGACTCGGAGTTCTTCGCTCTATGCATGCAAGCATCCGGACTACGGCATTTATAGACATCTTTGTACCCTCAGCCAGCAAGCCGATACTTGGAGCCTATAAACAAATAACTCGGCGTGAAACATCGAGTAGGCTTCCTATCCCCCATCCTCATACTTAGTGCACAAACAAAGCGCGTTGAACGGCGCGATTATCCCGGCTATACAGATGTTAACTCGCCCCGCGCCGAGCGTGAGCCGCCAGTAATTAAGATTAGACTCGCCCTAGTCGGTTGCTTTTTTGACTTGGCTTCCTCTCTTTTGTTTTCTCGGGGGGACGTGGATGGAGCTGACCTCGCACTCTGCACTGAACATGGTATTGTCCCGCCGGTGTGGCTCGAAGCGTAGGAGCTCCTTCCCGAGTTTCCAACGTGGTTTTGCATTGAATTTTCAGGTGACGGCCCAAGACCGAATCAACTCGCAGTTTATAATATTTCCCGTCGAGTTAGTCTGTTAGTGGTTTGTAATATTCATCGGCTCTGCAGACGTGTAAACCAGGGAAGACCTGACGACGCTCGATCTTTATCAAATATAACACTCGCCCGCAGAAGATAACTCTTACTGTCGTACGAGGTCTCATGCAGTGAAATCACCTTCGGAGAAAAAACATCATTTTTAAGGAAGAATTAACCGTTCTTCTGTGCGTGATCAGGCCTGCCCCGCACAGGCCATCCCGACTGGGGCGAACAACGTGGAGACGGGAGCCGCCGAACCACGAGGCGCGTACTCTAGCATTTTTTTTATCTCCTCAGGCAACCCGAACTCGGTTTTTTTCTTTTTTCCTTGTATTTTCGGCTTCGCGGGTACGACATCGACATGACCAAGTGCATCTACTGCGGATTCTGCCGAAAGGCTTTAGAAATGAAGGGCTTGTATCTCGGTAGAAAACCGCAAACGAAGGGCCTGTATCTCGGTAGAAAAGCGCTTGGTTTGTACTTCGATATTGTCACTCAGCCTTTGGATTGCTTGTAAGCGAGAGGATGATGGACCGAGAGTAGAAAGAGAGAAAGAAAAACCGCCTCGTCTCATTAATCAGAGTGCGCGCGATTTAGCGAGAGAGGAGCGCGGCAGAGACCGGGCGAGCGATAGAGAAAGAGGGGAAATGCCAAACTGAGAGAGAGAGAGAGAGATAGAGATAGAGGGAGAGAGAGAGAGAGATAGAGCTAGAGAGAGAGAGAGAGAGAGAGAGAGAGAGAGAGAGCTAGTGCGAAAAAGAAAGAAATACGACATTAGTGAAGGAGAGAAAGATAGCGTTACTGTGAGTGAGAGAGCCCGAGTGAAACAACAGTAGAAAGACAGGGAGAACGTAATACAGAAAGCGAATAATGAAGAGACAGGATTAAGCGAGGGAATGCGAGGGTGGGAAAGAATAACGGAGCAAAAAGGAGAAAGACAGACCGCGAGAGAGAAAAAAAGAGAAAAGGATTGAGCGAGAGAGAGGGAGAAACACAGACCGAGAGAGAGAGAGAAAAACAGAGAAATACCGAGCGAGAGAGAGGGAGAAAAAGAGAGAAATAATGAGCGAGAGAGAGCGAGAAAGAGACAGAAATATTGAGAGCGAAAGAGAGAGGAAAACACAGAGATATTGAGGGGGAGAGAGGGAGAAAAAGAGAGAAATATTGAGGGAGAGAGAGGGAGAAAAATTGACGGCCACAGGGAGAGCAAGTTAACCGCGAGAGAACCAGAAATTAGTGAAAGAGAGAGAGAAAGCGAGACCGAGAGAAAGAGAGAGAGATACCGGGAGTGAGAAAGAGCAAGAGAGCAAGAGAAAGAATGACCGAGAGAAGGAGAAAGTGAGACGGAGAGAGAGAAAGAAAGCGAGCGAGAGAAAGAATAACCGAGAGAGGGGGGAGAAAGAGAGACGGAGGGAGAGAAAGAAAGCGAGCGAGCGGAAGAATAACCGAGAGAGAGGGACAAAAAGAGAGACGGAGAGAGAGAAAGAAATAGATGGTACTCCATCGAACATCTTGGGTGCTCGATGTACATCCTTCATTCATATAAAGTTTGCTTTTCAAACCATTATAAAACGTTAAATATAAGCATTTACATCTCAAATTACTCTATCCCGACATTTTGTCGGGCATTCTGTCGAACGCCTCTCGTCTGGCAACAGAATGCTCGGTATATCTCATACAGTTTAAATTTAAAAACATACAGAAAAATATACGTACATATATCCCGAGTCAACCTCTCTCTGGCATTCTCTTAAACTCCTCGCGGATCTTCGACAGAACTACCTCCTGACCTCAATTTTTCTACTCTAAAACATATATAAAAATATATAAACGAGTCTATCAATCGTATAATGGCCTGGCATGCTGTCGAACTTTTCTCACGGAGGTTCCACAGAATATATAGAAGGATCTATTAATCGTATAAAAACTACCCATCTATTTATATCTTTTTTCTGGCAATTTTAGAACAACTCTAATGCATTCGACTAAGTCACCCCTTCAAGCCGCCGAGTTGACCCTTAAAATATTTAAAAATAGTATGAAAGTATACTAATGCACATAACTATATAGTAACTATTAACCCCTATAAATCGAATTCAACTCATATTAGTACCCTAGTAATTATGGTATTCATCCTTAAAATTCTCACTAGTCTCTTTTTTCTCTCTTTCTCTCAGTTTCTTCCTTTCTTTGTCGCTCTCTCTCTTTTGGTCTCTTACTATGTCTTTCTGGATGTCTTTATCTGATCCTGAACGTGGGGTTTTAGTTAGAGTGGGGTTTTAAGCTTTCTCGCTCTCGGTCTCTCTAGTCTGGCCCACTTTTCTCTGTGTCAATCTGTCTCTCGCTCTCTCTCCCTCTTTCTCTTTCTCTCTCGGTTTACTTTGTCTCGCTCTCGCAATCTTTGCCTCTCTCGGTTGCTAGCTCCTGAAGAGTCCATTGGGATCCTTGGACGATAGTAAAACCACCCAAGTAGAGAGAGAGGAAGACGGATTAAAGGATGAACAAGAAACTAAACTCTCGACGATTCCTTTCATACATTTTAACGAACCGTAAAAGGACCTATGCAAAACCGTTACAGGTGAAAACAAACTTCACCCCTCGTCCCGCGTGGCCCAAGCAGAGTGAATACAACCGTTCGCCATGATCGAACGGTCCAGTTTTTTGCTATAAAAACAAACTAAAACCGAAGTGGTTAAGATCAGTATTTCTGGCAATCTTTCTCCTGATTGAGATTTCGATCATCAGGATAAATGCTGCCTTCCTCCGCACCTTTCTTTCTCGATATCTCTCTCTGTTGGTGTCTTTCTCTCTCTTTCGCTCTCTCTTTCTCTCTCCCTCTCTCTGTCTTTTTCTACATCTTTCTTGATCTCTCTATTTGGTCCTGAGCGTGGAGTTCTGGTGAGAGACTGGTTAAACTTTTGATGTTTCTTACCCAAGATGATGTACCAGGTCCAAGGTCCTGCGTATGGCCCCGAGCAGTGTCCAATCCTTTGACGGCCTCGGTAAGGATATTAAACCTTTTCTTTTCTCATTTGATTTCTCCTTAACCGTGGACGACTCTCTATCTTTCTCTTTACTTTTTAGTTCATTTCTCTCTGCGCGAATCCATATCCTTGGCCGGATCTTCTTCTACTGTACTAAAGTTTTCTCTTAGTCAAGTCTCGGACGATTAGAGGTCGTCATACACTGGAGCTTGTTTTTGTAGAACAAATCCATCCCTCTCAAACCCGTGGGCTTGAAGCATAACACGTTTGAATGTATTTATGTTAACTCTAGGACACAAGGAGATATCGTCCCTCTGTCTCCACGGAATTTACAGGGTACGAGAGATTTCGATAATCTTCTTGCGTCCTCGCTGTCTCTCTCTTTTTCTCTTTCTTTCTTTCCCGGCATCTCTTTCTCAATCTCTATCAAGCTCTATTTCTCTCTCGTTCACTCCGCTCTCTCTTTCTCTTTCTCTCTCTCGATCTCTGTTGCTCTATCCCTCTCTCTATCTTTCCCTCTTTTTGTCTTTCTCGGTCTCTCTTTATCCCTCTGTGTCGGTCAATCTTTTTCTCGCCATCTCTTTGTCTCTGTCGGGCTCGCTATCTCTCTCTCTCTCTGTCGGCATACCTTTTCTCTCTCGGTCTAGGTCTAACTTTCTCTCTCTGTCCCTCTTTCTGTATCTTTCTGATGCTCTCTTTCTCTCTCCCCCTTTCTCTTGCTCTCCTTCTATCTTTCTGATGCTTTCCTTCTCTCTCCCTCTTTCTCTTGCCCGCCGCAGGTGTCAAGTCGAGCGTCTCAGGTGCGCGAGTGGTGTTCAAGGTTGGCAGGGGTCTTTGGACTGAAGGGACCTCCATTACTAGAGGAGGGTAGCTCACACCCGGCCGGGCCACTGCCAGCGCACGTAGGAAATGGGATGTGAATCCCCCATCAAAAACTCCATGATTTGAGGCGAGAGTATCTACCGATAGACGTCTAGGATTCCGGGGTTGTCCCTGTTGAAGATCTTGCACGATACAAAAGAACCGTCTGTGCGAAAGAGAGGCACCTCGTCTATGCACATTTTCTTGAGTAAGAAACATCCACCATGACTTCTACTGTTGGTTTCAGGTTTACCTAGAGGTTGATCTGAATTGTTGGTAGGGCATGCTTGAGCTTGATTAGGTGTCGCTGTGAACTCATTGTCCTTGACTACTTGATGCCGCGTCAACAAGGCATCATGGTCCCTTAAGTGAGAGAGAACTGTCTCAAAGGACATAGGATGTACCTGAGTCCGAACCATGGTGATTGCTGGAGCATACTGTGGGCCTAAGCCACGAAGTAGTGCATGGATGACAGTATGTTGATCTATTTTTTCGCCTGAAGCTGCTAATCCACTGCTTATGTTTCGGACCCGGGTCACATACTCTTCTAGGGTTTGATTACCCTTCACCTGGGTGTGGAGCTTGCCCAATAGTTCCGGAATCTGTGCTCCTGCAGAAGATGCAAAATCAACTAGCAAGATATCCCATGCCGTCTTGGCGGTAGCCGCTTCGGTCACACATCCGATGACCCCTTCCGTCATGGATGCGAGCAGAAAAGAAAGCACATGTTGATCCACATACCGCCATTCACTGTAGCCGTCGCTTGCTTTGCTTGGTGGTTCAACTGTAATGTGAGAAATAAGACAATGCGATCAGAGTGTAGGAAGTACCTGTGTCTTCCAGACAATGTAGTTGTTTTTGGTGAGTTTGATAGTTAGAACCATGGTCGCTGGGATGTTTTACGGGCCTTTCGATCTGCTTGCTTTGCTTGGAAGAGACTCATGAGATGATGTCTTGGATTCTTCATCTTCAAGACGATCTTCTTCAGTGTCGCCTTCTTGCTTCAGCTCTGGTACCATGTTAAGTATCGAAGAGAGGATGGACTAGAAATTGGATGAAGAAGAAGACAAAGAATGTGAAGAAGATAGGCAAAGAAGTAAGCAGACGATAAAGAAAATAAGAAGATAGTTCATACTTTTACAAAGGGACGGGTGTCCTATTTGTAGACTTTTCAGAAGATCTGTTGGCATTAACCCTGGTTAAGTGAGGGTTAGGTTCGTCCAACCTTGCATTGGATTGATCCTGGATATTGGAGACACATGAAGCAGTTGTGGATTGATCTCCACAGTCTGTCTTGGCGGCGGAGCCAGTGGATGTGACACTGGGTGATCCTTCGTATCTGTGTTAACAAATCTTTCTCTCGCTCTCTTTTTCTTTCTCTCAATCTTTCTCGCTCTAGGTCTTTCTCATTTTCGCTCCTAGTCTCGCTTACTTTGTCTCGCTGTCTTTATCGGAATTTTTATTAACAAACTCTAGTTTTTATTTCGGACTTTCCAAGCCATGCTCCAGGGGTCGTGCAAACAGTTTCTTCGCTTATGTCGGAACAGAAAGAATACAGATGGATATTTTTTATACGATTAACAGATCCTTTTATAGATTCTGTCGAACCTCCTTGAGAAAAGTTCGACAGAGTGCCAGAGAGAGGTGGACTCAAGGATACATGTATGTATATTTTTCTATATGTTTTTATATATAAACTTTATGACATCTACAGGCCATTCTGTCAACAGCCGAGAGGCGGTCGACAGAATGCCCGATTGAAATCGGGATGAAGTAAAATGAGATGTAAATGCCTATATTTAACGTTTTATTGGGTTTATAATAGTAAACTTTACATGAATGAAGGATGTATAATCGAACAACCAATATGTTCGATGGACTACGATCGCTTTGTTTCTCTCTCTCCATCTCTCTTTCTCCCACTCTGTCGGTTATTCTTCCTTTCGCTCGCTTTTGTTCTCTCTCTCCGTCTCTTTCTCCCGCTCTCACCGTTATTCTTTCTCTCGCTCGCTTTCTTTCTCTCTCTCCGTCTCTCTTTATCCCTCTCTCGATCAATCTTTCTATTGCTCCTCGCTCTTTCTCACTCTCGGTATCTCTCTTTTTCTCTCTCGGTCTCCCTTACTCTCTCTCTTTCTCTCCTTTCTTCTCTCTTTTTCTCACTCTCTCGGTCCGTTTCTCTCTCTCTCTCTCTCTCTCTCTCTCTCTCTCTCTCTCTCTCTCTCTCTCTCTCGTTCTGTCTTTCTCCCTTTCTCTCCGACATTCTTTCTCTCCCTCACCTTTTTTTGTCGCTCTCCCTCTCTCGGTCATTCTTTCTTTTGCTCTCTCGCTCTTTCTCACTCTCGGTATCTCACTTTCTCTCTCTCTGTCTCCCTTGCTCTCTCTCTTTCTCTCTTTTCTGGCTCTCTCGCGGTTTACTTCCTCTCCCTGTCGCTGTTTATTTTTCTCCCTCTCTCTCGCTCAATCCTCCTCCCTTTTTCTTACTCATTCCGTCTGTCTTTCTCCCTCTCTCTCGGCCAATATTTATCTCTCTTTCTCTCTCCCTTTCTCTCCGTTATTCTTTCTCTCCCTCATCTTTCTTTCTCGCTCTCCGTCTCTCTTTCTCCCTCTCTCGGTTATTCTTTCTCTTGCTCTCTTGCTCTTTCTCACTCTCGGCATCTCTTTTCCTCTCTCTGGGTCTCGTTTGCTTTCTCTCTTTCTCTCTTTCTCTCTTTTTCTCGTTCTCTCTCGGTTGACTTACTCTCCCGGTCGCGATCTGCTTTTCTAATTCCCTCTCGCTCAATCGTTATCTCTTTTTCTCACGCTCTTGGTCTGTCTTTCTCCCTCCCTGTCGGTCAATATTTTCCTTTTTTTCTCCTCTTGGTCCGTCTTTCTCCCTCTCTCATATTTACTCTTTCTCTGGAGCGCTTTTATTCTCTATCTCCGTCTCTCTTTCTCCCTCTCTCGGTCAATCTTTCTCTTGCTTTCTCGCACTTTGTCACTCTTGGTATCTCTCTCTCTCTCTCTCGGTCTCGCTTGCTCTCTCTCTCTTTCTCTCTTTTCTGGTTCTCTCTCGGTTTACTTCCTCTCCCTGTCGCTGTCTATTTTTCTCCCTCTCTCTCGCTCAATCTTTCTCTCTTTTTCTCACTCTCTGGGTCTGTCTTTCTCCCTCTCTCTCGATCAATATTTCTCTCTTTTCTCCCTCTTGGTCTTTCTTTCTCCCTCTCTCTCGGTTATTCTTTCTCTGGTCGCTTTCTTTCTCTAGCTCCGTCTCTCTTTCTCCCACTCTCTCGGTTATTCGGTCTGTTACTACACAGAGATTTTTTTGACGCCAAAGACTGAAGTCTCTTCCCGATATTTTTTTTGACCATTTCTACAACCATATGAAATCGTATGATATAGCTACGCCCTGGGGCTCTCTTTCAAAATTTATAACTTCCAATGATCATCCTCACCTCTTATCGTCGTCTTCGATCGAGGTCGCGCAGTTGAGATGGAGAAAATTTTGCTGTCGCTCTCTGTCTCTGTCTCTCTCTTTCTCTCTCTCTCTCTGTCTCTCTCTCTCGCTCTCTCTGTCTCTGTCTCTGTGTCTTACTTACTCTCTCTCTCGGCCAATATTGCTCCCGCTCTATCTTTATCTTTTTCTTTCTCTTTCTCTCACTTTCTCTCTCAGTCAATCTTGCTCTCGCTCTCTGTCTTTATCTTTCTCTCTATCGCTCTGTCGCTTATTCTCTCTCTCGGTCAATCTTGCTCTCGCTCTCTGTCTTATCTTTTTCTCTCCTCTGTCTCGCTTACTCTCTCTCTCGATCAATCTTTCCCTCTCTTTCTCTGTTTTCGGGTTCTCTCTCGGTTTACTTCCTCTGGTTGTCGCTGTCTATTTTTATATATTTTAAGGGTCAACTCGGCGAGTTAAAGAGGTGATTTGGTCGAATGCACGAGAGTTATTCGACAATATGGCAGAAATCAGATATAAATAGATGGATATTTTTTATGCGCTTGATAGAAACTTATATATATTCGGTCGGACCTCATTGAGAAAAGTTCGACAGAATGCCATTATACGATTGATAGTCTCTTTTGCTCTCTCTCTTTCTTTCTCTCTTTTTGTCTCTCTCGATCTCTCTTTCTCCATCTCTCTTGGTCAATCTTTCTCTCGCTTTTCTCTCTTTGCCTCTCTCGGTCTCGTTTACTCTCGATCTCTTTCTCGGCCTCTCTTTTTACTTCTCTCTAGCTCTATCTTTATCTCTCTGTCTCTCTTTCTCTATCTTTCTGATGCTTTCTTTCTCTCTCACTAACTTCGCTCTCCTTCTCTCTTTCTCATCTTCTTTCGCTCACCCTTTCTCTCGCTCGTTCTCTCTTCTATCTCTCTCTTTCTCTTGCTCTCTCGCTCTCCCGCTCTCCCGCTCTTTCTCTCTTTCTCTCTCTCTTTCTTTCTCTCTTTTTCTCTCTCGATCTAACTTTCTCCATCTCTCTCGGTCAATCTTTTTCTCGCTTTTCTCTCTTTGTCTCTCCAGGTCTCGCTTACTCTCTCTCTCTCAGCCTCTCTTTCTCCCTCTCTCTAGGTCTATCTTTGTCTCTCTGTCTCGCGTACTTTCTCTCTCTCTGTCAGTCTTCTTTTTGCTCTCTCTCTCAGCCTCTCTTTCTCCCTCTCTCTAGGTCTATCTTTGTCTCTCTGTCTCGCGTACTTTCTCTCTCTCTGTCAGTCTTCTTTTTGCTCTCTCTCTCAGCCTCTCTTTCTCCCTCTCTCTAAGTCTATCTTTGTCTCTCTGTCTCCCGTACTTTCTCTCTCTCTGTCTGTTGGAAATGTCAAACCCCCCAGCCCTAGGTTTCAGGATTGTGGGGGTTGACTTAGTACATCCTAGAAAATAGGATGACTTGGTACATCCTTGAAAGTAGGATGACCGAGCTTATCCTTGAAAATAGGATTGTGCCTACTTTCTAGGATCGTGCCTAGTTTTTAGGGGGTGTTTAGGCCTTGGCTTGTGCCTATAAAAGGCCCCTCATTTCCCTTGTTTTCTTCACCCTAACATCCCTCCATGTATTCTTCTTTTCTCCCTTTGAGTTGAGTAGAGTTTCTTGAAAGTTCTTATGAACTAGAAATCTCTTCCTCTTCCTCTCTCTCTCTCTTACTCTTGGAGTTGGTGCTCTCTTGATGGTGACGACGCGGGGACGTGACGAGGCTAACGACTACGCCTCGGTGTTTCTCCTCGTATCGTCTTGGGATCTTCCTCGACATCTTCTGCAGTTGTTCACGTCCAAGTACGCTTCCGCGAGTGTTTGCGCCCAACAAGTGGTGTCAGAGCTTTGGTTTGGAGGGGACGTGTTACGGCTTAGGAAATGGCGACTTCCATTATTTCTCGACATGACGTTGAGAAATTGAGCAGCTCGGTCAACTCCAGTCAGTGGCAACAAAAAGTGAATGACATATTGATCAGTTGAGAGGAAGAGGACGATCTCGAGGAAAGAGAAACAGGGAGAACGAGAGGAGAGAACAACGGCTAGGGCACTCTGCATTTATTCCACGATGTGACCACGTCTTATATAAGAGAGAAGAGAGAGAGAGAGAGAGAGAGAGAGAGAGAGACCCACGTCAACACTCCCCCTCAAGCTGGAGCGTGGAGATCAAACATGCCCAGCTTGGAGCCCATAGTCTCATACGCAGGTCCTGGTAGAGCCTTCGTGAAGATGTCCGCCAGCTGATGAGCAGAAGGGACATATGGAGTGCATATAGTGCCATTTAGCACGGACTGGCGGATGAAGTGGCAATCAATCTCAATATGCTTCGTCCTCCTGTGGAAGGTATCGTTGCTGGCGATAAACGTTGCTGCCACGTTGTCGCAGTACATCTTCATGGGCTCCTTGTGTGGAAAACCGAGTTCCGTGAGAAGTGATCGTAGCCACAACATCTCTGCTGTGGTATCTGCCATGGCTCGTCTAGAAGGTCGAGTGTGTACTTCCTTTGGCAGATAGCCATCTGACCCTGGCGATAGGCAATTTCGAGGCCAAGAAAGCACCTGGGTGGAGAAAGGTCACGCGTCACAAAGCGCTGGGAGAGATAGGCCTTGGTCGCAGCCACCTCAGCCTCATCACTGCCAGTGAGGATAATGTCGTCCACATACACAGCAAGCACAACACACCCACGAGGAGTGCATTTGCGCATCACTGTAGGATCGGAGACCGTGGAGACAAAACCGTAGGCGAACAGCAGCTGGGAGAACTTATGGAACCATGCGCGCGGACTCTGCTTCAACCCATAAATTGCCTTCTTGAGGAGACATACCTGAGAAGACTCCCCCTGAGCAACATACCCAGGAGGTTGCTCCATATACACGGTCTCGGCGAGGTCTCCATAGAGAAAGGCATTCGACACATCCAACTGATGGAGGGGCCAGGCCTGATCGAGAGCAATGGAGATGAGGACACGGATGGAGCTCAGGCATGCCACGGGAGAGAAGGTGTTGGTGTAGTCAAGGCCATAGGCTTGAGAGAAGCCACGTGCCACCAGTCGTGCTTTGTAGCGAGCAATGGAGCCATCGGGATTGTACTTGAGGGAGTACACCCATTTGCACGAGACAACGTTGGCATCCGATGGACGAGGAACCATCGTCCATGTCTCCCGCTGGAGGAAGGCAGCATACTCAACATCCATCGCCCCCTTCCACTCTGGTACCTGCAACGCATCTAAATATGTCTTGGGTATCGACTCAGACAAGACCGAGAGGGCAAAGGCATGATAGGAAGGAGAGAGACGGGCGGAAGAGACATGATGGGCAATCGGATGCTTCGTGCACTGTCGAGACCCTTTGCGGAGAGCAATGGGGAGATCAAGATCCGAGGCGGGCAAAGATGGAGAGGATGTAGGTGAAGCAGGAAGGGTGGATGATAGAGGGACATAACGGTCAGTAGAGAGCGGGGGATCAAGTACAGGTGGAGCAGGGGAAACAGACATATCAGTAGGGATAGACTCAGAGGTCGATGAAGTGAGAAGAACGGGTGGATCAGGTGAAGTATCAGAGGGTGATGGGTCAGAGGGAATATCGGGTAATGGTGGGTCGCTGGAGGAGAAATACGGAGTAGCCTCATGAAACGACACATCAGCGGAAGTGCTGTACTGATGGCGATCAGGAAAGTAGATCCGATATCCCTTCTGACTTCGGGAATAACCCACGAAGACTCCTTTCTGGGCACGAGGAGCTAGCTTGGACAGTCCGGGGGTATGATCATGGACGAACGCTGTACAGCCGAAGACCCAAGGGGGCAGTGAGAACAAGTCAGTCGCTGGGGTGAGTCTCTGAACCGAAATCGCTCCTCCAAGTGCAGCGGACGGTAGGCGGTTCACAAGGAACGTAGCCGTCAAGACCGCATCTGACCATAGATACTGGGGAACCTTCATCGCCAACAACAGTGTACGAACCATGTCCAATAGGTGGCGATGCTTCCGTTCAGTTACGCCATTCTGCTGGGA
The DNA here is from genome assembly GCF_029677425.1 of Wolffia australiana. Lineage (NCBI taxonomy): Eukaryota > Viridiplantae > Streptophyta > Magnoliopsida > Alismatales > Araceae > Wolffia > Wolffia australiana. The sequence goes on from NC_135842.1 coordinate 16,263,554, forward strand.
TGTGTAGGGGCACGTCGTCTGGTGGATGATGCCATGGGCAGTGCACAGTTCTTCAACGGCTTTCTGAGTAAACTCAAGTGCGTTGTCCGTGCGCAGAACCTTCACCTTTGTGTCATACTGGGTAGCTATCTCTACGAGAAAATGTTGTACTCGGGGAAGAACTTCTTTACGACTCTTAAGGATATAGGTCCAACTTACTCGCGTATAGTCGTCCACGAAGACAATGTAGTACTTCCCTCCAGTAGGTGAGACGTGCTGAGCCGAGCCCCATACATCGCAATGAACTAGATCAAATGGTCGTAGAGATGGGGGTCCTATGCGTAGAGGATACGAGGAGCGATGATGCTTCCCTAGTTGACAAGACTCACATGTAAAATCTGACAAATTCAACCAAGGTAAACTTTCTCTAAGTTTTCCAACACTTGGATGCCCCAAGCGGCAGTGCCACAAAAAAGAGGTGTCATGAGTACTAGAGGATGCAGATAAGGCGAAGAGTGCACGAATCCCTGAAGATGGACCGTCCACCACAAGCTCGTAGAGGCCACGCCCGTTCTCACACCCCAGTCCAATCCTCCGGCCCGAGCTGAGATCCTGGAAGACACAGTGATAAGGATAAAAGAAGACTCCACAGTTGAGCGTCTTGGTGATCGCACTGATAGACAGAAGGTTGGTAGGGAACCCCGGAACATAGAGAACATTATGGAGAGGTAATTGCAAAATTCAGCTCAATCCAAGACTTAATATAAAAAATAAAGAGTAATGAATCCACACAGAATAATTTAAAAATTCAAACCGTGCGTCCCCGGCAACGGCGCCAATTAATAAGCCAAAAAATCACGTAAAATTACGTGGTCGTTGCGCTTTTTAGACTTATGCAATAAATTTATAATTCCCTTAATTACTAAATAAGAATATAGAGCAAGCAAGGGGTCGATCCGCAAGGAGACAACAATTCAGAATTTTCAAACAATTTTTATGAATCAAGTCAAGTAATTTTGAATTTTGCAATATTTAATTCAATTAATATTAAATAATATTCTTAAAATAATCAAAATTAAGTAAAACTTAATTTTGATTTCGGTCAGATAATTCCAGATAAGAATATTATTATTATTTTAAGCTCATAAAAATATAAATTATTAATTTCCCAATTTAATAAAATTTATAATAATTTTCAGAATTAAAATTGGGAATTTAATAATCAAGAAAGTGATTTTTGAATTGGAGTTCAAAATGGATGAATTTTCGGTTCAAATTTTATTTTTGGGTTTTTTATATATTAAATTAAATTCCTAAACAATAAAAACCGAAATTTAGAGAGAGAAACAAATCAAATTAACCTAGAGAGAGAAAGTGAAGAAATTGGGGAAAGCCCCAATTTCGACCCTAAATTAAAAATGTAATGAAGCAGAAATGTCCTAAAATGATTAAGAATTAATTATCAAAAGTCAGATCTTGAATCCAAATAAAAAAGAAGTGCTGATGCATTCAAAACATGAATCTAGGGCATGTACATTTCGCCCATGCCAAGGCGTTTTCGAATCGTTCTAGAAGATGATCAACTACAATTCAGAAACTTACAAATTTGATAAAGAGATCCAGATCTGACGACTTCCAGAATGCCTCCTGTGTCCTTCTAGAAGATTATCTTAGGAGAGCTCCAAAAGTGATTTCGCCCTTTCAGACCTCCATTTAAAGATCCAATCCAACCCTGGAGAGGGGGAAAGGAAAACCTACCCCTACCAAAAAAAAAATTTCAGATCGATCGAGATCATATCATATCAATTTAGTGAGAAAAATCTGAGCCGTTGGATTTATTTATCTCTCCTCCAATAAGCTTGGAAATGGCGCGTTTTGATTGGCTAGCATGATTATTTCTCGTTTTCCGCTTTCTCGGATCACGCCCTGACACGTTGTTGTGCGCTTCGTCCGCCCGCAGTCATTGGCAAGTGATTTCGTCATTTGAACGGCTAGGAATTCTCCACGTCACCCTGAAATAATAAAAACAAAAGAAAAGGACAAAAGGTCTTTTTAAAAAAAATATATATTTTTTTATTCTCTTAGCCGTAATCTTTGACCATTCTTCTCTCTTTTATTTTAAATCATAAGCCGCTATTCTTCTCTCTCTTCTCTCTTTAAATATTTTAAATCATAGCCACTTATGTTGACTATTCTTCTCTCTCTCTTCTCTCTTTTATATATTTTAAATCATAGCCGCTTATGTTGACTATTCTTCTCTCTCTCTTCTCTCTATTTATTATATAATAATAACCACTCATTCTCTCTCTCTCTCTTTATTCTTATTTAAATAAATATATCCATTTATTCGCCCGGGCGAATGACGTGGATACTCCTTAGTAAATATTTAAATATATTATAAATGCCAAATAAATAATATGTGTGTTATTTAAATAGGTAAAAATCATTTCTTGGCTATATAATGGTCAAAAAATTATATAAAAATATGGAAAATTCCAGAAAAATCATGGAAACACTTACCAACCTTTAGCCAAGTATTTAAAACCCTGTAAAAAATATTTCTTCACTGAAATGAAGTTAAATTCCATAAAAAATGATAAAAAATCAGAATTAATAATAAAATGAAAGGTTAAATGATCTATCTTTATTTTAATATGATAACATGGAAATATAGTCATTAAAAACACATAAATATAATATAAAATTCATTAATTAATCATGTTAATTTGCAAGTTATCAGAGGAGGATCCGTCAGGTGATGTCGAAGTCCATGTGCATTCAGGAACTCGAGGAACGCCGTGGACCACGAACCATAGTTCGTCCCATCGAATGTGTACTCCGGACGCGTGAGAGCAGTAACGATTTAGTGCTTGCTGCTTGTAGCTGCCGCGACAGTAGGTGCGGAGGAGATCGAAGAGGACGAATCGGCCATGAGAGTGAAACCCCTTCAGATGTGGAGGAAATGACGACCGCTGGAAATGACGACCGCGCGGAGGACGACCAAGGGTTCGCCGCCAGAGATGACCGTCGCCGCCGCTCGCTGGACGGAGACAGGGTAGGCTCGCAGGACAGAGAGAACGCCGGAGAGAGCGCCACCGCCAGGTGATACCGTCGCTGCCGCCAGAGATGACCGTCGTCGCCGTTCGCTGGACGGAGACAAGGGAGGCTCGCTGGACAGAGAGAACGCGGAGAGAGCGCCGGACAGAGAGAACGCCACCGTGAGAGAGAACGCCGCCGCCAGGTGATGCCCAAGGTAGCCGCCTACCTTCCCCTTGGATGAGATCGACCTTCAACTTGCTCTGATACCAAGTTGAGAGGAAGAGGACGATCTCGAGGAGAGAGAAACAGGGAGAACGAGAGGAGAGAACGACGGCTAGGGCAATCTGCATTTATTCCACGATGTGACCACGTCTTATATAAGAGAGAAGAGAGAGAGAGAGAGAGAGACCCACGTCAACATGATCGAAAAGGATGTGATTGAGGCTTTGGATGATTCGAAACCTGAAGGTATGAAGGATGCCGATTGGAGACGAATGCAAATGAAAGCCGCTAGCACTATTCGTCAATGTTTGTGGGATGGTGCGAGGTATCATGTTTTCGATCTTGAAGATCCTGTCCAGATGTGGAAGACATTGGCTCGGCGATATGCGGGGAAGATGTCTATGAGCAAAGCTTTGTTGAAAGCAAAGCTATTTGGGCTTCGGATGGCCGAAGGTACCAAGTTGCATGCTCATATTGATCATTTCCAAAGCCTTTGCGTTGAATTGCAGAAGTTTGAGGATGAATTGTGTGAGGAGAGCAAGACGATCATCTTGCTGATTTCGCTGCCCAACAAGTACGAGAACCTTGTGACGACGATGCTTCATGGGACGAACATGCCGAGCCTTGATGAGGCAATTTCGACATTGATGGAGTTTGACCACAGGCGGTCTGCATTTGATGCTGATCAGAGTCAAGCTTTGTTCGTGGAAGGCGGGCAAGAAAGAAGTAGTACGAGAGAGAGAAGCAAGACCGGAGAAATGAAGAAGGGATGGTCTAGGGCCAACTGGTTGAAAAACCAGGAATGCCATAAGTGTCATGCAAAGGGGCAGTTAAGGCGTGATTGTCCGAAGCTGAATGGTGATAAAGGAACAGGTGGAGAGACGAGTTCGGCCAACGTCGCAAAGGTGGAGGATAGTGATGATGGTGAAGTCGATTCTGTCCTTGTTGCGATTGCGGAGTTGGTGGACACGTGGATCCTTGATTCTGGCTGCTCTTATCATATGTGTTCGCATGCTGACTGGTTTGACTCCTATAGGAGTTCGATAGGGAGTGTTTCTATGGGAAACAATGCTCCGTGCGAGGTTGTTGGCATTGGGAGCGTGAAGCTTCGGATGTTTGACGGCGTGGTGAGAAAGCTGGGGAACGTGCGGCATGTACCGGCCTTGCATCAGAACTTGATTTCGCTTGGTGTGCTAGAGGCGAATGGATGTTCTTATCAGGCTGAGAAGGGGATGCTCCATGTTTGTAAAGGTTCTCTTGTCATTATGAAGGGGAGTGGACAACGAGCCAACATTTACAGACTTGAAGGGAACACCGTTGTAGGTGGAGCTGCTACAACAACACCCCATGAGCCGTCGACTGAGGACACTCAATTATGGCACTTGCGACTAGGCCATATGAGTGAAAAAGGAGATGGTACCTCGATGAAGGTGGAGCACCTTGAAGACTATTGAGTGACAAGTACACTGGCTGGGAAGTTTGCCAAGGTGGAGATTGTTGGAAATGTCAAACCCCTCAGCCCTAGGTTTCAGGATTGTGGGGGTTGACTTAGTACATCCTAGAAAATAGGATGACTTGGTACATCCTTGAAAGTAGGATGACCGAGCTTATCCTTGAAAATAGGATTGTGCCTACTTTCTAGGATCGTGCCTTGTTTTTAGGGGGTGTTTAGGCCTTGGCTTGTGCCTATAAAAGGCCCCTCATTTCCCTTGTTTTCTTCACCCTAACATCCCACGATGTATTCTTCTTTTCTCCCTTTGAGTTGAGTAGAGTTTCTTGAAAGTTCTTTGAACTAGAAATCTCTTCCTCTTCCTCTCTCTCTCTCTCACTCTTGGAGTTGGTGCTCTCTTGACGGTGACAACGCGGGGACGTGACGAGGCTAACGACTACGCCTTGGTGTTTCTCCTTGTATTGTCTTGGGATCTTCCTCGACATCTTCTGCAGTTGTTCACGTCCAAGTACGCTTCCACGAGTGTTTGCGCCCATCACTGTCAGTCTTCTTTTCGCTCTCTCTCGCCCTCTTTCTCTCTCTCGATCTGCTAAGCCTATCTCTTGCAATCCTATTTTTATATATTTTAATGGTCGATTCAGAGAAGTTATAGGGGTGAATTAGTCGAACGCCCCCACTGTTCGACAAAATAACAGAAAACAGATCTAAAAATAGATCGATATTTTGTATACTATTGATAAACCCTTTTATATATTTTTAAAATGTGTTTTACAGTAGAAAAATTGAGGTAGGGGGGTAGCTCTGTCGAACCTCGGAGAAAAGTTCGACGGTATGCCAGAACTAGGTCGACTCTGGATATAGAGGCGTTCTGTCGACAGCCGAGAGGCGTTCGACAGAATGCGTCAACGAAATCGGGATAGAGTAGATGTACACTTTAACGTTTTAAGGTTTTATATTTAACGTTTTATAAGGTTTATAAAAGTACACTTTATATGAATGAACGATGTATCATCGAACACACAATATGTTCGATAGACTTGCATCGCTTTCTTTCTCTCTTTCCGTCTCTCTTTCTCCCTCTCTTTCGGTTATTCTTTCTTTCGCTCGCTTTCTTTCTCTCTCTCCGTCTCTCTTTCCCCCTCTCTTTCGGTTATTCTTTCTTTCGCTCGCTTTCTTTCTCTCTCTCCGTCTCTCTTTATCCCTCTATCGATCAATCCTTTTACAGCTCTCTCGTACTTTCAGACTCCAGGTATCTCTCTTTCTCTCTCTCGGTCTCGCTTGCTCTCTCTCTTTCTCTCTATTCTCGTTCTCTCTCGGTTTACTGGCTCTCCCTGTCGCTGTCTATTTTTCTCCCCCTCTCTCGCAAAATCATCCTCTCTTTTTCTCCCTCTCGGTCGCTCAATCATTCTCTCTTTCTTTCTTTTCTCGTTCTCGCTCAGTTTACTTCCTCTCGCTGTCGCTGTCTTTCCCTCTCTCGGTCTGTTTTTTATCTTGTTCCCGCGGTTTCGAACACACAAGATGAATCTCGAAGTTTTTCTCCCATTCTCTGTCTCTCTCACGGTTTCTCTCTCTTTTTCTCCTCTCCATCAATCTCTCTCTCGCTTTTCTCTCTCACGGTCAATTGTTTCTCTCGCTCTCCGTTTCTCTCCCGGTTTTTCTTTCTCTTTTTCTACTCTCGGTCAATCATCCTCTCGCTTACAAGCAATCCAAAGGCTGAGAGACAATATCGAAGTACAAACCAAGCGCTTTTGTACCGAGATACAAGCCCTTAGTTTGCGGTATATATAGTTGACAAAGAACATCGGCAGTACTCACAGACTAACGGATTTTCCTTTTCGAAAGTGGGATGGAGAGACCACAGAGCTGCGGAATTTGCACCAAGAGTTTCAGTTGCGTGATGGGCTTGCGGAGGCACATGGGATGCCACACGAAGAAGGAGAGGGAGTATCTGAAGAGTAATACACCGAGAGAACGCCGACTGCGAGCAATTGCTAAGTATTTGTGCATGGCGAGATCAAACTGGGGAAGGCAAGGAATCAGAACTACGCCCAATGAAGTTACCAATGAATCAGAACAACTGCGATGCAAATTCTTTTACGGAGGCAACTGGAGAAAATAGCGTGGTCCAGAATGCAACTCTGGCGACGAAGGGTCGGAAAGGAAATCAAAATTTGTAAGTGAATGAAAATCCCGGAGTAGATGCTGAGGATATTTGCAGGAAAGAAGGAGCCGGGCAGGAATTCGAAGGCATTGCACTTCTCTTTGTACTTTTCCAATTCTTCTTACTGTATTGAATATCTTTGATAAATCATATATATATATATTGAGGTTTACTCGGGAAAAGCGTAAATTGTCTTCTGATGGTCTCTTCTCCGTAGAGAAGAGAACTGGCTATATGCGTTTAAATGGTCTCTCTCTCTCTCCTAGTTCCCTGTCTCCCTCTCTCGCTCTCTCTCTCTCTCTCTCTCTCCCTCCCTATCTCTTTCTCTTTCTTTGTGTTTCTCTATCTTTCTATCCCTCTTTCTCTCTCTATCTGTCCCTTCCTCTCGCTCACTCTCGCTCTTTCTTCTCTATTTCTCTCTCTGTCCCTTCCGATCTCTCTCTCGTTCTTTCTTTCTCTATTTCTCTCTCCGTCCCTTCCGTACTGTCTCTCGCTCTTTCTGTCTTCCACTTTCTATCCCTTCCTCTCTATCTCTCTCTCTCTGTCGCTCTTTATTTCTCTCTCTTTCCCTGTCCCTCCCTCTCTCTTTATTTCTCGCTCTCTCTCTCTCTTCCTCTTTCTGTCCCTTCCTATTTCTCTCTCTCTCTCTCACTCTTTATTTCTCTCCTTCTCGCTCTTTCTCTCTTTCTCTTTATGTCCCTTCCTCTCTTTCTCTCTCACTCTCTCACTCTCTCGCTCTTTCTTTCTTTTCTTTCTCCGTGCCTTCCGCTCTCTCTCGCTCTTTCTTTCTCTTTCTCTTTCTGTCCCTTCCTCTCTCTTTCTCTCTCTCTTTTTCTCTTTCTGTCCCTTTCTCTCTCTATCTCCCTCTCTCTCTTGCTCTTGCTTTATCCCTTTCTCTCTCTGTCTTACACTCATAGAGCCGTTACATCATCTTCTTCTTCATCTTGGGATCGAGCGAATGTATATCTACACTACTGTAATAGGAATTGGTGTACCCTTCTGGCCTCTGATTGGCTGAAAAGAGAGTGAGAGAGAAGAGAGAGAGCCTCCTCCCCCGGACTCCCGTGCCCCCCTAACCTTTCTCTCGTTCTCTTTTTCTCTCTTTCTCCCCCACTCTTTCTCTCTTTCTCGCACTCGATCTCCCTCTTTGTCGCCCTCTTTTTATCTTTCTCTTGCTCTCTCTTCCATATATCTGTCTCTTGTTCTCCCTGTTTCTCTCTTTCTCGCTCTCGGAGAATCGTTTTCTTGGTCTCTCTCTCTTTCTCTCGCTTTATGCCTCTCTTTCTCTCTCTTGTTATCGCTTAATCTCCCTCTCACTCTATCTTGCTCGCTTTCTCTTTTTCTCTCGGTTTACTTCCTCTCGATGTTGCTGTCTTTCTCTCCTTCGATACCTTTCTCTCGGTCTCTTTCTTTCTCTCTACCGGCTGCTCTCTTGGTCTCTATCTATGTCTTCCAGGATTTCCCGTTCTCTCATTCAGATAGTGTGGTTTTAGTTAGTGAACGGTTTAACACTATATATGTTTTCCTTACCTGTAGGAAGAGAGAGAGCCTCGAACTCTGTTTCTCTCTTTCTCATGCGCTGTCCCTCTGGGTCTCTCTTTCTCTCTTCCTCTCTCTCGGGCTCGCTTCTCTCACTCGCCGTCAATTTTTCTCTGACTCTCTGTCTCTTTCAGTTTCTCATTGAATTTTTCTCCTCTTGGTCAATCTTCCTCTCGCGGTCAACCCTTTCTCTCACTCTCTGGTTCTCTCCCGGTTTCTCTCGCTCTTTTTCCCCCCGCGGTCAATTCGAGGAAGATTGACCGAGAGGAGAAAGAGAGAGACACCAAGAGAGACAGAGAGTGAGAGAAAATTTGATGCGAGAGAGAGAAGCGATATCAATAGAGAGAAAGAGAGACCCATAGGGAAAGACCGCGAGAAACAGAGAAAGAGAGCCAAAGAGAGAGCGAGTGAGACAGAAGGAGAGAAAGAGAGCCGAAGAGAGAGCGAGTGAGACAGATGGAGAGAAAGAGAGCCGAAGAGAGAGCGAGTGAGACAGATGGAGAGAAAGAAAGAGAGGGAATTCAAGATGAATCTCGAAGTTTTTCTCTCATTCTCTGTCCCTCTCCCGGGTTCTCTCTTTTTCTCCCCTCCATCAATCTCCCTCTCGCTTTTCTCTCTCGCGATCAACTTTTTCTCTCGCTCCCTGTTTCTCTCGCGGTTTTTCTTTCACATTTTCTCCTCTGGGTCAATCATCCTCTCGCTTATTCTATCTCTTGGTCAAGGTGGTGACTGATTCAAAAATGTTGATGTTTCTTACTTAAGAAAATGCGCGTGGGAGAGGTGCCTCTCTTTTGCGCAGATGGTTCTTCTGTATCGTTCAAGATCATCCGGGACAACCCCGGCATCCTTGACGTCTATCGGCTGATACTGTCGCCTCAAATCATGGAGTTTTTGATGGGGGATTCACATCCCATTTCCTACGTGAGCTACCCTCCACTTGTAATGGAGGTCCCTTCAGTCCAAAGACCCCTGCCAACCTTGGACACCACTCGCGTACCTGAGACGTTCGACTGGGCAAGAGAAAGAGGGACAGAGAAGGAAAGCATCAGAAAAATATATAGAGAGAAAGATAGACCTAGACAGAGAGGAAAAAGATAGGCCCAGAGAGAGAGAGAGTAAGCCAGCCCGAGAGATAGAGAGAGAGAAAAGGGGGAAAAAGATTGACCGACAGAGAGGGAGAAAGAGAGAAAGAGGAAGAGAGAGCCAAGTGAATGAGAGAGAAATAGAAAGAGAGAGCGGAGTGAATGAGAGAGGAAGAGATGCCGAGAAAGAAAGAGAGAGAGAGAGAGAGAGGACGCAAGAAGATTATCGAAATCTCTCGTACACTCAAAATTCCGTGGAGACACAGGGACGATATCTCCTTGTGTCTTAGAGTTAACATAAATACATTCAAACGTGTTATGCTTTAAGCCCACGGGTGAGATAGGGATGGATTTGTCTACAAAAACAAGCGCCAGTCTATGACAACCTCTAATCGTCCGAGACTTGGCTAAGAGAGAACTTTAGTACAGAAGAAGAAGATCCGGCCAAGGATACGGATTCGCGCAGAGAGAAATGAACGAAAAAGTGAAGAGAAAGATAGAGAGTCGTCAACGGTTGAGGAAAAATCAAATGAGAAAAGAAAAGGTTTAATATCCTTACCGTGGCCGTCAAAGGACTGGGACACTGCTCGGGGTCATATTCCCGTGGACCTCGTCTCGGCCCTTCTAGGTCCTACTTTTATATATTTTAAGGATCAACTCGGCGAGTTAAAGGGGTGATTTAGTCGAATGCATGAGAGTTACTGGACAAAATGCCAGAAAACAGATATAAATAGATGGGTATTTTTTGTACGATTAATAGATCCTTCTACATATTCTGTCGATCCTTCTATATACGATTGACAGACAATTTTATGTATTTTTATCTATGTTTTAGAGTAGAAAAATTGAGGTCACGGGGTAGCTCTATCGAGGATCCGAGAGCAGTTCGAGAGAATGCCAGAAGAGTCTGTCTTTTTCTCCCTCTCTCGGTCTGTCTTTCTCCTTTTTGCTTATTTATTCTTTCTCACCCACGCATTCCCTCGCTCAATCTTGTCTCTTCATTAGTCGTTTTCTGTATCACGTTCTCCCTGTCTTTCTACTGTTGTTTCTCTCCGGCTCTCTCTCTCTCAGTAACGCAATCTTTCTCTCCTTCACTAATGCCGTATGTCTTTCTTTTTCGCACTAGCTCTCTCTCTCTCTCTCTCTCTCAGTTTGGCATTTTCCCTCTTTCTCTATCGCTCGCCATTTCTCTTCCGCGCTCCCTCTCGCTAAACCGCGCGCCCTCCCTCTTTACCGTTTTCTTCCTCGGTGTGACACTCTGTGTCGCTCTTTCTCTTCTCTCCCTCTCCCTCTCTCTCTCTTTCTCTCTCTGTCTCTCTTTCTCGTTCTTTCTGATGCCCTCTCTGTCTTTCATACACTCCGCTCTCCTTTCTTTCTCATGTTCTTTCGCTCTCTCTTTCTCTTACTATCTCGTTCTTTCTCTCTTTCTTTCTATCGGTCTCTATTGCTCATTCTCTGTCTCTCTCTCTTTATCTCTCTCGATCTTTCTTTCTCGCTCTCTCTCGGTCCCTCTTTCTCGCTTTCTCTCGTTTTTCCCTCTTTGTCTCTCTCAGTCTCGCTGACTCTGTCTCTCTCGGTCTCGCTGACTCTCTCTCTCTCTCGGCCTCTCTTTTTCCCTCTCTCTATGTCTATCTTTCTCTCTGTCTCTCTCTCTCTCTCACTCCGCTCTCCTTCTCTTTTTCTCATCTTCTTTCGCTCTCTCTCTCTTTCTTTTGCTATCTCGCTCGTTCTCTCTTTCTATCTCTTTCTTTCTCTTGCTCTCTCGCTCTTCATCTCTGTCTCTCTTTCTGACTCTGTTGCTCTATCTCTCTCTCTTTCTTTCTCTCTCGATCTCTCGTTCTCCCTCTCTCTCGGTCACTCCTCTTACTTTTATCTCTTTGTCTCTGTAGGTCTCGCTTACTCTCTCTCTCTCTCTCTCTCAGCCTCTCTTTCTCGCTTTCTAAGGGTCTATCTTTGTCTCGCTGTCTCTCTTTCTCTCTCTCAGTCTCGCGTACTTTCTCTCTCTCGGTCAGTCTCCTTTTCGCTCTCTCCCTTTCCCTCTTTCTCTCTCTCGGTCAGTCTTCCTTTCGGTCTCTCCCTTTTCCTCTCTCTCTCTCGGTCAGTCTTCCTTTCGGTCTCTCCCTTTCCCTCTTTCTCACTCTCGGTCAGTCTCCCTTTCGCTCTCTCCCTTTCCCTCTTTCTCTCTCTCGGTCAGTCTTTCTTTCGCTCTCTCCCTTTCCCTCTTTCTCTCTCTCGGTCAGTCTTCCTTTCGCTCTCTTCCTTTCGCTGTCTATTTTTCTCCCTCTCTCTCCCTCAATCTTTCTCCCTTTTTCTCACGCTCTCGGTCTGTCTTTCTCCCTCTCTCTCAGTCAATAATTCTCTCTTATTTCCCCCCTCTCGGTCTGTCTTTCTCCCTCTCTCGCGGTTATTCTTTCTCTCGCTCGCTTTCTTTCTCTCTCTCCGTCTCTCTTTCTCCCTCTATCGATCAATCCTTTTATTGCTCTCTGGCACTTTCACACTCTCGGTATCTCTCTTTCTCTCTCTCGGTCTCGCTTGCTCTCTCTCTTTCTCTCTCGGTTTACTTGCTCTCCCTGTCTCTGTCTATTTTTCTCCCCCTCTCTCGCTCAATCTTTCTCTCTTTTTCTCCCTCTCTATCGCTCAATCTTTCTCTCTTCCTCTCTTTTCTCGTTCTTAAGTTTACCTCCTCTTGTTGGAATTCCTCCATTAAAGTGGGCTACAACCGTTGTTTTCTTAACGGTTGCAACCTTTGGTATACCGCGCGGTTGCAAGCCCTTGATGGAGGGGCCTGCAACTGCCACCCTTTCGAATCCCATTGGGATTCTTTTTAAGGGGTTTTCGGGTCCCCTTGGTCCACCATCGAGAGGAGTCCCCAAGGTGCCATCGTCCTCGAGGAAGAAGTGTTGAGAATCTTGATTCTTGACGGTAGCAAGAAGAAGAAGAAGAAGTAAAGAAGAGAGAAGAAGAAGAAAGAGAGGACACAGGCAATGGCCTTATGATCGTTGTATTTCCCCGTGCGTTGAGTTACAATTTGTTGTATTCTTATAATAGTCGTATTGTCTAGAATTAGAAGTTACCGTTTATGTAGATATATCCGTTGTAACAGTTTACAATGGATATATTCTTTTAAAAGAACAGATTTAATCTAGTCCGTTGTAATAGAATGAGTGCACCGATCGTGACCGTTGATTCGGTATCGGTGTACTTTCAAACAACGTTTGTTTAGATTATATCTGTGCCGTTATAATGAGATGGGTGCACCGATCGTGACCGTTGATTCGGTATCGGTGTACTTTCAAACAACGTTTGTTTAGATTAAATCTGTGCCGTTATAATGAGATGGGTGCACCGATCGTAGCCGTCGATCGGTGCCGTGGACCCATTATGTATAACGGTTATAATCTTGACTGTTATAATCCTTTCAAATCTAATCCTGGCCGTCCATTGTGTGTCCTAACTATGTTGAATCCTAACTATGTTTGAACTTATATTGGACCCTATCTTCTAAACCTCTAACGAGCATATAGAGTATAGATTCATTTTACTAACTAATCTTACTTAGGTCCTAACTTGGGTCATCGTCGGGAGCCGAGTTTGGAACTCCTTCCTCAACAAGAAGCTCCTCGGTGAAGGATCAAGAAGGACCCTCCACCCTCAAGAAAAAGTCAAAGGAGACTCAAATGGAAGGTACGTTTTTGTTTTTGATCTATCAAGTGGTATCAGAGCATGATAGATCGACGAAAATCGATCACAAGAGTGATGATCTTCGTCATTTGGATCTCCAAAATCCGTTTCCGCATTCAGTTTTCGGAGTTTTTTTTTTTGGGGAAGATGAAGGCTATTATGATTTATATTAAACAAAAGTATCTTTTTTAGTGGCTGGGTTGGTCAAGTTGACTTTGGGGGGGAGTCTGGGAGTGGGAGGTCGTGGGATCATTTAAAAAAAAAAAAAAGGGCCGAAAATTACTCTTATGTATGATAGAAAATGCCCCCCCCACCCCCCCTCCCCCTCCCCCTCTTAAGGTAGCCCATTAAGGTAGGCCCATTGGGTTAATGCACATTGGGCTTCATAAAAGGGCATAAGTTCATCTTCAAGGGCATCCCAAAAAAAATTAATTATTTTATTTTATTTTTTGGAAATTTAAAGGACATTTTTTTTTAATGCTCATATGGGCCTTATAATAGTGGCCCACTAGAATTTCGATGGGCATATAAAAGGTTGAGTGCAACATTTTATTTCATTTCATTACATTGAAATATTTCCAAAAAATAATATTTTATTTTATTTAAATTATGTTAAAATAACATCCTTGTTATTTTATTTATGAAAGATTTAAGGTCATTTTTTTTTAATTCATGCAAATATCTCCTAACCCAAAGGAGAGGAAATATTTGGCAGAATTTATTGCAACTAGGTCTCTAAAATTTGTAATGGATCTAGTATTTTCGTGTGCAATGTGATGGCTATATCAACCTTAGTTATTTCTTGAAATACTAAGATAAGGAAATGATACTGTTCATGCAAGGACTTATTGGCCCAAAGGAAAATGAGTGCTTGGCCGAATGTAAGCCCTGTTCATGATAGAAAATTTAACAATCATTAGGAATAAATGATCATGATAAGTCATCCCAAAGGAGGTCTTACCCATGATTATTGGTGATTGTCTAAATTTAACTATCTTACAAAGTGGATCGCTCGCAAGTTGATTATCATCGAAAGATGAAATTAATGTTGCATTTGATCGCTTGTGCCAAATTTCACTATTTGGTGTCGACGTAAATTTCGATTACGTTCTTATGTGAGTTATTTTCTTCTTTGTATTTAGGCTCGAAAACTTCTGATATTTGCACGAATTCGAATTCCATTCCTATGTTAAGTGGTGCAAATTTTAAGAAATGGAAGGAATTCTTATCATTTTACTTGGGTGTTTCGGATCTTGATTATGCCCTCCGGAACGCACAACCACCGGCCATAAAGGAATCTTCTTCTCCCGAAGAAAATAAGGCCCATGAAACATGGGAAAGGTCCAATAGGATGTGCTTAATGGTAATCAAGTGCACCATTCCTGAATCCCTAAGGGACACCTTAGCGGAAGAGGAAACTGATGCCAAAATTCTCATTCAGGAAATTGAGAAACGGTATCATAAAGAAGATAGAGCTGAGATCAGTACTCTCATGAATCACCTTACAAATATGAAGTATACAGGAAAAGGCAATATAAGAGAGTACATTATGGAAATGTCTCATATACGTTCCAAATTAAATGGATTAAACTTGGAACTTCCGGAGGAATCCATTGTTTACATGGCTTTAAACTCTCTTCCACCGCAATTCAGTCAATTCAAGGTGAGCTATAATTGTCAAAAGGATCCATGGTCCTTGAATGAGCTCATCTCGTATTGTGTGCAAGAGGAAGAGAGACTAAAGTCAGAACAATGCGAAAGTGCTCATCTTACTGTTGCTTCTTCTGACAAGTCTAAGGATAAAGGAAAAAGGAAGGGCAAACAAATTGCTGGCGTTCCACCTAAAAGAAGCTGCATAAGGAGGTGTGTTGCTTCTTTTGCAAGAAAGGTGGACACATGAAGAAAGACTGTGCCAAAGGCATTGAATGGTTCAAGAAGAAAGGTATTTTTCTTTCTTATGTTTGTTCGGAAGTTAACTTAGCTTCTGTACCAAGGTACACTTGGTGGGTAGATTCCGGAGCCACTACTCATGTGAGTGTATCCTTGCAGGGCTGCCTCATCCATCGCAAACCGAATGAAGGTGAAAAGTTCATCTATCAAGGTGAGGGGAAAGCGAAGGAGGTTGAAGCCGTTGGAGTCTTTAAAGTCATTATTAAAACTGGTTATCATTTGCTTTTATGTCAGACCTTTGTTGTGCCATCTTTTGGACGTAACTTAATATCCGTTTCGGTATTGGACAAATCTGGTTATAATTGTTCATTTGGGGATGGAAAATTTGGCTTTATAAGGATTCTGTATTTATAGGTACAGGAAATTTAGGTGCTTATGATAACTTGTATTTGGTTGACACTAAAGTCTCTTCGGAATATTCCTTCCAATTAAGCACGGTAGGTACAAAACAAAAGTTAGGTAACGAGATTTCATCGTTCTTCTGGCACAAAAGGTTAGGCCACATTTCTCAAAAGAGAATTGAAAGGCTTGTGTCAGATGGAATTCTTGATTATCTAGATTTTAAGGATTTTGACACCTGTGTCAAATGCATTAAAGGAAAACGGACAAACATTAGAAAATCTGGTTCATATCGAGCTTCTGACGTCTTGGAATTGATTCATACTGATATTTGTGGTCCATTTCCTATACCATCTTGGAATGGCCAACAGTATTTTATCACTTTCATTGATGATTATTCTCGATATGGTTACTTGTATCTCATTCATGAGAAATCTCAAGCCATTGACGTGTTCAAAAACTTTAAGGTTGAAGTTCAAAATCAACTCAACAAAAGGATTAAGGCCATTCGATCTAACCGTGGTGGAGAATATTACGGCAGAAATGATGGATCGGGCAAACAACGTCTAGGACCTTTTGCTAAATTTTTGGAGGAGTGTGGAATAGTCCCTCAATACACTATGCCAGGATCTCCTAGCATGAATGGTGTTGCCGAGAGACGAAATCGTACACTCAAGGATATGGTAAGAAGCATGATGAGTCAGACTTCTTTACCTGAACCATTATGGGGTGAAGCACTAAAGTCAATAGTTTATTTGAAAAATAGAGTGCCAACAAAGGCAACAGAAAAAACCCCTTATGAGCTTTGGACGGGCAAAAGACCTAGTCTAAAGCATTTACGTGTCTGGGGTTGTCGTGCAGAGGCAAGACCTTATAAGCCTAATTAAAGGAAACTTGACTCTAGGACATTAAGCTGCCATTTTGTTGGATACTCTGAACGATCTAGGGGATACAAATTTTATGATCCTACAACTCGAACTGTTTTTGAGACGGGTAATGCTATATTTTTTGAGGATGATGAGTTTGTGGGGGGAGATAAGGTTAGACCTATTGTCTTTGAAGAGGATTGTTTAACAATGCCTCCTATTGTTTACAACAATGTTTAAGATAAAGAAAAACCACTTGACATTGTTGAAACAATAATTCAAGTACAAGATGATAATCAAGAATCCTCTAACCTGAAATTCAAACTCAACAACCTCAAGAATCAATACCACTTAGGAGATCTACCAGAGAGAAAAAGAGAGCTATTCCTGATGATTACTTTGTGTATTTTCAAGAGCATGAAGTAGACATGAGCATCGAGGAAGATGACCCAATCACCTTCCGTCAAGCCATGGAAAGCTCAGATTCTCAAAAGTGGATTGATGCCATCAAGGAAGAGATCAAATCCATGCATGATCATGGCGTTTGGGAACTTGTTCCATTACCTGAAGGTACAAAATCCATAGATTGTAAATGGATATTCAAGACCAAGAGGGATTCAAGGGGTAACAAGGAGAGACATAAAGCACGTCTTGTAGCCAAAGGATTTACTCAAAGGGAAGGTATTGATTACAAAGAGACTTTTGCTCCAGTTTCTTCAAAAGACTCTTTTAGAATAATAATGGCACTAGTTGCACATTACAATCTTGAGCTTCATCAAATGGATGTAAAGACTGTTTTTCTCAATGGAGACATTGAGGAAACGATATACATGAAGCAACCAGAGTATTTTGAGTCCAAAGATTCAAATAATTTGGTTTGCAAATTAAGGAAATCTATTTATGGACTCAAGCAAGCTTCTCTTCAATGGTATCACAAATTTCATAAGGTTATCATTTCGTATGGGAGTAGATACATATTTTTAGTTTTGTATGTGGATGATATTTTGCTTGCATGTAACGATATGGGATTATTGAGTGAAACCAAATCATTCCTGTCAAGGAATTTTGAGATGAAAGATCTCGGTGAAGCTTCGTTTGTCTTAGGCATAGAGATATATCGAGATCAGACTCAAAATATTATAGGGTTATCATAAAAGGCCTATATTGATAAAATCCTTAAGAGGTTTAACATGCAAAATTGCAAACCATGAAATACCCTTGTATCAAGAGGAGTCAAATTTTGTCTCGGTCAATGCCCTAAAAATAATCAGGAGGTAAAAGCGATGCATACTATTCCTTATGCATCAGCTATCGGAAGTATGATGTATGCCCATGTTTGTATGCGTCCGGATATTGCGTATATACTTGGAGTGCTTGGAAGATATTTGAACAATCCACGAATGGATCACTGGATAGCGGCCAAGAAAGTCATGCGCTATTTACAGAGAACTAAGGATTTCATGCTCACATATAAAAGGTCAGATCAATTGAGATCATTGGATATTCTGATTCTGACTTTGCTGGATGCCAAGATTCAAGAAGATCCATATCAGGTTATATATTTCTGTTGGCTGGAGGAGCCATTTCATGGAGGAGTGCAAAGCAACCATTTGTAACTTCATCCAGTATGGCGCGAATATATTGCTATGTATGAGGCATCTAATCATGGAGTATGATTGAAGAATTTTGTCACGGGGCTTCGAATTCTAGATCGTGTCGAAAGACCATTGAAGATATTTGGTGACAATAAATCAGCCGTTCTGTTCTCCAACAACAATAGGAGCTTGACAGAGTCTAAGCATATAGACATCAAGTACTTGATTGTCAAGGAAAGAATACAAAATGGAGAATTGTCCACACAGCATATTGGAACAAACTCAATGATTGCGGATCCGCTTACGAAAGTTGTATTGCCTAAAGTATTTATGGAGCATACCACTCACATGGGCATTCTTCATTGGGAAGAATAGTGAGTTTAAGTGGGAGTTTGTGTGAAATGTTCTTAATGTGGACATGTATACATTTTCTGCAGAACTAAAGTTTCTTTTATCCATTTTGTTTATAAGATCTCCATAAAGTGGGACTCGTATAAAATTTAATCTATGTCATGCTACATTATAGCATTAGTGATTGTGGTGGCTTAATTGCGCAATAATGTGATGAAAGCTGTTCAGTCCTATGGTAAATATGTTGATGGACGAGATGAATATTTGTACCTTGAGAAATAGTAGCCGTTTGAGCTCATTAAATATGGAAAGTCAAGATGTGTAGCCCAGGTGGGAGATTGTTGGAATTCCTCCATTAAAGTGGGCTACAACCGTTGTTTTCTTAACGGTTGCAACCTTTGGTATACCGGCGGTTGCAAGCCCGTGATGGAGGGGCTTGCAACTGCCACCCTTTCGAATCCCATTGGGATTCTTTTTAAGGGGTTTTTGGTTCCCCTTGGTCCACCATTGAGAGGAGTCCCCAAGGTGCCATCGTCCTCGAGGAAGAAGCTCCTCGGTGAAGGATCAAGAAGGACCCTCCACCCTCAAGAAAAAGTCAAAGGAGACTCAAATGGAAGGTACGTTTTTGTTTTTGATCTATCACTTCTCGCTGTCGCTGTCTTTCCCTCTATCGGTCTGTTTTTTATCTCGTTCCCTCGGTTTCTTTCCTCTCTCTCTCTCGCTCTCGCTCTATTTTGATGTGTCTTTCTAGATCTTTTTATCTGAAAGGGAGGTTTGAATTAGAGTGGTTTAAAACATTTGTTTTTTCTTACGCAAGGTCGGGAAAAGGTGGAGATGGTTCTTTTATTTCGTGCAAAATCTTTCTTTGTATAGCAAATCCATCTTTCTCTGGTAGGTAGATAGTTTACTACTGTCTCTGTGAGATTTGAGACACAAGGAGATATCCCCACCTCCGTCGTCTCGGCTGGTTCTGGAGAGTACTAGCCATCTCGAGAACTTATTGGGTTCTCTCTCTCGCCTCTCCCTCTGCCTCACTTACTCACTCAATCTCTCTGTCTTCTTCTCATTCGTGATCTTCTTCTCTCTTTCGCACGGTCTCGCTCCCCTTCTCCTTCTCGTTCTCTATCTCTCTCTCTCACCTTATCTGTTATCCACTCATTCAGTATATTTTTCTTTCGTTCTCATGCTCTCTCTCTTCCTATCTCTCTCGGTCAGTCTTCCTCTCGCTCTCTCTCTCTTTCCCTCTTGATGAATCTTCATCTCGCTCTTTCTCTCCTTCTCTCTCTTGGTGAATCTTTCTCTCGCTCTCTTTCTCTTTCTTTCAATCTCTCGCTCTACGTGTTTCTCTATTTCGCTCATAGTCTCGCTTAATTTGTCTCGCTGTCTATTCCTCTTTCTCTCTGCGTCAATCCATCTCTCGCTCTCTTTCTCTTTCTTTCAATCTTTCTCGCTCTAGGTGTTTCTCTATTTCGCTCCTAGTCTCGCTTAATTTGTCCCACTGTCTTTTCCTCTTTCTCTGTGTCAATTCATCTCTCGCTCTCTCTGTCTTGTCCTCTTTCTCTCTCTGTTTACTTTGTCTCGCTGTGGCAATCTTTCTCTCGCTCGGTTGTTAGCTCCTGAAGAGTCAAAGGAGATAGACGGATCAAAGAACGAACAAGAAACTAAAACTTCCGTTGTGTCTTTTCATATGCATACATTTTAACGAACGTTAAAAGGACATATGTATAACCGTTCGAGGGGAAAACAACCTTTACCCCTTCGTTCCGCGTGGCCCAATTGGAGTGAACAGAACCGTTCGGCATGATCGAAGGGTCCAGTTTTTTCCTCAAAAAACAAACTTAAAACAAAGTGGTTCAGTTCGGTATTTCTGGCAATCTTTCCTCTGATTGACATTCCCATCACCAGGATAAATGCTGCCTTCATCGGTACCTTTCTTTCTCGATGTGTCTCTCTGTTGGGGTCTTTGTCTCTCTTTCGCTCTCTCTCTCTGTCCTTTTCTGCGTCTTTCTTGACCCCTCTCTTTGGTCCTGAGCCTGGGGTATTGATTAGAGATTGGTTTAAAGCATTTTATGTTTCTTACCCAAGGTGATGCGCAAGATGATCCAATGGTTCTTTCATCTCGTGCAAAATTTTCCGGGGCGACCCCGCCACTTGAGAAGTCTATGGGGAGATATTGTGGCCTTATATCATAGATCTTTTGATGAGGGATTCAGATTCAACAACGAACGCGATCTCAGCAGTGGCCCTGCGAGGTATGAACTACCCTCCAGTGGTAGTGCAGCCAACACTCAGCTAGGGGAATGACGCCTTGGTCTCGTACATGGCAGGTGCGTATATATCCCCTCTTTCTAATGGTTTATCTCTCTCACACGTGCCTTCCTCTCCTTCTCATGATCTCTCTCTCTCGTGTTATCTCTCTTTCTTGTTCTCTCTTGTTCTTTTTTTTGCTCTCTCTTGTTCTCTCGCTTTCTTGTTCTCTCTTGTTCTATCTTTTTCTTGCTCTCTCTCTCTCTCTCTCTCTCTCTCTCTCTGTCTCTCTTGCTGTATCTCGCTTTCTTTCTTCTCTCTTTCTATCGCTCTCGGTCTCTCTTTCATCCTGTGTCTCAGTCAACCTTTCTCTCGCTCTCTGTCTTTCTCTTTTCCGCTCTGTCGGTCAATCTTCCTCTCGCGCTCTCTCCTGTTATCTCTCTCTCGGTCTCGCGTACTCTCTCCCTCGCGGTAAAACTTCCTTTCGCTCTCTCTCTGTTTGTCTCTCTCGGTCAATCTCCCTCTCGGTCTTGCTCAGTCTGTCTCTCCTTCTCGCTTTCTCTCTTTCGCTCTTTCCCTCTTTCTCGGTATCTCTTTTTTCCTCTTTCGGTCTCCCTTACTCTCACTCTCTCTCTCTCTCTCTCTCCTCTCTCCTCTCTCGCTTTCGCTCTCTCCCTCTTTCTCTCCTTTGGTCTCTTTTGCTGTATCTCGCTTTCTTTCTTTCTCTCTTTCTCTCTCTCTCGGTCTCTCTTTCGCCCTGTCTCTCGGTCAATCTTTCTCTCGCTTTCTGTCTCTCTTTTTCTCTCTCTCACTCAATCTTTCTCTTGCTCTCTGTGTTACTCTTTTTCCCTCTCTGTGTTTTGCTTACTCTCTCTCCCTTGCGGTCAATCTTCCTCTTGCACTCTCTCTCTTTTTCTCGCTCCCGTCTCGCTTGCTATCTCTCTCCCTCGCGGTGAAACCCTGAGGGAACGACCATGACAAAGAGAGAAAGAGAGCCCGAGAGAGAGCGAGTGAAGCAGAAGGAGAGAAAGAAAGAGAGGGAACACAAGATGAATCTAGAAGTTTCTCTCTCATTCTCTATCTCTCTCACAGTTTCTCTCTTTTTCTCCTCTCCATCAATATCCCTCTCGCTTTTCTCTCTCGCGGTCAATTTTTTCTCTCGCTCTCTGTTTTCCTCCCGGTTTTTCTTTCTCTTTTTCTCCTCTGCGTCAATTACTCTCTGGCTTACTCTTGGTCAAGTTGGTAACTGTTTCAAAATTTTGGATTTTTCTTACTCAAGGAAATGCGCACGGAGGGTACCCCATGGAAGCTGACCTTTCGTTGATGTCCTCCTCTTCCATTGTTTTCGCACGCGGGCACAAACTGAGAGAGAGAGGAAGACGAGAACGAGAGCGACGAGACAGACGAGAGAGAGAAAAAAGGGAGCTTGCGCCGTGACCTCAGCTTATAATAAACAAGGGTTTATCAGGGTTGAGGAGAAGAAACACAAAGAAGAGGTATTTTCGAGGAGGCGGGAAAGAGCTTCAAAGGGCCAAGCCTTATTCCTCTGAGCCTGCGCGTAGGTTGCGGGACAGCGTGAGAGGCAGAACGTCACACTGGCACTTATCGTAGATTGCTCAACCGTCCTCTCGCCCATGGAGGCCATCGTTCTATTCTCTAAAGCCGGCTCCAGAGAAAGAATATGGTCCGTTCTTGGAAACGGTTGACTGCCGACAGCGGGCAGAAGGATGAATCTGCGATTGCGAATTCGATTTCGATTGGGGGGGAGTTTCGTTCACAGCAAAGGCCGTTCAAGTCGAGAACTGATCGCCGCGGGAAATTCGAGCGGAGAATGATTTGATCTCGATGGATAATTGGGAGACAAAATCTGCCCGAATCCGGACATGGAACGAAGAACTGCGGGGAAATTCGCCGCCGCGAAAATTTCTTTTTCCGCGAACTAGAAAGACGTGGAATGGAAGACAACAGAAGCGGAGATTTCGCGCCAGAAAAAAATGTCGCTTCTGTTGGTTGTTTTGTCCTTCGTGAGACTATGACGGTTGAAATTCAATGTATACATCATTGCAGACATTAGTCTATGAATCAATTAAAGAATGTTTGTTATGTCAAGAAAATGTTTGTTATTTCTTGGTCAATCATCCTCTCGCGCTCTCCCTCTTTTGATTTCTTGGTCAATCTTCCTCTCGCTCTCTCTCTCTCTTTCGATTTCTCGGTCAATCTTCCTCTCGCTCTCTCCCACTTTTGATTTCTGGGTCCATCTTCCTCTTGCTCTGTCTCTCTCTTTCGATTTCTCGGTCAATCTTTCTCTCGCTCTCTCTTTCTATTTCTCGGTCAATCTTCCTCTCGCTCTCTCCCACTTTTGATTTCTGGGTCCATCTTCCTCTTGCTCTGTCTCTCTCTTTCGATTTCTCGGTCAATCTTTCTCTCGCTCTCTCTTTCTATTTCTCGGTCAATCTTCCTCTCGCTCTGGCTCTCGTTCGATTTCTCCCTCAATCGTCCTCTCGCTCTCTCTCTCTCTTTCAGTTTCCCGGTCAATCATCCTCTCGCTCTCTCTCTCTTCCGATTCCTCGGCCAATCATCCCTCTCTCTCGATCCATTTCTTTCTCTTATGTTCCCTCTCTCTCGCTTTATTTCTTTCTCTTATGTTCCCCTTCCTTCTCCCTATTTCTCTGGCTTATGTTCCCTCACTCACGGTCGCTTTCTCTATCTTATGTTCCTTTTATGTCGCTCTGTTTCTCTGTCTTATATTCCCTCTTTCTCGCTCTATTCCTCTGTCTTATGTTCCCTCTCTCTCTCTATTTCTCTCTTATGTATCTCTCACTGTTATTCTCTTTCGCTCTCTCTTTTCCTCTCGCTCTCACTCATTGTCGTCAGCAATCATTCTGGCGACGAATGATTGATGATTAGTGACGGCTTCTGCACGGATGGATAATGTAACGTTGTCCGTTTAACAACTCTTGTTCGAGCAGATCAGATCGGTCAGATCGCGACCCGAGCCGTCCGTTCTCCGTGACGGCCGCGAAAATAGCGTCAGTGAGTTTCCGCACTCGTCTCTTGTCAGTTAGATCCCGGACGACTCTCTCCTCGTTTGCTCCCTCTCATGGTAGGGATATAATGTTCCTCTCTTCCACTCTTTTCTAGTCTCTTCTCTGAGTTTCTCCGCTATTCACCAGTTCTTCTAGCACTGGATCTGCGCGGAAGCAAACTCCAAACAGTGTTCAATCCTTGGACGGACTCGGTAAGGATCTTAAACCTGTTCTTTTCACATTTCTATTTTCCTCTAGGCTTTGGCGTCCAACCGTCGACGACTCTCTCTCTTTCTCTCCACTTTCTAGTTCAACTATCTATTCGCGAATCGCTATCTATTTCGGCAATCCTTGGCCGGACCTTCTTCTACTGTACTAATGTTTTCTCTAAACCAAGTCTCGGACGATAAGAATAGTCAAAGACTGGCGCTAATGTTTTTGTAGAACAAATCCATCCATCTCTGGCCGGTAGACCTGAAGCATAACACGTTAGATTGTATTTATCTTGACATTAAGACCCAGGGAGATATCCTCCCCTCCGTTTCCACGTAATTTGGACTGCACGAGCGTTTTCGATAATCCTCTCTCTCTCGCTGTCCATCTTTTTCCATCTTCTGATGCTCTCTTTCATTCTCATTCACTCCGGTCTCCTTCTCTCTTTCTCATGTTCTTTCTCTCTCTCTCTTTCGCTTGCTATCTCGTTCTTTCTCTCTTTCTCTCTTTCGGTCTCGGTCGCTCTATCTCTGTCTCTTTTTTTCTCTCTTTTTGTCTCTCTCGAATCTCGGTCTCTCTTTCTTCCTCTCTCTCGGTCAATCTTTCTCTCTTTTTTCTCTCTTTGTCTCTCTCGGTCTCGCTTACTCTCTCTCTTTCTCGGCCTCTCTTTTTTCCTCTCTCTAGGTCTATCTTATCTCTCTGTCTCATTTTCTCTTTCTTTCTGATGCTTTCTTTCTCTCTTACTAACTTCGCTCTCCTCTCTTTCTCGTCTTCTTTCGCTCTCTCTTTCTCTCGTTCGTTCTCTCCTCTATCTCTCTCAATCTTTCTTTCTCTCTTTTTCTCTCTCGATCTAACATTCTCCATCTGTCTAGGTCAATCTTTTTCTCGCTTTTCTCTCTTTGCCTCTCTAGGTCTCGCTTACTCTCTCTCTCTCTCAGCCTCTCTTTCTCCCTCTCCCTAGGTCTATCTTCGTCTATCTGTCTAGCGTACTTTCTCTCTCTCTATCAGTCTTCTTTTTGCTCTCTCTCTCTATCTCTTTGGTTCTCTCGATCTGATAAAACCCTTTTATGTATTTTTAAAATGTGTTTTACAGCAGAAAAGTTGAGGTAAGGGGGTAGCTCTGTCGAACCTCCGAGAAAAGTTCGACAGAATGCCAGAACTAGGTCGACTCTGGATACACAGGCCATTCTGTCGACAGCCGAGAGGAGTTCGACAGAATGCGACAACGAAGTTGGGATAGAGAAGATGTATCTGCCTATATTTAACGTTTTATAAGGTTTACAAAACGTTCTCTTTCTCTCTCGCTTGCTTTCTTTTTCTCTCTCCGTCTCTCTTTCTCCCTCTATCGATCAATCCTTTTACTGCTCTATCGTACTTTCATACTCTCGGTCTCTCTCTTTCTCTCTCTCGGTCTCCCTTGCTATCTCTCACTCTCTCTCTTCTGGTTCTCTCTCGGTTTACTTGCTCTCCCTGTCGATGTCTGTTTCTCTCCCCGTCTCTCGCTAAATCATTCTCTCTTTTTCTCCCTCTCTATCGCTCAATCATTCTCTATTTCTTTCTTTTCTCGTTCTCGCTCAGTTTACTTCCGCTGTCGCTGTCGTTTCCCTCTCTCGGTCTCTATTTTATTTCGTTCCGCGGTTTCTTTCTTTTCTTCTTCTCTCTCTCTCTCTCTCTCTCTCTCTCGGTCTCTTTCTGTGTCTTTCTAGATCTTTCTATCTGATCCTGAGGGGGCGGTTTGAATTAGAGTGGTTTAAAACGTTTGATTTTTTCTTACGCAAGGTGAGGCACAAGGTCGAGGTGCGGCTATATGGCGCCGATGGTTCTTTTATCTCGTACAAAATCTTTCTTTGTATAACAAATCCATCTTTCTCTGGCCGGTAGAAGGTTTGCTACTGTCTCTGTGAGACTTGAGACACGAGGAGATATCCCCACCTCCGTCTTCTCGGCAGGTTTTGGAGAGTACAAGCCATTTCGAGTACATATTGGGTTCGCTCTCTCGTCTCTCCCTCTGTCTCACTTACTCACTCTCTCTGTCTTCTTCTCATTCGTGATCTTCTTCTCTCTTTCTCACGGTCTCGCTCCCCTTCTCCTTCTCCTTCTCCTTCTCTATCTCTCTCACTCACCCTCTCTGTTATCCACTCATTCAGTATATTCTTCTTTCTTTATCATGCTCGCTCTCTTTCTATCTCTCTCGGTCAGTCTTCCTCTCTCTCTCTCTCTCTCTCTCTCTCTCTCTCTCTGTCTCTCTCTCTCTCTCTCTCTCTCTCTCTCTCTCTCTCTCTCTCTCTCTTTCTCTCTTCATGAATCTTCATGTCGCTCTTTTTCTCTTTCTCTCTCTTGATGAATCTTTCTCTCGCTCTCTTTCTCGTTCTTTCAATCTTTCTCGCTCTACGTGTTTCTCTTTGTCGCACCTACTCTCGCTTAATTTGGTTCGCTGTCTTTTCCTTTTTCTCTCTCTGTGCCAATCTATGTCTCTCGCTCTATCTCTTTCAGTTTACTTTGTCTCGCTGTCGCAATCTTTGTCGCTCTCTGTTTTTAGCTCTTGAAGAGTCAAACGAGATCCTTGGACCATCGTAAAACCACCAAGTAGAGAGAGAGTTAGACGGATCATATGCATACATTTTAACGAACGTTAAAAGGACATATGCATAACCGTTCGAGGGGAAAACAACTTTTACCCCTTCGTTCCGCGTGGCCCAATCGGAGTGAACAGAACCGTTCGGCATGATCGAACGGTCCAGTTTTTTCCTCAAAAAACAAACTTAAAACAAAGTGGTTTAGTTCGGTATTTCTGGCAATCTTTCCTCTGATTGACATTCCCATCACCAGGATAAATGCTGCCTTCATCGGTACCTTTCTTTCTCGATGTGTCTCTCTGTTGGGGTCTTTGTCTCTCTTTCGCTCTCTCCCTCTGTCCTTTTCTGCGTCTTTCTTGACCCCTCTCTTTGGTCCTGAGCCTGGGGTTTTGATTAGAGATTGGTTTAAAGCATTTTATGTTTCTTACCCAAGGTGATGCGCAAGGTGATCCAATGGTTCTTTCATCTCGTGCAAAATCTTCCGGGGCGACCCCGCCACTTGAGAAGTCTATGGGGAGATATTGTGGCCTTATATCATAGATCTTTTGATGAGGGATTCAGATTCAACAACGAACGCGATCTCAGCAGTGGCCCTGCGAGGTATGAACTACCCTCCAGTGGTAGTGCAGCCAACACTCAGCTAGGGGAATGACGCCTTGGTCTCGTACATGGCAGGTGCGTATATATCTTCTCTTTCTCATTGTCTATATCTCTCACTCGCGGTTTCCTCTCTTTCTCATGATCTCTCTTTCTCTCTCGTGTTCTCTCTCTTTCCTATTCTATCTTTTTCTTTTTTTCTTGCTCTCTCTTGTTCTATCTTTTTCTTGCTATCTCTCTCTCTCTCTCCCTTTCTCTCCTTCGGTCTCTCTTGCTGTATCTCGCTTTCTTCCTTTCTTTCTCTCTTTCTCTCGCTCTCAGTCTCTCTTTCCCCCTATCTTTCTCTTGCGCTCTGTCTCGCTTTTTTCTCTCTCTTGGTCAATCTTTCTCTCGCTCTCTGTCTTTCTCTTTGTCTCTCTCTGTCTCGCTTACTCTTTCTCTCCCTCGCGGTCAATCTTCCTCTCGCGCTCTCTCTCTTTTTCTCTCTCTCGGTCTCGCATAATCTCTCTGTCCCTCGCGGTCGAACTTCCTCTCGCTCTCTCTCTGCTTATCTCTCTCAGTCAATCTCCCTCTCGCTCTCGCTAAGTCTGTCTCTCCTCGCTTTCTCTCTTTCTGTGACTCTCTCTTCCGCTCTCTCCCTTCTTCTCCGTGTCTCCTTTCCTCCTTCCGTCTCGCTTACTCTCTTTCTCTCCTCGCTATCTTTCTCTCTCTACTCTCTCGTTCTGTTTCCCTCTCTATCTCCTCTCTCGCTACCTCTATCTCTCTCTATCTCTCTCTCTCTCTCTTTCTCTCCTTTGGTCTCTGTTGCTCTATCTCGCTTTCTTTCTTTCTCTTTTTCTCTCGCTCTCGGTCTCCCTCTCTCCCTGTCTCTCGGTCAATCTTTCTCTTTTTCCCTCGCTCTCTTGCTTACTCTCGCGCCCTTGCGGTCAATCTTCCTCTTGCGCTCTTTCTCTTTTTCTCGCTCCGGTCGCGCTTACTATCTCTCTCCCTCGCGGTGAAACTCAGAGGGAAAGGCCATGAGTAAGAGAGAAAGAGAGCCCGAGAGAGAGCGAGTGAGACAGAACGAGCGATAGACAGAGAGGGAACACAAGATGAATCTCAAAGTTTTTCTCCCATTCTCTGTCTCTCTCACGGTTTCTCTCTCTTTTCCTCCTCTCCATCAATCTCCCTCTCCTTTTTCTCTCTCGCGGTCAAATGTTTCTCGGTCTCCCTCGCAGTACTCACAGACTAACAGATTTTCTTATTCCAAAGTGGGATGGAGAGACCACAGAGCTGCGGAATTTCCACCAAGAGTTTCAATAGCGCGATGGGCTTGCGGGGGCACATGGGATGCCACACAAAGAAGGAGAGGGAGAATCTGAAGAGTAATACACTGAGAGAACGCCAACTGCGAGCAATTGCTAATTATTTGTGCATGACGAGAGCAAACTGGGGAAGGCAAGGAATCAGAACCACGCGCAATGAAGTTACCGATGAGTCTATAGCCGTTGTGTCCAATGCAAATTCTTTTACGAAGGGAACTGGAGAAAATGCACCTGATACGGGTGAGTCTATATCCAGAATGCAACTCTGGTGACGAAGGGTTGGATAGGAAATCAAAATTTGTAAGTGAATGAAAATCCTGTAGTAGATGCTGAGGATATTTGCAGGAAAGGAGCCCGGCAGGAACTCGAAGGCATTGCCCTTCTCTTTGTACTTTTCCAATTCTTCTTCCTGTATTGAATGTCGTTGGTATATACTGAGGTTTACTCGGGAAGAGTTTAAATTGGGCATTTAGATATATCGCGATCGCTCTCAAAAAATCTTAGGTTTGTGTCAAAAGGGCATTCAGATATTTTATCACATTCATAGATGATTACTCTCGATATGGATACTTGTATCTCATCCATGAGAAATCTCAAGCAATAGAAGTGTTCAAAAGTTACAAAGCTGAAGTTGAAAATCAACTTGGCAAAAGAATAAAAAGCATCCGTTCTGACAGTGGTGGAGAATACTATGGCAAAAATGATGGCTCCGGAGAACAACGTCCTGGACCTTTCGCTAAGTTTTTAGAAGAGTGTGGAATCGTTCCACAATACACTATGCTAGGATCTCCTATCATGAATGGTGTTGCTGAGTGACGAAATAGAACACTCAAAGACATGGTAAGAAGTATGATCAATCAAACTTCTTTCTGAACCCCTTTGGGGAGAAGCACTAAAAATGGCAGCTTACATTCTAAATAGGGTTCCAACTAAAGCAACTCAAAGGATTCCTAATGAACTTTGGACAGGGAGAAAGCCTAGTCTAAAGCATTCAAGAATTTGGGGTTGTCCTGCTGAGGCAAGAGTTTACAGGCCTAATGAAAGGAAACTTGACTCTTGAACAGTTAGTTGCTATTTTGTTGGATATCCTGAAAGATCAAGGGGTTACAAGTTTTACGATCCTACCACTAAACTTATATTTGAGACGGGTTATGCAGTATTCTTTGAGGATAATGAGTTTTTGGGGGGAGATAAAGATAGAAATATTGACTTTGAAGAGGATTATTTAATAATACCTTCCATTGTTTGTAACAATACTCAAGATCAAGTACTACTTGATATTGTATAAACAACAACTCCGGATGAAGAAAATATTCATCAAGCTCCCATCCCAGAAGAACAAACTCAACAACCTCAAGAATCAATGCCAGTACGGAGATCCACGAGAGAAAGGAGATCTGCAATTCCAGATGACTTCTATGTTTATCTCCATGAACATGAATAAACCATGAGCATTGACGAAGATGATCCAGCCAACATTCAAACTGCCATGGAAAGTTCAGATTCTCAAAAGTGGATTGAGGCTATTAATGATGAAATTAAATCCATGAAAGACAATGATGTTTGGGATCTTGTCCTATTACCTGAAGGTGCGAAGCCCATTGGTTGTAAGTGGATATTAAAACCAAAAGGGATTCGATGGGTAATATGGAGAGACATAAGGCACGTCTTGTTGCCAAAGGATTTACTCAAAGAGAAGGCATTGATTATAGGGACACTTTTGCTCCAGTTTCCTCAAAGGACTCTTTTCGTATAATAATGGCACTATTTCACATTATGACCTTGAGCTCCACCAAATGGATGTGAAGACTGCTTTTCTTAATGGAAACATTGAGGAAACAATATACATGATGCAACCAGAAAATTTTGTATTGGGAGACTCAAAGAAAATGGTTTGCAAATTAAAGAAATCCATTTATGGACTCAAACAAGCTTCTCGTCAATGGTATCAAAAGTGTCATCAAGTCATCATCTCATGTGGGTTTGAGATGAATAAAGTCGATGAATGTGTATACCACAAGTTTAGTGGGAGTAAATATATATTTCTGGTGTTGTATGTTGATGACATTTTGCTTGCTTGTAATGATACAAGGTTGATGTGTGAAACCAAATCTTTCTTATCAAGGAATTTTGAGATGAAGGATCTCGGTTAAGCCTCTTTTGTTTTAGGCATACGGATACACCGTGATTGTACTCATAATGTCCTCCGGTTGTCACAAAAGGCCTACATTGAGACAATTCTGAAAAGATTTAACATGCAAAATTGCAAACCAGGAAACACCCCTATTGTTAAAGGAGATAAATTTTGTCTCAATCAATTCCCTAAAAATGATATTGAAGCAAAAGAAATGCAGAAAATTCCTTATGCATCGGCAATTGGAAGTACGATGAATGCCCAAGTTTGTACGCATTCCGATATTGCATACACACTTGGGATGCTAAGCAGATACTTGAGCAATCCAGGTATGGATCACTAGATAGCAGCGAAAAGAGTCATTCGCTATTTGCAAAGAACTAAGGACTACATGCTCATGTACAAGAAGTCAGATAATTTGGAGATTGCTGGGTATTCTGATTGTGACTTTGCTGGATGCTAGGATTCAAGAACATCCACCTTAAGATACATATTGCTGCTTACTGGAGGAGCCATATCGTGGAGGAGTGCTAAACAATCATTAATAGCATCTTATACCATGGCAGCAGAATACATTGCGATGGACGAGGCATCCAATCAAGGGTTATGGCTGAAGGATTTTGTCACTTGTCTTAGAATTGTTAGTGGGATTGAAAGACCTCTCAAGATATACTGTGACAATAAGTCAGCTGTGTTGTTCACCATTAGCAATAGGAGCTTGACCAAGTCTAAGCATGTAGACATCAAGTACCTAGTTGTTAAGGAAAGAATTCAAAATGGACAAATGTCTACAGAACATATTCGGACAAACTCCATGATTGTGGATCCGCTTGCAAAGGCTTACTGCCTAAGGTATTTCTAGAGCACACTGCTCATATGGGAGTTCTCCTTGTGAAGAACTTTGAATTCAAGTGGGAGTTTATATTTGATGTTTTTAAATGTAGTCATGTAAATATTTCTGCGAAATGAAGTTTGTTTTAAGTTTATCCATTTTGATTATTGATCTCCATGTAGAGGACCAGTTGGAAATGTTCACTTTAAATCACATTTGTGAATTTTCCATGGTGCACATCCATAGTTGATCTATGTTATTTATCAAAAGAATGTATGTGATTGTTTTGGCTTAACTGCATAAAAGTGCAGTGAAGCTGTTACAGTCGTGCGTTTGATTGATAATAGACAAGATTGTTTGAATATGCCTTGTCAAATAATAACCAATTCTGAGCTCATAAGGTTGTGATAAAAAAGTCATTCAGAGGATCATGTGTAGATCGCCCAGGTGGGAGATTGTTGGATCTAAATATGGGGATACACACACTACTGTTAGTCACGGTTATTAGTGACAATTGTATCTCACTTATGTGATTTATAAAGACGAGATTAAAGCATAAAAAATGATTAGGATGCTATGGTTGCACATGTGTAGAAACCGGATCAGTTACAAAACTGTAATGGGTGGTTTTGTAAATTGATGCCTATGAAAGGCCTATAAATTTTGGTTGTGGTCCATGAATCATGCAAGCACGAGAGACCCTCCAGCCCCCATCTGCAAGAAGAGGATTCCAGCCTCCCCTGCACTGCTCCAGAAGATCCACTCCAATCCATATTAAAATGGACTCTAGTATGCTTCCGCTCAAGGATAACTTTCTATCATCTTCTTCTCTCTTTCTCATGGTCTCTCTCTTACTATATCCCTTGATCAGTCTTCCTCTCACTTTCTCTATCTTTCTCTATCGCGATGAATCTTATTCTCACTCTCTCTCTCTCTTTCTCTCTATTGGTGAATCTTGCTAAGTATCGAAGAGAGGATGAACTAGAAATGGCATAAATAAGAAGACAAAAAAGGCGAAGAAGATAGGCAAAGAAGTAAGCACACGATAAAGAAAATAAGAAGATAGTTCATACCTTTACAAAGGGACGGGTGTCCTATTTATAGATTATTCATAAGATTCGTTGCCGTTAACCCTAGTTAAGTTAGGGTTGGGTTTGCCCAACCCTGCATTGGGTTGATCCTGGATATTGGAGACATGGGGCAGTTGTGGATTGATCTCCACAATCTGTCTTGGCGGCGGAGCCACGAGGATGTGACAATGGGTGATCCTTTGTATCTGTCTTAACACGCCCCTGCAAGTTCATTATCGGAATGATATTGGGCTGGGGCCTGATTCGTAAGATCGGTTGCTTTGGTAGACTTTTAATCAAAATATCAGCCGGTTGATTTTTGCTGGACGTGAATGCAATTTGCAGTTGTTTCGCTGCAACACATTCTCTAACGAAGTGGAGATCAATTTTGATATGATTGATTCGTGCATGGAAGACTGGATTTTTGGTGAGGTACATTGCCCCAATGTTGTTGCACCAAAGAGTAGGAGTCCCGGTTGTAGGCAGTTGAAGCTCGTGTAAGAGTGACTGAATCTAGACCAATTCAGGCGTGGCATTCGTAAGAGATTTGTACTCAGCCTGCGTGTTAGACCGAGACACTTTGACCTGTTCCTTAGAACTCCATGAAATAAGATTGGAGCCAAGATAGATTAGAAAGCCACTGGTTCAATGACGATCCTGACTATCGCCTGCCCAGTCAGCGTGACTAAAAATGCTTAACAAAGAGTTAGAATTGCGATAAAACATAAGTCCAAAATTAAGAGTGCCTTGTAAGTACCTTAGAAGATGTTTTACCACTTTCGAGTGGTTTAGCGATGGATTATACATGTGTTGAGAGGCACGGTTGACCGCACAACAGATATCTGGTCTGGTTATTGCAAGATATTGTAGGGATCCTACAATTTGATGGTATAACGTAGCATCACAAGATTAACAATTAACCATCGAGGAAGAGGCGTCGGAGCTGGTGTAAATGTGGGAATACAATTGAGCATATTTGCACGATGCAGAATAGCAGATAGATAATGAGATTGAGACAGAATGAGGCCATTAGTATGCAGAATAAGTTGGATACTTATAAAATGTCATGCGGGCCCTAAATCACGAATGGCAAACTCTTTAAGTAAGGACGCGAGGAGGGATGATACTGCCGGTCTAATTGACTTAATAGTCGAAGAAATAAAAGGAAGTTTGTGTGCTTTTGTAAGAACACACGACTTGCAGATATAATGTTTAGGCAATTGGGTGGAAGGTAAACCAAAACGATGAATAGTTTGATGCAAAACATGGAAAAATGGATGGCCAAGACGCTGATGCCACATTGCTGGAGTTCCCGCTTTCCAACGCAAGCCTTGGGCTGGGAGGTGGGATTGAATCGGTACATCCCAGGCTCAATGTGGCCCGTAAGCAGTACCTGTCTGGTAGACCTGTCCTTAACTAAACATTTATTAGAATGGAATTAAATAAACACATTGTTATCAGTGGTAAATTGTCATATCAAAAGAAGATTACGGGTAATAGAAGCGACGTGAGGAACATTGTTAAGAGTTAGAGTCCGAGCGTGAGTAGGTAAATGAGTATGACTTGTAGAGAAGATTAACAGACCTGAACCATCACCCGATGTAGAGCTTGCATATGCCCGCGTAGACTTGTGGATCGATGAGTAAGTTGGAATCGATCGTAACATGATGCGTAGCGCCGCTGTCAGAATACCAATGTGGACTCTGAGGTACTGAGGTGATCGTACTGTATGCTTGAGGCATAGTCGGCCGAGGTGGATAAGGATTGGGAGGGGTGTAGGTTGAAGGTAGGGGTTCCACACTAGGCGATCGAGCCTCTCCTTCTCGTAGGTTATTTTTCTCATGGTCTCGCTCTCCTTCTCTTTCTCAATCTCTCTCAATCACCCTCTCTGTCATCCGCCCATTCAGGATCTTCTTCTTTCTTTCTCATGGTCTCTCTCTTCCTATCTCTCTCGGTCGGTCTTCCTCTCGCTCTCTCTCTCTTTCTCTCTTGATGAATCCTCATGTCGCTCTTTCTCCCTTTCTCTCTCTTGATGAATCTTTCTCTCGTTTCTTTCTCTTTCTTTCAATCTTTCTCGCTCTAGGTGTTTCTCTCTTTCGCTCCTAGTCTTGCTTAATTTGGTTGGCTGTCTTTTCCTCTTTCTCTCTCTGTGTCAATCTATCTCTCGCTCTTTCTCTCTCAGTTTGCTTTGTCTCACTGTCCCAATCTTTCTCTCTCTCGGTTGTTAGCTCCTGAAGAGTCAAACGAGATCCTTCGACGATCGTAAAACCACCAAGTAGAGAGAGAGGTAGACGGATCAAAGAATGAACAAGAAACTAAAACTTCCGTCGTTCCTTTCATATGCATACATTTCAAAGAACAGTAAACGGAAATATGCATAACTGTTTCAGGGGAAAACAAACTTTACCCCTCGTTCCGCGTGGCCCAATCGGACTGAACAGGACCGTTCGCCATGATCGAATGGTCTAGTTTTTTCCTGAAAAAACAAACTAAAAACAAAGTGGTTAAGTTCGGTATTACTGGCAATCTTTCTTCTGATTGACATTCCGATCATCAGGATAAATGCTGCCTTCATCGGTACCTTTCTTTCTCAATGTCTCTCTCTGTTGGGGTCTTTCTCTCTCTTTCGCTCTCCCTCTCGCTGTCTTTTTCTACGTCTTTCTTGACCTCTCTCTTTGGTCCGGAGCCTGGGGTTTCGATTAGAGATTGGTTTGAAGCATTTTATGTCTCTTACCCAAGGTGATGCGCAAGGTGATCCAATGTTTCTTTCATCTCGTGCAAAAACTTCCGGGGCGACCCAGCCACTAGAGAAGTCTATGGGGACATATTGTGGCCTTATATCATGGATCTTTTGATGGGGGATTCAGATTCAGTGGCCCTGCAAGGTATGAACTACCCTCCAGTGGTAGTGCCGCCAACGCCCAGCTCGGGGAACGACGCCTTGGTCTCGTACATGGCAGGTGCGTACATATCTTCTCTTTCTCATGGTTTATCTCTCTCACTCGGGCCTTCCTCTCTTTCTCATGATCTCTCTTTCTCTCTCTTTCCTGTTCTATCTTGTTCTTTTTATTTGCTCTCTCTTGTTCTCTCGTTTTCTTGTTCTCTCTTGTTCTACCTTTTTCTTGCTCTCTCTCTCTCTCTATATATCTCTCTCTTTCTCTCCTTCAGTCTCTCTTGCTGTATCTCGCTTTCTTTCTTTCTCTCTTTCCCCCTGTCTCTCGGTCAATCTTTCTCTCGCGCTCTGTCTTTCTCTATTTCTCTCTCTTGGTCAATCTTTTTCTTGCTGTCTGTCTTTCTCTTTCTCTCTCTCTGTCTCCCTTACTCTCTCTCCCCCTCTCGGTCAATCTTCCTCTCGCGCTCTCTTTCTTTTTCGCTGTCTCGGTCTAGCGTAATCTCTCTCTCCTTCGCGGTCAAACTTCCTCTCGCTCTCTCTCTGTTTGTCTCTCTCGGTCAATCGCCCTCTCGGTCTCGCTAAGTCTGTCTCTCCTCGCTTTCCCTCTTTCGGTGAATATCTCTTTCCCTTTTTATCGGTCTCTCTCTTTTCCTCTTTCGGTCTCGCTTACTCTCTGCCTATCTCTCTCTCTCTCTCCCTCTCTCTCCCTCTCTCTCTCCTCTCTCCTCTCTCCTTTCTCGCTATTTTTCTCTCTGTGTCCTCTCTCCTCTCTCGCTATCTTCCCTCTCTCTCTCTCCTCTCTTGCTATCTCTTTCTCTCTTTCTCTCCTTTGGTCTCTGTTGCTGTATCTCGCTTTCTTTCTTTCTCCCTTTCTCTCCTTTGGTCTCTGTTGCTGTATCTCGCTTTCTTTCTTTCTCTCTTTCTCTCGCTCTCGGTCTCCCTTTTCCCCTGTCTCTCTGTCAATCTTTCTCTTTCTCCCTCTCTCTCTCTTTCTCTCTCTCTCTCTCTCTCTTGCATACTCTCCCTCCCTTGCGGTCAATCTTCCTCTTGCGCTCTCTCTCTTTTTCTCGCTCAGGTCTCGCTTACTATATCTCTCCCTCGCTGTGAAACCCAGAGGGAAAGTCCATGAGTAAGAGAGAAAGAGAGCCCGAGAGAGAGCGAGTGAGACAGAAGGAGAGAAAGAAAGCGAGGGAACACAAGATGAATCTCGAAGTTTTTCTCCCATTCTCTGTCTCTCTCACGGTTTCTCTCTCTTTTTCTCCTCTCCATCAATCTCTCTCTCTCTTTTCTCTCTCACGGTCAATTGTTTCTCTCGCTCTCCGTTTCTCTCCCGGTTTTTCTTTCTCTTTTTCTACTCTCGGTCAATCATCCTCTCGCTTACAAGCAATCCAAAGGCTGAGAGACAATTTCGAAGTACAAACCAAGCGCTTTTCTACCGAGATACAAGCCCTTCGTTTGCGGTATATATAGTTGACAAAGAACATCGGCAGTTCTCACAGACTAACAGATTTTCCTTTTCGAAAGTGGGATGGAGAGACCACAGAGCTGTGGAATTTGCACCAAGAGTTTCAATAGCGCGATGGGCTTGCGGGGGCACATGGGATGCCACACGAAGAAGGAGAGGGAGTATCTGAAGAGTAATACACCGAGAGAACGCCAACTGCGAGCAATTGCTAAGTATTTGTGCATGGCGAGATCAAACTGGGGAAGGCAAGGAATCAGAACCACGCCCAATGAAGTTACCGATGAATCAGAAAAACTGCGATGCAAATTCTTTTACGGAGGCAACAGGAGAAAATAGCGTGATCCAGAATGCAACTCTGGCGACGAAGGGTCGGAAAGGAAATCAAAATTTGTAAGTGAATGAAAATCCCGGAGTAGATGCTGAGGATATTTGCAGGAAAGAAGGAGCCAGGCAGGAATCCGAAGGCATTGCCCTTCTCTTTGTACTTTTCCAATTCTTCTTACTGTATTCAATATCGTTGATAAAACATATATATATATATATTGAGGTTTACTCGGGAAAAGCGTAAATTGTCTTCTGATGGTCTCTTCTCCGCAGAGAAGAGAACTGGCTATATGCGTTTAAATGGTCTCTCTCTCTCTCTCTCCTAGTTCCCTGTCTCCCTCTCTCGCTCTCTCTCTCTCTCTCTCTCTCTCTCCCTATCTCTTTCTCTTTCTCTTTCTTTGTGTTTCTCTATCTTTCTATCCCTCTTTCTCTCTCTATCTGTCCTTTCCTCTCGCTCACTCTCGCTCTTTCTTTCTCTATTTCTCTCTCTGTCCCTTCCGATCTCTCTCTCTCGTTCTTTCTTTCTCTCTTTCTCTCTCCGTCCCTTCCGTACTCTCTCTCTCTCTTTCTGTCCCTTCCTTTCTATCTGTCTCTCTCTCTGTTGCTCTTTATTTCTCTCTCTTTCTCTGTCCCTCCCTCTCTCTTTCTCGCTCTTTCTCTTTATGTCCCTGCGCCTCTCTCTCTCTCGCTCTTTATTTCTCTCTTTCTCTGTCCCTCCGGCTCTCTCTCTCTCTTTCTCTCTTTCTCTTACTGTCCCTTCCTCTCTGTCTCTCTCTCACTCTCTCGCTCTAGCTTTCTCTTTCTCTTACTTTTCCTTCATCTCTCTCTATCTCTCTCTCTTTTTCTCTTTCTGTCCCTTTCTCTGTCTATCTCTCTCTCTCTCTCTCTCTCTCTCTCTCTCGCTCTCTCTCTCTCGCTCTTGCTTTATCCCTTTCTCTCTCTGTCTTACACACAGAGAGCGGTTACATCATCTTCTTCTTCATCTTGGGATCGAGAGAATGTATATCTATACTACTATAATAGGAATTGGTGTACCCTTCTGGCCTCTGATTGGCTGAAAAGAGAGTGAGAGAGAAGAGAGAGAGTGAGAGAGCCTCTTCCCCGCCGCCGCCCCGCCCTCCTCCCCCGGACTCCCGTGCCCCCCTAGCCTTTCTCTCGTTCTCCCACTCTCTTTCTATCTTTCTCGCACTCGATCTCTCTCTTTCTCGCTCTCATTGAATCTTTCTCTTGCTCTCTCTTCCCTATATGTGTCTCTTGTTCTCCCTGTTACTCTCTTTCTCGCTCTCGGAGAATCTTTTCCTTGGTCTCTCTCTCTTTCTCTCGCTCTATGCCTCTCTTTCTCTCTCTTGGTATCGCTTAATCTCCCTCTCACTCTATCTTTCTCGCTTTCTCTTTTTCTCTCGGTTTACTTCCTCTCGATGTTGCTGTCTTTCTCTCCTTCGATACCTTTCTCTCGGTCTCTTTCTTTCTCTCTACCGGCTGCTCTCTTGGTCTCTATCTATGTCTTTCAAGATTTCCCATTCTCTCATTCAGATAGTGTGGTTTTAGTTAGTGAATGGTTTAACACTATATATGTTTTTCTTACCTATAGGAAACGCGCAAGGTCAAGGTGACACTCTACAGGCCAGATGGTTCCTTTATACAACGTGTATCCTTCTCAAATCCTCCCAAATCCAGAGAATGGCGAGATGGAGCTCCCTTCTGTCCAATGCTTTCCTGAGACAGTCGACTCGACACAGCAGTCGCCGCGTAAGGAACCGGCTGGTCGTAGTCCCTCTCCGGCCTCAGCATTGTATTCTGATTTAGTTGTTATTTTTGTGTTTGGCGACGCTGTGCAGTGATCACAGTCATGATGGCCCTGGTAATGGATGTTTCTTTATTATACTCTGTTAATGTAAAACATACATTTGACCGTAGGTATCACCATATATGAAAAGTCAAACTTTTCTAAGAGAGAAAACAGGACTCCTAAAAAAACTCCACATCATATTGATGAGATTATAATGTTGCTATCTGCGTAAGCGAGGCTTGGACCTTCCGATCATTATTCTTCCAAGATTCATATTACATCGTAAGATCGTCTGAGGAGAGAAATCACAATGACCATGGTGCTAAAGAGATGATGATCATTCACACCACAATTTGATGTGCGATTTACCATAATCTGCAGCGTCAAAAGGATGAGTTTTCAGAAGAGGGCAGGTGACACAGCTGAACTTCTCCTGGTTTTACCTGATTGATTAACCATACAGAGTTGGGAGAGGACTTATTATTGGTTACATTTTTATATAGAGTTTTGTATATAGTGTTACATAAAACCCAAGAATAAGCTAGGGTACTTTTAGGAGAGATCAAGTGGTTTCTCACCGTCATCCTTCATGATCAGAAGGAAAATTATTCCTGACCCTTTATGTCAATTGTTTGGAAGTACATAAATAATAATGAAGGTCTGGTACCATATTTGGACAGAAAATAATAAAGAAATGAGAGGGATAGTAAGAGTTATGAGAAATAATGAAATATTATTTAGAATTATGGCGTGAGTGGAGAAGTTTAATAACATAGAGTATAGGTCTATGAATAAAGGCTACAGGTTGCATACTTAATTATTGGTAAGCGATATGAGAAAAGCTGTAACTTCCAAGGATAGTGTGATTAATATTTGAATGAGTATTGGAACAAGAAGTTATAGTAATTGAATAAGAAAGTCAAGAGAAAGTAAAGACACTAGTTAGAATTTTAAGGATGAATACTATTATTACTAGGTTAGTAATAAGAGTTGAAATCGATTTAAATGGGTTAATAGTAATTATATAGTTGTACCTATAAGTATATTTTTTGTACTATTTTTATATTTTTTAAAGGTCAACTCGGCGAGTGAAAAGGGTGACTTAGACGAAGGCGTGGGAGTTATTCGACAAAATGCCAAAAAACAGTTATAAATAGATTGATATTTTTTTTACGATTAGTAGATCCTTCTATATATTCTGTCGAACCTCCTTGAGAAGAGATCGACAGAATGCGAGGCCATTATACGATTGATAGACTCTTTTATGTGTTTTTATCTATGTTTTAGAGTAGAAAAATTGACGGAAGGTGGTAGTTCTGTCAAACCTCCGAGAAAAGTTCGACAGAACGCCCGAGAGAGGTCAACGCAGGATTCATGTATGTATATTTTTCGGTATGTTTTTATAGATAAACTTCCTGAGATATACAGGCCATTCTGTTTTCAGCCGAGAGGCGTTCGACAGAATGTCAAAATGAAGTCGGGGTAGAGTAAGTTGAGATGTGATCATGTCAATGCCTATACTTTTTATATGGTTTGTAAAGTTAAACGTTATATGAATGAAGGATGTATCATCGAACATAAGATGCTCGATGGACTACCATCGTTTTCTTTCTCTCTCTCCGTCTCTCTTTCTCCCTCTCTTTCGGTTATTCTTCCTCTCGCACCCTTTCTTTCTCTCCGTCCCTCTCTCTTTCTCCCCCTCTCGCGGTTATTCTCTATCTGTCCTTTTCTTTTTCTCTTTTCCTCTCCCGGTTTCGTTTACTCTGTATCTGTATCGCGTTCAAACTTCATCTCTCTCTCGCTTTTTCTTTCTATCGGTTAATCTTCCTTTTGATCTTGCTAAGTCTCTCGCTCCCTCCCAGTTTCTGTCTTTCGGTGATTCTTTGTCCCTTTTTTCCCTTTCCCTCTTTTTCCGGTCTCTTATTTTTCGCCCTCAATCTCGCTTACACTCTCCCTCGGTCAATCTTTCTTTCTCTTTCTCTCTCTCGGTCAACCTTTCAATCTCATTCTCTCTTTCTCTCTCGTTCTCTCTTTCTCTCTCTCGCTCTCTTGCTCTACTTCCCCCTCTCTCTCTCTCTCTCGCTCTCGTGCTCTCTTTCTCTCTCACGTCTCTTGCTCTCTTTCTCTCTCTATTTCTCACCCTTGCTCTGTTGCTCGATATTCAAACCTTACGTAGTTTTTGAAATTTGAGAATATGGAACTTGAAAAGAAAATAAATTCAGAGAGTATATTTTTTAAAATGAGGGAACAAGGAATTAGAATTCAATAAATAAATTTATAAGACCTAAGTTATGAAACGAATAAAATCATAATGCGCGAGTTCTGGGGTGAGAAGCACTCTGCTTTGAAAGGTCGAACGCCAAGCTGTAATCGATTTTCTCTCTCTTTCAGCTGGTCTTGCCGTTGGTCGTGCAAACAGTTTCTGCCCTTTTATCGGAAGAGAAATAATGTAATTCACGACCATGAACGAGACTCCCAGGCGATCGACCAGATCTGACAGATCGGATCGCGATCCGAGCAATCCGTTCTCCATGCCAGCCGCGAAAATAACGGCACAGAGATTCCACCCAGTCGCTGGATCCCGAATGACTCGGTTCCTCGTTTGCTCTCTCTTATGGTAGTGGTATAATCTCCCTCTCTTATTCTCTTTTCTCCCCTATTCTTTTAGTTTCCCAGCGTTCTCTTACTCTGCAGCTCTCCATGGATAGGCGCGGAAGCAGCGATCCTACACCTTCGGCAGACACAGTAAGGATCTTAATCCTGTTCTTTTCTATCTTGAATTGTCCTCAAGGCTTAATCCTGTTTATTAGTACTCTGTTTATTTTCTATTTGTGTTTGAGTCAGGTTGGATGTTAGTTAACATCACATCCTGAAGGGGAGTGTTGTGGACTGAGTCAATGTGGGTCCACATAGTGGAAAACCCTGCTTATGTTCACGACAGAACGCTTGTTGAGAATATGGAAAAATATTGTTTCTTCCGCCGCCTCACTCTCCTCTCTTCCTTCTGCTTCTTCCTGCTTCTTCTTCCTTTCCCTTCTCTCCAGAATCTCAGGGTGCTGTCTTCTTTCCTTGTCCTACATTCTTTTTCTTTCTTTATTTCCTCTCTCTCTCTCTCCTCTCAACACTCCTCTTTCAAAATCGCACTCTCTCTCTTGGTCTCGCCATCTCGCTCACCCTCTCACTCTCGCCCTCTCATATTATCTCCATCTTGCACGATCTCAGGCTTACTCTCCCTATCTCTTTCTCCCACTCTCCCCCTTTTACTGTCTTGCTCTCATCCTCTCCTTGTTTCCCTCTCTCACTCTCACCCTCTATCACTCTCGCATTATGTCCCTCTCACCCTCCTCCCTCTCTCCCCTTCTCATTATTTCCCTTTTACTGTCTTACACTCTCATTCTCTCTCTCTCTCTCTCTCTCTCTCTCTCTCTCTATCATTACCAAACACTACTTCTGCACCTGAGCTGACATTCACATGGAGTCTAGTTTGATGCAATGAGTTTACCAAGTCAACCTGACATTGAATTTCACCTTCAATAGTCAACATGACCGACGGGGTACCGGACTGGACCGAGACTGGACTGGACCGAGACCCGACCGAACTTCAGGCGTAGGTTTAGGTTTTTGACAAAACCGGACCGTGACAGAGATTTTCGGGGAGGCGGGAAAGAGCTTCAACTGGCCAAGCCTTATTCCTCTGAGCCTGAGCGTAAGTTGCGGGACAGCGTGAGAGGCAGAGCGTCACCCTGGCACTTACCGTGGATTGCTCAACCGTCCTCTCGCCCATGGAGGCCATTGCTCTATTCTCTAAAGCCGGCTCCAGAGAAAGAATATGCTCCGTTCTTGAAAACGGTTGACTGCCGACGGCGAGCACAAGGACGAATCTGCTGTTGCGAATTCGATTTCGATTGCGGGGGAAGATTCGTTCACAGCAAAGGCCGTTCAAGTCGAGAACCGATCGCCGCGGGAAATTCGAGCCGAGCATGATTTGATCTCGACGGAGAATGGGGAGAAAAAATTGACCCGAATCCGGACATGGAACGAAGAATTGCGGGGAAATTTGCCGCCGCGAAAATTTCTTTTTCCTCGAACTAGAAGAGGTGGAAAGGAAGACAACGGAAGCGGAGATCTCGCGCGAGAAAAAAATGTCGCTTCTGTTGGTTGTTTTGTCCTTCATGAAACTATGACGGTTGAAATTCAATGTATACATCATTGCAGAGATTAGTCTATGAATCAATTAAAGAATGTTTGTTATTTCAAGAAAATGTTTGTTATTTCTTGGTCAATCATCCTCTCTCTCTTTCCCTCTTTTGATTTCTTGGTCAATCTTCCTCTCGCTCTCTCTCTCTCTTTCGATTTCTCGGTCAATCTTCCTCTCGCTCTTTCTCTCTTTCGATTTCTCGGTCAATCTTCCTCTCGCTCTTTCTCTCTTTCGATTTCTCGGTCAATCAATCCTCTCGCTCTCTCCCTCTTTTGATTTCTGGGTCAATCTTCCTCTTGCTCTCTCTCTCTCTTTCTGTCGATTTCTCGGTCAATATTTCTCTCGCTCTCCCTCTCTCTTTCAATTTCTTGGTCAATCTTCCTCTCCCTCTCGCTCCCTTTTGATTTCTCGGTCAATCATCCTCTCGCTCTCTCTCTTTTTCGGCGTCTCGGTCAATCATCCTCTCGCTCTCTCTCTCTCTTTCGATTCCTCGGTCAATCATCCTCGCTCTCCCTCTCTCTCTCTCTCTCTCTCTCTCTCTCTCTTTCTCTGTCGGTCAATCCTTCTCCCGCTCTCTCTCTCTCTCTCTCTCTCTCTCTCTCTCTCTCTCTGTCGGTCAATCCTCCTCTCGCTCTCTCTCTCTTTCTCTGTCGGTCAATCCTCCTCTTGCTCTCTCTCTCTCTCTCCCTCTCTCTCTCTCTTTCTCTGTCGGTTAATCCTCCTCTCGCTCTCTCTCTCTCTCTCTCTTTCTCTGTCGGTCAATCCTCCTCTCGCTTTCTCTCTCTTTCTCTGTCGGTCAATCCTACTCTTGCTCTCTCTCTCTCTCTCTCGCTCTCTCTCTCTTTCTCTGTCGGTCAATCCTCCTCTTGCTCTCTCTCTCTCTCTCTCCCTCTCTCTCTCTCTTTCTCTGTCGGTTAATCCTCCTCTCGCTCTCTCTCTCTCTCTCTTTCTCTGTCGGTCAATCTTCCTCTCGCTTTCTCTCTCTTTCTCTGTCGGTCAATCCTACTCTTGCTCTCTCTCTCTCTCTCTCTTTCTCTGTCGGTCAATCCTCCTCTCGCTCTCTCTCTCTCTCTCTCTCTCTCTCTCTCTCTCTCTCTCTCTCTCTCTCTCTCTCCCCCTCTCTCTCTCTCTCTCTCTCTCTCTCTCTCTCTCTCTTTCTCTGTCGGTCAATCCACCTCTCGCTCTCTCTCTCTCTCTCTCTCTTTCTCTGTCGGTAATCCTCCTCTCGCTCTCTCTCTCTCTCTCTCTCTTTCTCTCTCTCGGAGAATTTTTTTCTTGCTCTCTTTGTCTCTCTCTCTCTCGCTCTCTCTCTCTCTTTCTCTCTCTCGGTGAATCTTTTTCTTGCTCTCTTTCTCTCTTTCTCGCTATCGGTCTCTCTCTTTCTCTCTTTCTCGCTATCGGTCTCTCTCTTTCTCTCTCTCGGTGAATCTTTTTCTCGCTCTCTTTCTCTCTCTCTTGCGCTCGGTCTTTCTTCTTCGCACTCAGTCTCGCTTACTTTTCTCTGTGTCAGTCTACCTCTCGCTCTCTTTCTCGCTGTCTTTTCCTCTTTCTCTCTTGGTTTATTTTGTCTCGCTGTCGCAAGTTTTCTCTACTTTTCGGTTGTTAGCTCCTGAAGAGTTAAACGAGATCCTCTGGTGGATACTAAGACCGCCCAATTAGA
The DNA here is from genome assembly GCF_029677425.1 of Wolffia australiana. Taxonomy (NCBI): domain Eukaryota; kingdom Viridiplantae; phylum Streptophyta; class Magnoliopsida; order Alismatales; family Araceae; genus Wolffia; species Wolffia australiana. The sequence continues at coordinate 16,308,136 of NC_135842.1, forward strand.
GATAGGTAGGGACATCAAAGAATGAACAAGAAATTAAAACTTCCAACGTTTTCTGTAGTTCATTTCAACGAACAGTAAAGGGTATATTTATAAGCCCAAATGATTGTTACAGGGGAAAACAAACTTTACCCCTCGTTCCGCGTGTCCCAAACAGAGAGAACACAACCGTTGGCCATGATCGAACGGTCCAGTTTTTTCCTGAAAAAATAAACTAAAAACGAAGTGGTTAAGTTCGGTGTTTCTGGCGATCTTTCTTCCGATTGATATTCCGATGGTCAGATAAATGCTGCCTTCATCCTTATCTCTCTTTCTCAATGTCTCTCCCTGTAAGCACAAAGGCTCTCAAGGAACGACCTGCTTCAAGCCAAGCCACACAAAGACGGAGGGAGAACCAAGAACAAAAGCACACACTTAAGGAAAGAAGAAAACACAGCGTATTTCGCACACACACAGCATCCTTCACAGGAGCATTTAAACGAACACAAGTCTAAAGATAGCAGTTACAACCGTCGGGCCCCACTTCCTCAAACGTGGCTTTGTGGATGCCGTCATAACTCCACAGATCCGACGGCTGCGACTTAATCCTGCACGAAATAGGAAACTAAACGTTGGATTTGGAATCTACGGTGAGGATCACTCTATCAATCTCCTCCTTGATCCGAGCCTGCTTTCACCGGCGAGATCCCAATCTGTTTGCGGAGCTCCTCAAATCTTCTAACACTGAGAGGTTTGGTGAGTATGTCCGCGAGTTGATTGTCAGTGCATACATGCTTCAACTCCACCTTCTTTTCTTCAACCAGGTTTCTGATGAAATGGTAGCGGACATCAATGTGTCCGACGTTGTTTCATCGTAGTTCTTGTCAACTTGGGTCTTCAAACCCAACATGTTATTTTGCAGCATCCGAGAGTTGAGCATCTACTCTTTCTCCTTCTGTCGTCCCTCTTTGCGTAACTTTGTGCGAAACGACTCCATCTCCTCAACCAGGGTCAAAAGCACAGGGGGAGGCGATCCAACCTGGCTCTGATACCAGTTGTCACACGGTCAAATCTTGAGCTAGGACTCTTGCTCGGATCTGGCGTGTGTCGGTCTCAATGTTTAGGGCAAAACACTAAGCAGCCTTGATCTCTTGCAGCAGAAGCTTTGCAAATGCTTAACATCGCATAGAAGGGGTTAGAGGAGATGGTGGGGACGCAGCCCCATCAGGGAATAGGGTCTTTGCATTAATATCATAAAATAGTACATCATTGTTGGGACCCTTACATGGGGGGAAGACGAGGGGTGATACAATGAACGAGACGAGGCGCCTTGTGCCAAAGTACTGTCACCGCACCGCCTAGAGGCTGCCGCTCCGCTCGCGCATGCCTGCTCTACAGCTACACAAGTGTGCCGGGCCGGGCGCTGTGCACTCGCGGGCGTGGCGATCACACACGCCACCCCTACCTTGACGATCACACCCGCCAGCGGCACCCGTGTCAACACCCTCGCACGCAGTCTGCGCGACGCTGCTACATTCGATGCCCCCAAGCCAAGCACTACGCGCCTAGCAGTACCCGCGGGAGTGCTACGCGCCCTCTATGCTATCTCGGCGCTCTTAGTGGGCCACATGCCTTAGTCTCTTGGCAGGATGTCTCCCGGCCCTCGCGCCACACACACGCAATGCGCGCACTGCCCGCGCGGCCGATGCGCGGCACCCCGCACAACTCCACGCACTGCACCCACGGCACGTCGCCCGGCTTGTGCATCCCGCACCCGTGCTTAGTGTTTCCATCTCCCCCACGACGCTTGGCGCTTTTGCGTAGCGTTGGCGCCCGCGCGTGGCGCTTGGCGTTGGCGAGCGGCAATTCGCGCACGAGCGCACACACCAATCAGCCTGTGCGCCGAGCATGCACGAACCATACCTGATCTGTCCTCCCCTGGGTGTGGACGTGCATGTGCAGTGTCTGTGGTGTATCACCACGTACAGGGACAATGGCCTGAAAGATCAGGTATTTGGCCATCGCTATCCATAATGACTCAGTCCATTAATGTGGTGAGTCGAAAACGCGGACACGCCCTCCCAATAAGCACGCAGGCCTCTGGACAGGGAGTGCCCCCTAGTTAGGGCCCTAACACTGATTCAGACAGAGGTTTTTAGTTAGTGACTAGTTTAACACTATTCACGTTTTTCTCACCAATAGAAAACCCCGAGGGTCGAGGTGCCCCTCTACGGCCCCAATGGTTCCTTCAAAAACAACCTTGCTGTTTGAGAAGCGTATTAAATGGGGGCAATGTGTTTCCTTCTGAAATCCCAATCTAAAGATTGGTGAAATGGAGCTTCCTTCTGTCCAATGCCCGACACCCACCATTGAGACCACTAGCGTCCCTGAGATGGTCGTCTTGACATTGCAGTCGCCTCGTGGGGAACACGCCTGGTTATCCTCCGCAAGAATAGTTGGGCCCCAAGAGATCCCAACTTTATTAACTACCGGGGTTTAAATCAATCACTCTCTTAGGGTCGATTCTTTCCGTTTCATTGTTCTCTGCGTCACAAAAAGCATCATTTTACCCATCATATTATTCTTCTTTTGCTAGATGTAGGGTCGGAAGACAATTTTATTGAGTGGAAGTTGCTCGAGACCGCACTAATGGAAGAAGGTGCTTCACCTTCTTGTTATGGAAGTATATACTTGGAATACATCGTTCCTCATAGTTGTGCCCATAACGTATCTGTCCCCTCTATGACCGATGTGTATGTTGCCCTCCTAATCTTATTTCTCTCATTATCATTTCATCGTCACGGGCATCACTATATTTCTCATTGTCTTTTGTACTTTTGTAGATGCAAGACCAGAAGACAATATTGTTCAGAGTGGGAATATTCAGAATGGAAAAGGGTACTATAGATGACGATGAATTGCGGGCATTATTACACGACCTTCTTAACCCCAAGCCATTCTCTTCTGTAAACCCTTGATTGCCTAGCCAGTCCCTCTCCGGCATCAGAATTGTATTCTGATTTAATTGTAATTTTTTGTTTAGCGACGATATGCAGAGAACACTCTCATGGTGGCCCAGCTAATGGATGCATCTTTATTATACTCTCTTCCTGTAAAACATACATTTGACCATTGGTATCACCACATATGAAAAGCGAAACTCGTCTAAGAGAAAAACAAGGCTCTTAAAAACTCTACATCATATTACTGAAATTGTAATATTGTTATCTGCGTATGTGAGGCTTGGACCTTCCGATCATCCTTCTTCCAAGATTCATATTACACCATAAGATCATCCAAAGGGAGAAATCACAATGACCATGGTGCAAAGAGATGATGATCATTCACACTAGAATTTAATGGTTAATTTACCCTAATATGCAGTGTCAAAAATATGGGTTTTTTAAAGAGAGGAAGCTGACACAGCTGAACTTCTCCTAGTTTAACCTAATTGATTAACCATGCAGAGTTAGAAGAGGACTTATTATTTGAGATTTCAAACATTTTTAAATAAAGTTTTGTATATAGTGTTACATATACCTAAGAATAAACAAGGGTACTTTTAGAAGGGATCAAGTGGTTTCTCACCATAATCCTTCATGATTAAATGGAAAATTATTCATGATACTTTATGTCAATTGTGTGGAAAAATAAATAACAAAAAGGAAGCTCTGGTACTTTGTTTGGACAGGAAATAATAAAGAAATGAGAGAGAAAATTAAAGTTATGATAAATTATGAAATAGCATATAGCATTTAATTTTATATAAATACAAAACAGTCTACAAGTCATATAAAAAATATCTATCTACTATTAGATCTATTTTCCAACATTTGGTCGAACTATGTTCGACTGTTTGACCAAATCACCCCTTAAATTTTATAAAGATAGTATAACAATATGCAAATAGACACACACATCTATAACTATATAGTAACTACTAAATCCATATAAATCGAATTCAACTCCTATTACTGACTTATGACTTAGTAATAATAATATTCATCCTTAAAATTCTCACTAGTGTCTTTACATTCTTTTGACTTTCTTCGTACCTCTCATACTATGACTTCTTATTCCACTTAACTCAAATATTATGCACACTATCCTTGAAATCTATTGATATTCTCATTTAGCTTGCTATTCATTTAGTAAGTAACCAGTAGCCTTTATTTGTAGAACTTTAATATATTTTATAAAACTTCTCCGCTCACTGCATAATTCTAAATAATATTTCTCATAATTCTTACTATCTCTCTCATTTCTTTACTATTTCTAGTAAATATAAGAATCCATAAATGATATATAATATTCTACCACATGCTAGTTACCTATCTTCCACTACACTCACTATCTCATTAGTATTTTTAATATAATTATCTCCCTTAACTAGTAACTCAAATATTAAATACCTATCTAAAGGCCAGTCCCTTTGGAGATGACCTTACTCTAACTTTATGTTTCAGTGGGATTTATATCTTTTATCAAATTCTTTTATCGTGGACAATATTTCTACATCATTGTCAATGAGGATATAGTCATCAACATCTATACTAAAGTAATAGGAATTGGTGTACCCTTCTGGACTCTGATTGGATGAAAAGAGAGTGAGAGAGAAGAGAGAGAGTGAGAGAGAGAGAAGCCTTTGTTCGGGAGGTTAGGTCGTGCACACGAGTGGGGGCACTGCCACCCCCCTTCCCCAGCGCCCGCGCCCCCTCCCCGCCACCCGTGCCCCGTCCCTGCTGCCGTTCCCCCCTCCCCCCGCCGCCCCGCCCCCTCCCTGCCCTGCCCTCCTCCCCGGGCACACGAGTGGGAGAAAGATTCACCGAGAGATAGAAAATGGGAGAGAGCGAGAGACTTAGACAGCGAGAAAACATAAGAGAGAAATAGAGCGAGAGAAAGGGAACATAAGACATCGAAATAGAGAGAGAGAGAGTGAACATAACACAGAGAAACTGAGCGAGAGAGAGGGAACATATGATAGAGAAAGAGAGCGAGAGTGATTGAACATAGGACAGAGAGAGCGAAGAAAAGGGAACATAGGAGAAAGAAATAGAGCGAGAGAAAGGGAACATAAGTGGAAGAAATAGAGCGCAAGAGAGGGAACATAAGCGACAGAAATAGAACGAAAGAGAGAGAAATTAGTGTGAGAGTGAGATGCCGGATGTCTAGACGTGGCTCCGGCCTTGGTCTGGTGCGTGGCCGAGATGAGCATTGGCTGCGTTAGACTGGGATGTTGATTCTAAATCATCCATTAAGTAGTCCATGATAAAAGGCGACGATATCTGGCTGGCGATCCACTTTTCGTATGGCGGGGTTCTTCCGCAATATCTTGCATAGTATAAAAGACCTATGTGCATTTCTCTTCAGATTCTTCCTCTCCTTCTGCTTGTGGCATCGCATGTGCCCTAGCAAGTCCATCACGCTCTTGAAACTCTTGGTGACAATTCCGCAGCTCTGTGGTTTCTCCCTTCCACCTTCATCAAAGAAAATCTGTTAGTCTCTAAGCACTGCTCATGTTCTTCGTCAAATATTTATACTGCAAATGAAAGGCTTGTATCTCGGTAGAAAAGCGCTTGGTTTGTACTCCGATATTCTCTCTCGGCCTTTGGATTGCTTGTAATCGATGGCTATCGTAAGACCTAACGACCCCCCCTGATTCCTACCAAATCAGAAAGGGTCTATCGACAAATGGAAGTATTTGGCATTAATATAGACGCATTGATAGAATAACCAGATAGGGGGAGAGAGAGAGAGAGAGAGAGAGATAGAGAGAGAGAGAGAGAGAAATATATATATATAAAAGAGAGAGAGAAATATATATATATAAAAGAGAGAGAGAGATAGAGAGGGAGAGAGATAAAAATAGAGAGAGAGAGAGAGAGAGAGAGAGAGAGAGAGAGACATACAGAAGTATAAAGACAGAGAGAGAGAGCGAGAGACGCAGGTCTCTCGATCCTTTGGAACGAACCCCCCACTCGAGAAGTCTATCGGCAGATATCATCACCGTGCACATCATCATGGGTAATAAACAGCAAAAGTTTTAAACCAGTCCCTAGTAAAACGCCATGCTCGGGACCAAAGAGAGAGAACAAGAAAGACGTAGAAAATGAGAGAGAGAGAGAGAGAGACAGGGAGAGAGCAAAATAGAGGGAGAAATACAGTAACAGAGAGAGACATCGAGAAAAAAAGGCGCGGATTAAGGCAGCACTAATCCTGATGATCGGAATATTAATCAGAGGAAAGATTGCCAGAAATACCGAACATAACCACTTCGTTTTTAGTGTGTTATTCCACGAAAAATATCGACTATAATCACAAAAATATGGATAATTCGATCATTGCTACGGTTTTGTTCACTCTGTTTGGGCGACGTGAAACGATGGGTAAAGTTTGCTTTTCCCCGTTCGTTGAAATGTATGATAGAAAAAGTCAGAATTTTCATCCACGAGTTTTAGTTCATTTTTCATTCTTTGATGTCTCTTTCTCTCTCTACTTGGGTGGTCTTAATATGGACTAAGGATCTCGTTTGACTCTTCAGGAGCTAACAACCAAGAGAGAGAAAGATTGCGACAGCGAGACAAAGTAAACAGAAAGAGAGAGAGAGAGACAGAGAGAGACAGGAAGAGAGCGAGAGATAGACTGACACAAAGAAAAAGTAAGCGAGACCGAGAGAGAATAAGAGAGAGACCGAGCGCGAGAAAAAAAAGAGAGAGAAAGAGGAACAGAGCAAGAAAAATATTCACCAAGAGAGAGAGGGCGAGAGGAGGATTGACATAGAGGGAGAGAGAGTAAGCAAGAGAGAGAGAAAAAGAGAGACAAAGAACGAGAGAAAGATTGACCGAGAAAGAGAAAAGGAGAAAGACAGAGAGCGAGAGTGAGATTGACCGAGAGACGGGGAGGAAGCGAGACCGAGAGCGAGAGAAAGAGAGAAAGAAAGAAAACGAGATACAGCAAGAGAGAGAGAGAGAGAGAGAGAGATATTGGTTAATTTGCGGTACTTGTGTACCTTTCTGACTGTTCATATTGGTTAAGTGCAGGTAAGGAAATGCTTGTATTTTCTCTTGTTTCTTTTTAAACACCTGGGACGCAGAGCAGAATCTTGATGGGTGTGATAATGTATCTCTTCTGTTTTCCCGATAAAAGTACTTATCCAGGATAGACGTAATAAAAAAATGCAAACAGTGTAAGCATGTACAAATAGACGTTAGGTATAGAACGGTAACATTACGATTCTAGATGGATCGTTTCTCAACTTCAGTGCACCCTTTATCCCACTTAGGCGTAAAGATTTTGATTCCGTAGTCCCCTACTCCAGTTCTCTTTCACGTACTAAGAGACGCCAGAATTTGTAGCTGTATCGCGCGGACGAAACGTGGGTTTCGACCACAAGAGTCAAGCATTAACCAGGGGTGTCACTCGATCGAGAGAAAGACTGGATTATTTATTTGGTCCGGATGCAAAGTAGGGGCATCCATTTTGAGTATACACCATAGAGACGCGTCGAAACCGGACTCTGATGACCTCCGGGGCGAAAACCCTGGGGAGAAAAATTAAAATGGCCTCTGGCCTACCCAATTTCCTTGTGGGTCGTAATTGCAGACGACTATGTACGCCCCCGAGCTGCACTGGGAGCGGCCACAACCGACCCTCTGGGTGTCTCCCCACACCACCTGAGTGTAATGGCCGCACACCTGCCCGGATATGCACTGGTTGCTGCTGGGGTCGTAGTAATGGCTCTCTCCCACCCACGTCCCTACCACTTCCGCCGCGTCCCCGTATCCCATGTAGAGATTCTCGCCGTAGGGACCCTGGGAGTGCTGAAGAGTGCACGCACCGGCCAACTGGTTGGCATAGTTCTGCGCGTCCGCCTGAATATCTGTGTCCCAGCTCAGGAGCAACGCCTACCATAGCGCGGGCGTAGTTGTGCAACCCAAGATAGTCGGCTACGGTGTTTTGGGCATAGGTCGGATGCAGCAGAGCCAAGCCCAAGGCCACCATGGCGAGTGTCGCGCATGCAAGATTTCCCGATGCCATCTTCTCCCCTCCAGCTGGACTCGGAGTTCTTCGCTCTATGCATGCAAGCATCCGGACTACGGCATTTATAGACATCTTTGTACCCTCAGCCAGCAAGCCGATACTTGGAGCCTATAAACAAATAACTCGGCGTGAAACATCGAGTAGGCTTCCTATCCCCCATCCTCATACTTAGTGCACAAACAAAGCGCGTTGAACGGCGCGATTATCCCGGCTATACAGATGTTAACTCGCCCCGCGCCGAGCGTGAGCCGCCAGTAATTAAGATTAGACTCGCCCTAGTCGGTTGCTTTTTTGACTTGGCTTCCTCTTTTGTTTTCTCGGGGGGACGTGGATGGAGCTGACCTCGCACTCTGCACTGAACATGGTTTTGGTCCGCCGGTGTGGCTCGAAGCGTAGGAGCTCCTTCCCGAGTTTCCAACGTCGTTTTGCATTGAATTTTCAGGTGACGGCCCAAGACCGAATCAACTCGCAGTTTATAATATTTCCCGTCGAGTTAGTCTGTTAGTGGTTTGTAATATTCATCGGCTGTGCAGACGTGTCAACCAGGGAAGACCTGACGCCGCTCGATCTTTATCAAATATAACACTCGCCCGCAGAAGATAACTCTTACTGTCGTACGAGGTCTCACGCAGTGAAATCACCTTCGGAGAAAAACATCATTTTTAAGGAAGAATTAACCGTTCTTCTGTGCGTGATCAGGCCTGCCCCGCACAGGCCATCCCGACTGGGGCGAACAACGTGGAGACGGGAGCCGCCGAACCACGAGGCGCGTACTCTAGCATTTTTTTTATCTCCTCAGGCAACCCGAACTCGGTTTTTTTCTTTTTTCCTTGTATTTTCGGCTTCGCGGGTACGACATCGACATGACCAAGTGCATCTACTGCGGATTCTGCCGAAAGGCTTTAGAAATGAAGGGCTTGTATCTCGGTAGAAAACCGCAAACGAAGGGCCTGTATCTCGCTAGAAAAGCGCTTGGTTTGTACTTCGATATTGTCACTCAGCCTTTGGATTGCTTGTAAGCGAGAGGATGATGGACCGAGAGTAGAAAGAGAGAAAGAAAAACCGCCTCGTCTCATTAATCAGGGGAGTGCGCGCGATTTAGCGAGAGAGGGGAGCGCGGAAGAGAAATGGCGAGCGATAGAGAAAGAGGGGAAATGCCAAACTGAGAGAGAGAGAGAGAGAGATAGAGATAGAGAGCGAGAGAGAGAGAGATAGAGCTAGAGAGAGAGAGAGAGAGAGAGAGAGAGAGAGAGAGAGCTAGTGCGAAAAAGAAAGAAATACGACATTAGTGAAGGAGAGAAAGATAGCGTTACTGTGAGTGAGAGAGCCCGAGTGAAACAACAGTAGAAAGACAGGGAGAACGTAATACAGAAAGCGAATAATGAAGAGACAGAATTAAGCGAGGGAATGCGAGGGTGGGAAAGAATAACGGAGCAAAAAGGAGAAAGACAGACCGCGAGAGAGAAAAAAAGAGAAAAGGATTGAGCGAGAGAGAGGGAGAAACACAGACCGAGAGAGAGAGAGAAAAACAGAGAAATACCGAGCGAGAGAGAGGGAGAAAAAGAGAGAAATAATGAGCGATAGAGAGCGAGAAAGAGACAGAAATATTGAGAGCGAAAGAGAGAGGAAAACACAGAGATATTGAGGGGGAGAGAGGGAGAAAAAGAGAGAAATATTGAGCGAGAGAGAGGGAGAAAAATTGACGGCCACAGGGAGAGCAAGTTAACCGCGAGAGAACCAGAAATTAGTGAAAGAGAGAGCAAGCGAGACCGAGAGAAAGAGAGAGAGATACCGGGAGTGAGAAAGAGCAAGAGAATAGACAGAGAGAAAGAAAAACCGGGAGAGAAACGGAGAGCGAGAGAAACAATTGACCGCGAGAGAGAAAAGCGAGAGGGAGATTGACGGGGAGGAGAAAAAGAGAGAGAAACCGTGAGAGAGACAGAGAATTAGAGAAAAACTTCGTGATTCATCATGTGTTCCCGCTCTTTCTTTCTCTCCTTCTCTCTCACTCGCTCTCTCTCGGGCTCTCTTTCTCTCTTACTCATAGTCTTTCCCTCTGGGTTTCACCGCGAGGGAGAGAGATTCTGCCAAGAGGCTTCGTTTGCGCTCGCCTCGTCTCATTAATCAGGGGAGTGCGCGGATTTCGCGAGAGAGGGGAGCGCGGAAGAGAAATGGCGAGCGATAGAGAAAAGCGAAAATGCCAAACTGAGAGAGAGAGAGAGAGAGAGAGAGAGAGAGAGAGAGAGAGAGAGGGAGAAAGATAGAAATACGACATTAGTGAAGGAGAGAAAGATAGCGTTACTGAGAGAGAGAGCCTGAGTGAAACAACAGTAGAAAGACAGAGAGAACGTAATGCAGAAAGCGAATAATGAAGAGACGAGATTAAGCGAGGGAATGCGAAGGTGAGAAAGAATAACGGAGCAAAAAGGAGAAAGACAGACCGCGAGAGAGAAAAAAAAAGAAAGGATTGAGCGAGAGAGAGGGAGAAACACAGACCGAGAGAGAGAGAGAAATACTGAGCGAGAGAGAGGGAGAAAAAGAGAGAAATAATGAGCGAGAGAGAGCGAGAAAGAGACAGAAATATTGAGAGCGTGGACGACTCATTTGATTTTTCCTCAACCGTTGACGACTCTCTATCTTTGTCTTCATTTTTTAGTTTATTTCTCTCTGCGCGAATCCCTATTCTTGGCCGGATCTTCTTCTACTGTACTGAAGTTTTCTCCTAGTGAAGTCTCGGACGATTAGATGTCGTCATAGACTGGCACTTGATTTTGTGGAACATATCCATCCCAATCTCACCCGTGGGCTTGAAGCATAACACGTTTGAATGTACTTATGTTAACTCTAAGACACAACAGAGATTTCAATAATCTCCTTGCGTCCTCTCTCTCTCCCTTACTCTTTTTGTCTCTCTTTCTCTCTCGGTATCTCTTTCTCTATCTTTATGATGCTCTCTTTCTCTCTCATTCACTCCGCTCTCTCTTTCGATCTCTGTTGCTCTATCTCTCTCTCTTTCTTTCCCTCTTTTTGTCTTTCTCGGTCTCTCTTTCTCCCTCTCTGTCGGTCAATCTATTTATCGCTTTCTCTCTTTGTATCTCTCGGGCTCGCTAACTCTCTCTCTCTCTCTCTCTCTGGGCATATCTTTTTTCTCTCTGTCTAGGTCTATCTTTCTCTCGCTGGCTCTCTTTCTATATCTTTCTGATGCTCTCTTTCTCTCTCCCCCTTTCTCTTGCTCTCCTTCTATCTTTCTATATCTTTCTGATGCTTTCCTTCTCTCTACCTCTTTCTCTTGCCCGCCGCAGGTGTCAAGTCGAGCGTCTCAGGTACGCGAGTGGTGTTCAAGGTTGGCAGGGGTCTTTGGACTGAAGGGACCTCCATCACTGGTGGAGGGCAGCTCACACCCGGCGGGGCCACTGCCAGCGCACGTGGGAAATGGGATGTGAATCCCCCATCAAAAACTCCATGATTTGAGGCGAGAGTATCTGCCGATAGACGTCTAGGATGCCGGGGTTGTCCCGGAAGATCTTGCACGATACAAAAGAACCATCTTCGCGAAAGAGAGGCACCTCGTCCATGCACATTTTCTTGAGTAAGAAACATCAACATTTTTGAATCAGTCACCAACTTGACCAAGAGAGAGAATAAGCGAGAGGATGATTCACCCAGAGGAGAAAAGTGAAAGAAAAACCGCGAGAGAAACAGAGAGCGAGAGAAAAAGTTTACCGCGTGAGAGAAAAGCGAGAGGGAGACTGATGGAGTGGAGAATAAGAGAGAGAACCCGGGAGAGGGACAGAGAATGAGAGAAAAACTTCGAGATTCATCATGAACTCCCTCTCTTTCTCTCTCCTTCTGTCTCACTCGCTCTCTCTTCGGCTCTCTTTCTCTCCTTCTGTCTCACTCGCTCTCTCTTCGGCTCTCTTTCTCTCCTTCTGTCTCACTCGCCCTCTCTTTGGCTCTGTTTCTCTGTTTCTCGTGCTCTTTCCCTATGGGTCTCTCCTTCTCTCGCGTCGAATTTTCTCTCGCTCTCTGTCTCTCTCTTTTTCTCCTCTCGGGTAATCTTCCTCGGATTTACCGAGGGGGAAAAAAGAGCGAGAGAAACCGGGAGAGAACCAGAGAGTGAGAGAAATGGCTGACAGCGAGAGGAAGATTGACCAAGAGGAGAAAAATGGAAAGAGAAACCGAAAGAGACAGAGAGTCAAAGAAATTGCCGGCGAGTGAGAGAAGCGAGCCCATGAGAGAGGAAGAGAGAAAGAGAGGCCCAGAGGGACAGAGCATGAGAAAGAGAGAAACAGAGCCCCAGAGAGCGAGTGAGACAGGAGGAGAAAAGAGAGAGAGAGAGTACACAAGATGAATGTCGAACTCAACATCGTCGCCGACACCCGTGGAGACGATAGGGGGGGAGTATATTTCCTCGTGTCTCTGAGTTTACATAAATAATTCTAAACGCTTTATGTTTGTGGTCTACACAGCAGAGACGGATGGATTGGCAAGTTCTATCAAAAAATCAACGCCAGTGTTCAACGAACTCAAATCATCGAATACTTGCATAAGAGAAAACTGTTCTGCTGTACAAGAAGATCCGGCCATGGATTGCACGCCAAAGCCTTGACGAAAATTCAAGATAGAAAAGAACAGGATTAAGATCCTTACCGTGTCTGCCGAAGGCGTAGGATCGCTGCTTCCGCGCGTATCCATGGAGAGCTGCAGACTAAGAGAACGCTGGGAAGAACTGGTGAATCGCGGGAGAGACTCAAAGAAGAGGGGAGAAAAGAGTGAAAGAGAGGGAGATTATACCGCTACCATAAGAGAGAGCAAACGAGGGACCGAGTCATTCGGGATCCGACGACAGGGTGGAATATCTTTGCCGTTATTTTCGCGGGCAGCATGAAGTCTCATTCATGGTCGTGAATTACATTATTTCTCTTCCGAAAGAAGAGCAGAAACTGTTAGCACGACCAAAGGCAGGAGTGGCTGAACGAGAGAGAAAACCGATTACACCTTGACGTTCGACCTCTCAAAGCAGAGTGCTTGCCGCCCCAGAACTCGCGCATAAAGATTTTATTCGTTTCAAAACTTAGGTCTTATGAATTTTTTTGTTGAATTCTAATTCCTTGTTCTCTCATTTAAAAGGATGTATTCTCTGAATTTATTTTCTTTCCAAGTTCTATATTCTCACATTTCAAAAACTACACATGGTTTGAATATCGAGCATCAGAGCGAGGGAAAGAAATAGAGAGAGAAAGAGAGCAAGAGACGAGAGAGAGAAAGAGAGCAAGAGAGCGAGAGAGAGAAAGAGGGGGAAACAGAGCAAGAGAGCGAAAGAGAGAGAAATAGAGAACGAGAGAGAAAGAGAGAAGGAGATTGAAAGATTGATCGAGAGAGAGAGAGAGAGGGAGAGAGAGAGAGAGAGAGAGAGACAGAGAGAGAGACAGAGAGAGAGAGAGAGAGAGAGAGAGACAGAGAGAGAAAGAATGATTTACTGAGGGAGAGAGTAAGCGAGATTGAGGGCGAAAAATAATAGACCTGAAAGAGAGGAAAGGGAGAAAAATGGGAGAAAGATTCACTGAGAGATAGAAAATGGGAGAGAGCGAGAGACTTAGACAACGAGAAAACAAAAGAGAGAAAGAGAGCGAGAGAAAGGGAACATAAGACATCGAAATAGAGAGAGAGAGAGTGAACATAACACAGAGAAACTGAGCGAGAGAGAGGAACATATGATAGAGGAAGAGAGCGAGAGTGATTGAACATCGGACAGAGAGAGCGAAGAAAAGGGAACATAGGAGAAGGAAATGGCGCGAGGGAAGGGGAACAGAAGTGGAAGAAATAGAGCGCAAGAGAGGAACATAAGCGACAGAAATAGAACGAAAGAGAGAGAAATTAGTGTGAGAGTGAGATGCCGGATGTCTAGACGTGGCTCCGGCCTTGGTCTGGTGCGTGGCCGAGATGAGCATTGGCTGCGTTAGACTGGGATGTTGATTCTAAATCATCCATTAAGTAGTCCATGATAAAAGGCGACGATATCTGGCTGGCGATCCACTTTTCGTATGGCGGGGTTCTTCCGCAATATCTTGCATAGTATAAAAGACCTATGTGCATTTCTCTTCAGATTCTTCCTCTCCTTCTGCTTGTGGCATCGCATGTGCCCTAGCAAGTCCATCACGCTCTTGAAACTCTTGGTGCCAATTCCGCAGCTCTGTGGTTTCTCCCTTCCACCTTCATCAAAGAAAATCTGTTAGTCTCTAAGCACTGCTCATGTTCTTCGTCAAATATTTATACTGCAAATGAAAGGCTTGTATCTCGGTAGAAAAGCGCTTGGTTTGTACTCCGATATTCTCTCTCGGCCTTTGGATTGCTTGTAATCGATGGCTATCGTAAGACCTAACGACCCCCCCTGATTCCTACCAAATCAGAAAGGGTCTATCGACAAATGGAAGTATTTGGCATTAATATAGACGCATTGATAGAATAACCAGATAGGGGGAGAGAGAGAGAGAGAGAGAGAGAGATAGAGAGAGAGATAGAGAGAAATATATATATATATAAAAGAGAGAGAGAAATATATATATATAAAAGAGAGAGAGAGATAGAGAGGGAGAGAGATAAAAATAGATAGAGAGAGAGAGAGAGAGAGAGATAGAGAGAGGGAGAGAGAGACATACAGACGTATAAAGACAGAGAGAGAGAGCGAGAGACGCAGGCCTCTCGATCCTTTGGAACGAACCCCCCACTCGAGAAGTCTATCGGCAGATATCATCACCGTGCACATCATCATGGGTAATAAACACCAAAAGTTTTAAACCAGTCCCTAGTAAAACGCCATGCTCGGGACCAGAGAGAGAGAACAAGAAAGACGTAGAAAATGAGAGAGAGAGAGTGAGAGACAGAGAGAGAGCAAAATAGAGGGAGAAATACAGTAACAGAGAGAGACATCGAGAAAAAAAGGCGCGGATTAAGGCAGCACTAATCCTGATGATCGGAATATTAATCAGAGGAAAGATTGCCAGAAATACCGAACATAACCACTTCGTTTTTAGTGTGTTATTCCACGAAAAATATCGACTATAATCACAAAAATATGGATAATTCGATCATTGCTACGGTTTTGTTCACTCTGTTTGGGCGACGTGAAACGATGGGTAAAGTTTGCTTTTCCCCGTTCGTTGAAATGTATGATAGAAAAAGTCAGAATTTTCATCCACGAGTTTTAGTTCATTTTTCATTCTTTGATGTCTCTTTCTCTCTCTCTACTTGGGTGGTCTTAATATGGACTAAGGATCTCGTTTGACTCTTCAGGAGCTAACAACCAAGAGAGAGAAAGATTGCGACAGCGAGACAAAGTAAACAGAGAGAAAGAGAGAGAGAGAGACAGAGAGAGACAGGAAGAGAGCGAGAGATAGACTGACACAAAGAAAAAGTAAGCGAGACCGAGAGAGAATAAGAGAGAGACCGAGCGCGAGAAAAAAAAGAGAGAGAAAGAGGAACAGAGCAAGAAAAATATTCACCAAGAGAGAGAGGGCGAGAGGAAGATTGACATAGAGGGAGAGAGAGAGTAAGCAAGAGAGAGAGAAAAAGAGAGACAAAGAACGAGAGAAAGATTGACCGAGAAAGAGAAAAGGAGAAAGACAGAGAGCGAGAGTGAGATTGACCGAGAGACGGGGAGGAAGCGAGACCGAGAGCGAGAGAAAGAGAGAAAGAAAGAAAACGAGATACAGCAAGAGAGAGAGAGAGAGAGAGAGAGAGATATTGGTTAATTTGCGGTACTTGTGTACCTTTCTGACTGTTCATATTGGTTAAGTGCAGGTAAGGAAATGCTTGTATTTTCTCTTGTTTCTCTTTTTAAACACCTGGGACGCAGAGCAGAATCTTGATGGGTGTGATAATGTATCTCTTCTGTTTTCCCGATAAAAGTACTTATCCAGGATAGACGTAATAAAAATGCAAACAGTGTAAGCATGTACAAATAGACGTTAGGTATAGAACGGTAACATTACGATTCTAGATGGATCGTTTCTCAACTTCAGTGCACCCTTTATCCCACTTAGGCGTAAAGATTTTGATTCCGTAGTCCCCTACTCCAGTTCTCTTTCACGTACTAAGAGACGCCAGAATTTGTAGCTGTATCGCGCGGACGAAACGTGGGTTTCGACCACAAGAGTCAAGCATTAACCAGGGGTGTCACTCGATCGAGAGAAAGACTGGATTATTTATTTGGTCCGGATGCAAAGTAGGGGCATCCATTTTGAGTATACACCATAGAGACGCGTCGAAACCGGACTCTGATGACCTCCGGGGCGAAAACCCTGGGAGAAAAATTAAAATGGCCTCTGGCCTACCCAATTTCCTTGTGGGTCGTAATTGCAGACGACTATGTACGCCCCCGAGCTGCACTGGGAGCGGCCACAACCGACCCTCTGGGTGTCTCCCACACCACCTGAGTGTAATGGCCGCACACCTGCCCGGATATGCACTGGTTGCTGCTGGGGTCGTAATGGCTCTCTCCACCCACGTCCCTACCACTTCCGCCGCGTCCCCGTATCCCATGTAGAGATTCTCGCCGTAGGGACCCTGGGAGTGCTGAAGAGTGCACGCACCGGCCAACTGGTTGGCATAGTTCTGCGCGTCCGCCTGAATATCTGTGTCCCAGCTCAGGGGAGCAACGCCTACCATAGCGCGGGCGTAGTTGTGCAACCCAAGATAGTCGGCTACGGTGTTTTGGGCATAGGTCGGATGCAGCAGAGCCAAGCCCAAGGCCACCATGGCGAGTGTCGCGCATGCAAGATTTCCCGATGCCATCTTCTCCTCTCTCGTTGGACTCGGAGTTCTTCGCTCTATGCATGCAAGCATCCGGACTACGGCATTTATAGACATCTTTGTACCCTCAGCCAGCAAGCCGATACTTGGAGCCTATAAACAAATAACTCGGCGTGAAACATCGAGTAGGCTTCCTATCCCCCATCCTCATACTTAGTGCACAAACAAAGCGCGTTGAACGGCGCGATTATCCCGGCTATACAGATGTTAACTCGCCCCGCGCCGAGCGTGAGCCGCCAGTAATTAAGATTAGACTCGCCCTAGTCGGTTGCTTTTTTGACTTGGCTTCCTCTCTTTTGTTTTCTCGGGGGGACGTGGATGGAGCTGACCTCGCACTCTGCACTGAACATGGTTTTGGTCCGCCGGTGTGGCTCGAAGCGTAGGAGCTCCTTCCCGAG
This sequence comes from Wolffia australiana, assembly GCF_029677425.1. Classification (NCBI taxonomy): domain Eukaryota; kingdom Viridiplantae; phylum Streptophyta; class Magnoliopsida; order Alismatales; family Araceae; genus Wolffia; species Wolffia australiana. Next base: position 16,325,361 of record NC_135842.1, read on the forward strand.
TTTCCAACGTCGTTTTGCATTGAATTTTCAGGTGACGGCCCAAGACCGAATCAACTCGCAGTTTATAATATTTCCCGTCGAGTTAGTCTGTTAGTGGTTTGTAATATTCATCGGCTGTGCAGACGTGTCAACCAGGGAAGACCTGACGCCGCTCGATCTTTATCAAATATAACACTCGCCCGCAGAAGATAACTCTTACTGTCGTACGAGGTCTCACGCAGTGAAATCACCTTCGGAGAAAAAACATCATTTTTAAGGAAGAATTAACCGTTCTTCTGTGCGTGATCAGGCCTGCCCCGCACAGGCCATCCCGACTGGGGCGAACAACGTGGAGACGGGAGCCGCCGAACCACGAGGCGCGTACTCTAGCATTTTTTTATCTCCTCAGGCAACCTGAACTCGGTTTTTTTCTTTTTTCCTTGTATTTTCGGCTTCGCGGGTACGACATCGACATGACCAAGTGCATCTACTGCGGATTCTGCCGAAAGGCTTTAGAAATGAAGGGCTTGTATCTCGGTAGAAAACCGCAAACGAAGGGCCTGTATCTCGCTAGAAAAGCGCTTGGTTTGTACTTCGATATTGTCACTCAGCCTTTGGATTGCTTGTAAGCGAGAGGATGATGGACCGAGTAGAAAGAGAGAAAGAAAAACCGCCTCGTCTCATTAATCAGGGGAGTGCGCGCGATTTAGCGAGAGAGGGGAGCGCGGAAGAGAAATGGCGAGCGATAGAGAAAGAGGGGAAATGCCAAACTGAGAGAGAGAGAGAGAGATAGAGATAGAGAGCGAGAGAGAGAGAGATAGAGCTAGAGAGAGAGAGAGAGAGAGAGAGAGAGAGAGAGAGAGAGCGAGTGCGAAAAAGAAAGAAATACGACATTAGTGAAGGAGAGAAAGATAGCGTTACTGTGAGTGAGAGAGCCCGAGTGAAACAACAGTAGAAAGACAGGGAGAACGTAATACAGAAAGCGAATAATGAAGAGACAGAATTAAGCGAGGGAATGCGAGGGTGGGAAAGAATAACGGAGCAAAAAGGAGAAAGACAGACCGCGAGAGAGAAAAAAAGAGAAAAGGATTGAGCGAGAGAGAGGGAGAAACACAGACCGAGAGAGAGAGAGAAAAACAGAGAAATACCGAGCGAGAGAGAGGGAGAAAAAGAGAGAAATAATGAGCGATAGAGAGCGAGAAAGAGACAGAAATATTGAGAGCGAAAGAGAGAGGAAAACACAGAGATATTGAGGGGGAGAGAGGGAGAAAAAGAGAGAAATATTGAGCGAGAGAGAGGGAGAAAAATTGACGGCCACAGGGAGAGCAAGTTAACCGCGAGAGAACCAGAAATTAGTGAAAGAGAGAGCAAGCGAGACCGAGAGAAAGAGAGAGAGATACCGGGAGTGAGAAAGAGCAAGAGAATAGACAGAGAGAAAGAAAAACCGGGAGAGAAACGGAGAGCGAGAGAAACAATTGACCGCGAGAGAGAAAAGCGAGAGGGAGATTGACGGGGAGGAGAAAAAGAGAGAGAAACCGTGAGAGAGACAGAGAATTAGAGAAAAACTTCGTGATTCATCATGTGTTCCCGCTCTTTCTTTCTCTCCTTCTCTCTCACTCGCTCTCTCTCGGGCTCTCTGTCTCTCTTACTCATAGTCTTTCCTCTGGGTTTCACCGCGAGGACAGAGATTCTGCCAAGAGGCTTCGTTTGCGCTCGCCTCGTCTCATTAATCAGGGGAGTGCGCGGATTTCGCGAGAGAGGGGAGCGCGGAAGAGAAATGGCGAGCGATAGAGAAAAAGCGAAAATGCCAAACTGAGAGAGGGAGAGAGAGAGAGAGAGAGAGAGAGAGAGAGAGAGAGAGATAGTGGGAGAAAGATAGAAATACGACATTAGTGAAGGAGAGAAAGATAGCGTTACCGAGAGAGAGAGAGCCCGAGTGAAACAACAGTAGAAAGACAGAGAGAACGTAATGCAGAAAGCGAATAATGAAGAGACGAGATTAAGCGAGGGAATGCGAAGGTGAGAAAGAATAACGGAGCAAAAAGGAGAAAGACAGACCGCGAGAGAGAAAAAAAAAGAAAAGGATTGAGCGAGAGAGAGGGAGAAACACAGACCGAGAGAGAGAGAGAAATACTGAGCGAGAGAGAGGGAGAAAAAGAGAGAAATAATGAGCGAGAGAGAGCGAGAAAGAGACAGAAATATTGAGAGCGTGGACGACTCATTTGATTTTTCCTCAACCGTTGACGACTCTCTATCTTTGTCTTCATTTTTTAGTTTATTTCTCTCTGCGCGAATCCCTATTCTTGGCCGGATCTTCTTCTACTGTACTGAAGTTTTCTCCTAGTGAAGTCTCGGACGATTAGATGTCGTCATAGACTGGCACTTGATTTTGTGGAACATATCCATCCCAATCTCACCCGTGGGCTTGAAGCATAACACGTTTGAATGTACTTATGTTAACTCTAAGACACAACAGAGATTTCAATAATCTCCTTGCGTCCTCTCTCTCTGCCTTACTCTTTTTGTCTCTCTTTCTCTCTCGGTATCTCTTTCTCTATCTTTATGATGCTCTCTTTCTCTCTCATTCACTCCGCTCTCTCTTTCGATCTCTGTTGCTCTATCTCTCTCTCTTTCTTTCCCTCTTTTTGTCTTTCTCGGTCTCTCTTTCTCCCTCTCTGTCGGTCAATCTATTTATCGCTTTCTCTCTTTGTATCTCTCGGGCTCGCTAACTCTCTCTCTCTCTCTCTCTCTGGGCATATCTTTTTTCTCTCTGTCTAGGTCTATCTTTCTCTCGCTGGCTCTCTTTCTATATCTTTCTGATGCTCTCTTTCTCTCTCCCCCTTTCTCTTGCTCTCCTTCTATCTTTCTATATCTTTCTGATGCTTTCCTTCTCTCTACCTCTTTCTCTTGCCCGCCGCAGGTGTCAAGTCGAGCGTCTCAGGTACGCGAGTGGTGTTCAAGGTTGGCAGGGGTCTTTGGACTGAAGGGACCTCCATCACTGGTGGAGGGCAGCTCACACCCGGCGGGGCCACTGCCAGCGCACGTGGGAAATGGGATGTGAATCCCCCATCAAAAACTCCATGATTTGAGGCGAGAGTATCTGCCGATAGACGTCTAGGATGCCGGGGTTGTCCCGGAAGATCTTGCACGATACAAAAGAACCATCTTCGCGAAAGAGAGGCACCTCGTCCATGCACATTTTCTTGAGTAAGAAACATCAACATTTTTGAATCAGTCACCAACTTGACCAAGAGAGAGAATAAGCGAGAGGATGATTCACCCAGAGGAGAAAAGTGAAAGAAAAACCGCGAGAGAAACAGAGAGCGAGAGAAAAAGTTTACCGCGTGAGAGAAAAGCGAGAGGGAGACTGATGGAGTGGAGAATAAGAGAGAGAACCCGGGAGAGGGACAGAGAATGAGAGAAAAACTTCGAGATTCATCATGAACTCCCTCTCTTTCTCTCTCCTTCTGTCTCACTCGCTCTCTCTTCGGCTCTCTTTCTCTCCTTCTGTCTCACTCGCTCTCTCTTCGGCTCTCTTTCTCTCCTTCTGTCTCACTCGCCCTCTCTTTGGCTCTGTTTCTCTGTTTCTCGTGCTCTTTCCCTATGGGTCTCTCCTTCTCTCGCGTCAAATTTTCTCCCGCTCCCTGTCTCTCTCTTTTTCTCCTCTCGGGTAATCTTCCTCGGATTTACCGAGGGGGAAAAAAGAGCGAGAGAAACCGGGAGAGAACCAGAGAGTGAGAGAAATGGCTGACAGCGAGAGGAAGATTGACCAAGAGGAGAAAAATGGAAAGAGAAACCGAAAGAGACAGAGAGTCAAAGAAATTGCCGGCGAGTGAGAGAAGCGAGCCCATGAGAGAGGAAGAGAGAAAGAGAGGCCCAGAGGGACAGAGCATGAGAAAGAGAGAAACAGAGCCCCAGAGAGAGCAGAGTGAGACAGGAGGAGAAAAGAGAGAGAGAGAGTACACAAGATGAATGTCGAACTCAACATCGTCGCCGACACCCGTGGAGACGATAGGGGGGGAGTATATTTCCTCGTGTCTCTGAGTTTACATAAATAATTCTAAACGCTTTATGTTTGTGGTCTACACAGCAGAGACGGATGGATTGGCAAGTTCTATCAAAAAATCAACGCCAGTGTTCAACGAACTCAAATCATCGAATACTTGCATAAGAGAAAACTGTTCTGCTGTACAAGAAGATCCGGCCATGGATTGCACGCCAAAGCCTTGACGAAAATTCAAGATAGAAAAGAACAGGATTAAGATCCTTACCGTGTCTGCCGAAGGCGTAGGATCGCTGCTTCCGCGCGTATCCATGGAGAGCTGCAGACTAAGAGAACGCTGGGAAGAACTGGTGAATCGCGGAGAGACTCAAAGAAGAGGGGAGAAAAGAGTGAAAGAGAGGAGATTATACCGCTACCATAAGAGAGAGCAAACGAGGGACCGAGTCATTCGGGATCCGACGACAGGGTGGAATATCTTTGCCGTTATTTTCGCGGGCAGCATGAAGTCTCATTCATGGTCGTGAATTACATTATTTCTCTTCCGAAAGAAGAGCAGAAACTGTTAGCACGACCAAAGGCAGGAGTGGCTGAACGAGAGAGAAAACCGATTACACCTTGACGTTCGACCTCTCAAAGCAGAGTGCTTGCCGCCCCAGAACTCGCGCATAAAGATTTTATTCGTTTCAAAACTTAGGTCTTATGAATTTTTTTGTTGAATTCTAATTCCTTGTTCTCTCATTTAAAAAGATGTATTCTCTGAATTTATTTTCTTTCCAAGTTCTATATTCTCACATTTCAAAAACTACACATGGTTTGAATATCGAGCATCAGAGCGAGGGAAAGAAATAGAGAGAGAAAGAGAGCAAGAGACGAGAGAGAGAAAGAGAGCAAGAGAGCGAGAGAGAGAAAGAGGGGGAAACAGAGCAAGAGAGCGAAAGAGAGAGAAATAGAGAACGAGAGAGAAAGAGAGAAGGAGATTGAAAGATTGATCGAGAGAGAGGGAGAGAGAGAGAGAGAGAGAGAGAGAGAGAGAGAGAGAGACAGAGAGAGAGACAGAGAGAGAGAGAGAGAGAGAGACAGAGAGAGAGAAAGAATGATTTACCGAGGGAGAGAGTAAGCGAGATTGAGGGCGAAAAATAATAGACCCGAAAGAGAGGGAAAGGGAGAAAAAATGGGAGAAAGATTCACCGAGAGATAGAAAATGGGAGAGAGCGAGAGACTTAGACAGCGAGAAAACATAAGAGAGAAATAGAGCGAGAGAAAGGGAACATAAGACATCGAAATAGAGAGAGAGAGTGAACATAACACAGAGAAACTGAGCGAGAGAGAGGGAACATATGATAGAGAAAGAGAGCGAGAGTGATTGAACATAGGACAGAGAGAGCGAAGAAAAGGGAACATAGGAGAAAGAAATAGAGCGAGAGAAAGGGAACATAAGTGGAAGAAATAGAGCGCAAGAGAGGGAACATAAGCGACAGAAATAGAACGAAAGAGAGAGAAATTAGTGTGAGAGTGAGATGCCGGATGTCTAGACGTGGCTCCGGCCTTGGTCTGGTGCGTGGCCGAGATGAGCATTGGCTGCGTTAGACTGGGATGTTGATTCTAAATCATCCATTAAGTAGTCCATGATAAAAGGCGACGATATCTGGCTGGCGATCCACTTTTCGTATGGCGGGGTTCTTCCGCAATATCTTGCATAGTATAAAAGACCTATGTGCATTTCTCTTCAGATTCTTCCTCTCCTTCTGCTTGTGGCATCGCATGTGCCCTAGCAAGTCCATCACGCTCTTGAAACTCTTGGTGCCAATTCCGCAGCTCTGTGGTTTCTCCCTTCCACCTTCATCAAAGAAAATCTGTTAGTCTCTAAGCACTGCTCATGTTCTTCGTCAAATATTTATACTGCAAATGAAAGGCTTGTATCTCGGTAGAAAAGCGCTTGGTTTGTACTCCGATATTCTCTCTCGGCCTTTGGATTGCTTGTAATCGATGGCTATCGTAAGACCTAACGACCCCCCCTGATTCCTACCAAATCAGAAAGGGTCTATCGACAAATGGAAGTATTTGGCATTAATATAGACGCATTGATAGAATAACCAGATAGGGGGAGAGAGAGAGAGAGAGAGAGAGAGAGAGATAGAGAGAGAGATAGAGAGAAATATATATATATATAAAAGAGAGAGAGAAATATATATATATAAAAGAGAGAGAGAGATAGAGAGGGAGAGATAAAAATAGATAGAGAGAGAGAGAAAGAGATAGAGAGAGGGAGAGAGAGACATACAGACGTATAAAGACAGAGAGAGAGAGCGAGAGACGCAGGCCTCTCGATCCTTTGGAACGAACCCCCCACTCGAGAAGTCTATCGGCAGATATCATCACCGTGCACATCATCATGGGTAATAAACACCAAAAGTTTTAAACCAGTCCCTAGTAAAACGCCATGCTCGGGACCAGAGAGAGAGAACAAGAAAGACGTAGAAAATGAGAGAGAGAGTGAGAGACAGAGAGAGAGCAAAATAGAGGGAGAAATACAGTAACAGAGAGAGACATCGAGAAAAAAAGGCGCGGATTAAGGCAGCACTAATCCTGATGATCGGAATATTAATCAGAGGAAAGATTGCCAGAAATACCGAACATAACCACTTCGTTTTTAGTGTGTTATTCCACGAAAAATATCGACTATAATCACAAAAATATGGATAATTCGATCATTGCTACGGTTTTGTTCACTCTGTTTGGGCGACGTGAAACGATGGGTAAAGTTTGCTTTTCCCCGTTCGTTGAAATGTATGATAGAAAAAGTCAGAATTTTCATCCACGAGTTTTAGTTCATTTTTCATTCTTTGATGTCTCTTTCTCTCTCTCTACTTGGGTGGTCTTAATATGGACTAAGGATCTCGTTTGACTCTTCAGGAGCTAACAACCAAGAGAGAGAAAGATTGCGACAGCGAGACAAAGTAAACAGAGAGAAAGAGAGAGAGAGAGACAGAGAGAGACAGGAAGAGAGCGAGAGATAGACTGACACAAAGAAAAAGTAAGCGAGACCGAGAGAGAATAAGAGAGAGACCGAGCGCGAGAAAAAAAAGAGAGAGAAAGAGGAACAGAGCAAGAAAAATATTCACCAAGAGAGAGAGGGCGAGAGGAAGATTGACATAGAGGGAGAGAGAGAGTAAGCAAGAGAGAGAGAAAAAGAGAGACAAAGAACGAGAGAAAGATTGACCGAGAAAGAGAAAAGGAGAAAGACAGAGAGCGAGAGTGAGATTGACCGAGAGACGGGGAGGAAGCGAGACCGAGAGCGAGAGAAAGAGAGAAAGAAAGAAAACGAGATACAGCAAGAGAGAGAGAGAGAGAGAGAGAGAGATATTGGTTAATTTGCGGTACTTGTGTACCTTTCTGACTGTTCATATTGGTTAAGTGCAGGTAAGGAAATGCTTGTATTTTCTCTTGTTTCTCTTTTTAAACACCTGGGACGCAGAGCAGAATCTTGATGGGTGTGATAATGTATCTCTTCTGTTTTCCCGATAAAAGTACTTATCCAGGATAGACGTAATAAAAAAATGCAAACAGTGTAAGCATGTACAAATAGACGTTAGGTATAGAACGGTAACATTACGATTCTAGATGGATCGTTTCTCAACTTCAGTGCACCCTTTATCCCACTTAGGCGTAAAGATTTTGATTCCGTAGTCCCCTACTCCAGTTCTCTTTCACGTACTAAGAGACGCCAGAATTTGTAGCTGTATCGCGCGGACGAAACGTGGGTTTCGACCACAAGAGTCAAGCATTAACCAGGGGTGTCACTCGATCGAGAGAAAGACTGGATTATTTATTTGGTCCGGATGCAAAGTAGGGGCATCCATTTTGAGTATACACCATAGAGACGCGTCGAAACCGGACTCTGATGACCTCCGGGGCGAAAACCCTGGGGAGAAAAATTAAAATGGCCTCTGGCCTACCCAATTTCCTTGTGGGTCGTAATTGCAGACGACTATGTACGCCCCGAGCTGCACTGGGAGCGGCCACAACCGACCCTCTGGGTGTCTCCCCACACCACCTGAGTGTAATGGCCGCACACCTGCCCGGATATGCACTGGTTGCTGCTGGGGTCGTAGTAATGGCTCTCTCCCACCCACGTCCCTACCACTTCCGCCGCGTCCCCGTATCCCATGTAGAGATTCTCGCCGTAGGGACCCTGGGAGTGCTGAAGAGTGCACGCACCGGCCAACTGGTTGGCATAGTTCTGCGCGTCCGCCTGAATATCTGTGTCCCAGCTCAGGGGAGCAACGCCTACCATAGCGCGGGCGTAGTTGTGCAACCCAAGATAGTCGGCTACGGTGTTTTGGGCATAGGTCGGATGCAGCAGAGCCAAGCCCAAGGCCACCATGGCGAGTGTCGCGCATGCAAGATTTCCCGATGCCATCTTCTCCTCTCTCGTTTGACACTGAGTTCTTCGCTCTATGCATGCAAGCATCCGGACTACGGCATTTATAGACATCTTTGTACCCTCAGCCAGCAAGCCGATACTTGGAGCCTATAAACAAATAACTCGGCGTGAAACATCGAGTAGGCTTCCTATCCCCCATCCTCATACTTAGTGCACAAACAAAGCGCGTTGAACGGCGCGATTATCCCGGCTATACAGATGTTAACTCGCCCCGCGCCGAGCGTGAGCCGCCAGTAATTAAGATTAGACTCGCCCTAGTCGGTTGCTTTTTTGACTTGGCTTCCTCTCTTTTGTTTTCTCGGGGGGACGTGGATGGAGCTGACCTCGCACTCTGCACTGAACATGGTTTTGGTCCGCCGGTGTGGCTCGAAGCGTAGGAGCTCCTTCCCGAGTTTCCAACGTCGTTTTGCATTGAATTTTCAGGTGACGGCCCAAGACCGAATCAACTCGCAGTTTATAATATTTCCCGTCGAGTTAGTCTGTTAGTGGTTTGTAATATTCATCGGCTGTGCAGACGTGTCAACCAGGGAAGACCTGACGCCGCTCGATCTTTATCAAATATAACACTCGCCCGCAGAAGATAACTCTTACTGTCGTACGAGGTCTCACGCAGTGAAATCACCTTCGGAGAAAAAACATCATTTTTAAGGAAGAATTAACCGTTCTTCTGTGCGTGATCAGGCCTGCCCCGCACAGGCCATCCCGACTGGGGCGAACAACGTGGAGACGGGAGCCGCCGAACCACGAGGCGCGTACTCTAGCATTTTTTTTATCTCCTCAGGCAACCCGAACTCGGTTTTTTTCTTTTTTCCTTGTATTTTCGGCTTCGCGGGTACGACATCGACATGACCAAGTGCATCTACTGCGGATTCTGCCGAAAGGCTTTAGAAATGAAGGGCTTGTATCTCGGTAGAAAACCGCAAACGAAGGGCCTGTATCTCGCTAGAAAAGCGCTTGGTTTGTACTTCGATATTGTCACTCAGCCTTTGGATTGCTTGTAAGCGAGAGGATGATGGACCGAGAGTAGAAAGAGAGAAAGAAAAACCGCCTCGTCTCATTAATCAGGGGAGTGCGCGCGATTTAGCGAGAGAGGGGAGCGCGGAAGAGAAATGGCGAGCGATAGAGAAAGAGGGGAAATGCCAAACTGAGAGAGAGAGAGAGAGATAGAGATAGAGAGCGAGAGAGAGAGATAGAGCTAGAGAGAGAGAGAGAGAGAGAGAAAGAGAGAGAGAGAGAGCTAGTGCGAAAAAGAAAGAAATACGACATTAGTGAAGGAGAGAAAGATAGCGTTACTGTGAGTGAGAGAGCCCGAGTGAAACAACAGTAGAAAGACAGGGAGAACGTAATACAGAAAGCGAATAATGAAGAGACAGAATTAAGCGAGGGAATGCGAGGGTGGGAAAGAATAACGGAGCAAAAAGGAGAAAGACAGACCGCGAGAGAGAAAAAAAGAGAAAAGGATTGAGCGAGAGAGAGGGAGAAACACAGACCGAGAGAGAGAGAGAAAAACAGAGAAATACCGAGCGAGAGAGAGGGAGAAAAAGAGAGAAATAATGAGCGAGAGAGAGCGAGAAAGAGACAGAAATATTGAGAGCGAAAGAGAGAGGAAAACACAGAGATATTGAGGGGGAGAGAGGGAGAAAAAGAGAGAAATATTGAGCGAGAGAGAGGGAGAAAAATTGACGGCCACAGGGAGAGCAAGTTAACCGCGAGAGAACCAGAAATTAGTGAAAGAGAGAGCAAGCGAGACCGAGAGAAAGAGAGAGAGATACCGGGAGTGAGAAAGAGCAAGAGAATAGACAGAGAGAAAGAAAAACCGGGAGAGAAACGGAGAGCGAGAGAAACAATTGACCGCGAGAGAGAAAAGCGAGAGGGAGATTGACGGGGAGGAGAAAAAGAGAGAGAAACCGTGAGAGAGACAGAGAATTAGAGAAAAACTTCGTGATTCATCATGTGTTCCCGCTCTTTCTTTCTCTCCTTCTCTCTCACTCGCTCTCTCTCGGGCTCTCTTTCTCTCTTACTCATAGTCTTTCCCTCTGGGTTTCACCGCGAGGGAGAGAGATTCTGCCAAGAGGCTTCGTTTGCGCTCGCCTCGTCTCATTAATCAGGGGAGTGCGCGGATTTCGCGAGAGAGGGGAGCGCGGAAGAGAAATGGCGAGCGATAGAGAAAAAGCGAAAATGCCAAACTGAGAGAGGGAGAGAGAGAGAGAGAGAGAGAGAGAGAGAGAGAGATAGTGGGAGAAAGATAGAAATACGACATTAGTGAAGGAGAGAAAGATAGCGTTACCGAGAGAGAGAGAGCCCGAGTGAAACAACAGTAGAAAGACAGAGAGAACGTAATGCAGAAAGCGAATAATGAAGAGACGAGATTAAGCGAGGGAATGCGAAGGTGAGAAAGAATAACGGAGCAAAAAGGAGAAAGACAGACCGCGAGAGAGAAAAAAAAAGAAAAGGATTGAGCGAGAGAGAGGGAGAAACACAGACCGAGAGAGAGAGAGAAATACTGAGCGAGAGAGAGGGAGAAAAAGAGAGAAATAATGAGCGAGAGAGAGCGAGAAAGAGACAGAAATATTGAGAGCGTGGACGACTCATTTGATTTTTCCTCAACCGTTGACGACTCTCTATCTTTGTCTTCATTTTTTAGTTTATTTCTCTCTGCGCGAATCCCTATTCTTGGCCGGATCTTCTTCTACTGTACTGAAGTTTTCTCCTAGTGAAGTCTCGGACGATTAGATGTCGTCATAGACTGGCACTTGATTTTGTGGAACATATCCATCCCAATCTCACCCGTGGGCTTGAAGCATAACACGTTTGAATGTACTTATGTTAACTCTAAGACACAACAGAGATTTCAATAATCTCCTTGCGTCCTCTCTCTCTCCCTTACTCTTTTTGTCTCTCTTTCTCTCTCGGTATCTCTTTCTCTATCTTTATGATGCTCTCTTTCTCTCTCATTCACTCCGCTCTCTCTTTCGATCTCTGTTGCTCTATCTCTCTCTCTTTCTTTCCCTCTTTTTGTCTTTCTCGGTCTCTCTTTCTCCCTCTCTGTCGGTCAATCTATTTATCGCTTTCTCTCTTTGTATCTCTCGGGCTCGCTAACTCTCTCTCTCTCTCTCTCTCTCTGGGCATATCTTTTTTCTCTCTGTCTAGGTCTATCTTTCTCTCGCTGGCTCTCTTTCTATATCTTTCTGATGCTCTCTTTCTCTCTCCCCCTTTCTCTTGCTCTCCTTCTATCTTTCTATATCTTTCTGATGCTTTCCTTCTCTCTACCTCTTTCTCTTGCCCGCCGCAGGTGTCAAGTCGAGCGTCTCAGGTACGCGAGTGGTGTTCAAGGTTGGCAGGGGTCTTTGGACTGAAGGGACCTCCATCACTGGTGGAGGGCAGCTCACACCCGGCGGGGCCACTGCCAGCGCACGTGGGAAATGGGATGTGAATCCCCCATCAAAAACTCCATGATTTGAGGCGAGAGTATCTGCCGATAGACGTCTAGGATGCCGGGGTTGTCCCGGAAGATCTTGCACGATACAAAAGAACCATCTTCGCGAAAGAGAGGCACCTCGTCCATGCACATTTTCTTGAGTAAGAAACATCAACATTTTGAATCAGTCACCAACTTGACCAAGAGAGAGAATAAGCGAGAGGATGATTCACCCAGAGGAGAAAAGAGAAAGAAAAACCGCGAGAGAAACAGAGAGCGAGAGAAAGAGTTAACCGCGTGAGAGAAAAGCGAGAGGGAGACCGATGGAGTGGAGAATAAGAGAGAGAACCCGGGAGAGGGACAGAGAATGAGAGAAAAACTTCGAGATTCATCATGAACTCCCTCTCTTTCTCTCTCCTTCTGTCTCACTCGCTCTCTCTTCGGCTCTCTTTCTCTCCTTCTGTCTCACTCGCTCTCTCTTCGGCTCTCTTTCTCTCCTTCTGTCTCACTCGCCTCTCTTTGGCTCTGTTTCTCTGTTTCTCGTGCTCTTTCCTATGGGTCTCTCCTTCTCTCGCGTCAGATTTTCTCTCTCTCTGTCTCTCTCTTTTCTCCTCTCAGGTAATCTTCCTCAGATTTACCGAGGGGAAAAAAGAGCGAAGAAACCGGGAGAGAACCAGAGAGTGAGAGAAATGGCTGACAGCGAGAGGAAGATTGACCAAGAGGAGAAAAATGGAAAGAGAAACCGAAAGAGACAGAGAGTCAAAGAAATTGCCGGCGAGTGAGAGAAGCGAGCCCATGAGAGAGGAAGAGAGAAAGAGAGGCCCAGAGGGACAGAGCATGAGAAAGAGAGAAACAGAGCCCCAGAGAGGCAGAGTGAGACAGGAGGAGAAAAAGAGAGAGAGAGAGTACACAAGATGAATGTCGAACTCAACATCGTCGCCGACACCCGTGGAGACGATAGGGGGGGAGTATATTTCCTCGTGTCTCTGAGTTTACATAAATAATTCTAAACGCTTTATGTTTGTGGTCTACACAGCAGAGACGGATGGATTGGCAAGTTCTATCAAAAATCAACGCCAGTGTTCAACGAACTCAAATCATCGAATACTTGCATAAGAGAAAACTGTTCTGCTGTACAAGAAGATCCGGCCATGGATTGCACGCCAAAGCCTTGACGAAAATTCAAGATAGAAAAGAACAGGATTAAGATCCTTACCGTGTCTGCCGAAGGCGTAGGATCGCTGCTTCCGCGCGTATCCATGGAGAGCTGCAGACTAAGAGAACGCTGGGAAGAACTGGTGAATCGCGGGAGAGACTCAAAGAAGAGGGGAGAAAAGAGTGAAAGAGAGGGAGATTATACCGCTACCATAAGAGAGAGCAAACGAGGACCGAGTCATTCGGGATCCGACGACAGGGTGGAATATCTTTGCCGTTATTTTCGCGGGCAGCATGAAGTCTCATTCATGGTCGTGAATTACATTATTTCTCTTCCGAAAGAAGAGCAGAAACTGTTAGCACGACCAAAGGCAGGAGTGGCTGAACGAGAGAGAAAACCGATTACACCTTGACGTTCGACCTCTCAAAGCAGAGTGCTTGCCGCCCCAGAACTCGCGCATAAAGATTTTATTCGTTTCAAAACTTAGGTCTTATGAATTTTTTTGTTGAATTCTAATTCCTTGTTCTCTCATTTAAAAAGATGTATTCTCTGAATTTATTTTCTTTCCAAGTTCTATATTCTCACATTTCAAAAACTACACATGGTTTGAATATCGAGCATCAGAGCGAGGGAAAGAAATAGAGAGAGAAAGAGAGCAAGAGACGAGAGAGAGAAAGAGAGCAAGAGAGCGAGAGAGAGAGAGGGAGAAAGAGAGAAAGAGAGAGAAAGAGAGAGAAAGAGAGAAAGAGAGAGAAAGAGAGAAAGAGAGAGAAAGAGAGAGAGAGAGAGAGAGAGAGAGAGAGAGAGAGAGAGAGAGAGAGAGAGACAGAGAGAGAGACAGAGAGAGAGAGAGAGAGAGAGACAGAGAGAGAGAAAGAATGATTTACCGAGGGAGAGAGTAAGCGAGATTGAGGGCGAAAAATAATAGACCCGAAAGAGAGGGAAAGGGAGAAAAAATGGGAGAAAGATTCACCGAGAGATAGAAAATGGGAGAGAGCGAGAGGCAGAGAAAGCGAGAAAACAGAAGAGAGAAAGAGAGAGAGAGAAACGAAACAGAAGACAACGAAAGAGAGAGAGAGAGAGTGAACAAAACACAGAGAAACAGAGAGAGAGAGAGGGAACATATGATAGAGAAAGAGAGCGAGAGTGATTGAACATAGGACAGAGAGCGAAGAAAAAGGGAACATAGGAGAAAGAAATAGAGCGAGAGAAAGGGAACATAAGTGGAAGAAATAGAGCGCAAGAGAGGGAACATAAGCGACAGAAATAGAACGAAAGAGAGAGAAATTAGTGTGAGAGTGAGATGCCGGATGTCTAGACGTGGCTCCGGCCTTGGTCTGGTGCGTGGCCGAGATGAGCATTGGCTGCGTTAGACTGGGATGTTGATTCTAAATCATCCATTAAGTAGTCCATGATAAAAGGCGACGATATCTGGCTGGCGATCCACTTTTCGTATGGCGGGGTTCTTCCGCAATATCTTGCATAGTATAAAAGACCTATGTGCATTTCTCTTCAGATTCTTCCTCTCCTTCTGCTTGTGGCATCGCATGTGCCTAGCAAGTCCATCACGCTCTTGAAACTCTTGGTGCCAATTCCGCAGCTCTGTGGTTTCTCCTTCCACCTTCATCAAAGAAAATCTGTTAGTCTCTAAGCACTGCTCATGTTCTTCGTCAAATATTTATACTGCAAATGAAAGGCTTGTATCTCGGTAGAAAAGCGCTTGGTTTGTACTCCGATATTCTCTCTCGGCCTTTGGATTGCTTGTAATCGATGGCTATCGTAAGACCTAACGACCCCCCCTGATTCCTACCAAATCAGAAAGGGTCTATCGACAAATGGAAGTATTTGGCATTAATATAGACGCATTGATAGAATAACCAGATAGGGGGAGAGAGAGAGAGAGAGAGAGAGAGAGATAGAGAGAGAGATAGAGAGAGAGAAATATATATATATATAAAAAGAGAGAGAAATATATATATATAAAAGAGAGAGAGAGAGATAGAGAGGAGAGAGATAAAAATAGATAGAGAGAGAGAGAGAGAGAGATAGAGAGAGGAGAGAGAGACATACAGACGTATAAAGACAGAGAGAGAGAGCGAGAGACGCAGGCCTCTCGATCCGTTGGAACGAACCCCCCACTCGAGAAGTCTATCGGCAGATATCATCACCGTGCACATCATCATGGGTAATAAACGCCAAAAGTTTTAAACCGGTCCCAAGTAAAACGCCATGCGCTGAACCAGAGAGAGAGAACAAGAAAGACGTATAAAATGAGAGAGAGAGAGTGAGAGACAGAGAGAGCAAAATAGAGGAGAAATACAGTAACAGAGAGAGACATCGAGAAAAAGGCGCGGATTAAGGCAGCACTAATCCTGATGATCGGAATATTAATCAGAGGAAAGATTGCAAGAAACACCGAACATAACCCCTTAGTTTTTAGTGTGTTATTCCACGAAAAATATCGACTATAATCACAAAAATATGGATAATTCGATCATTGCTACGGTTTTGTTCACTCTGTTTGGGCGACGTGAAACGATGGGTAAAGTTTGCTTTTCCCCGTTCGTTGAAATGTATGATAGAAAAAGTCAGAATTTTCATCCACGAGTTTTAGTTCATTTTTCATTCTTTGATGTCTCTTTCTCTCTCTCTACTTGGGTGGTCTTAATATGGACTAAGGATCTCGTTTGACTCTTCAGGAGCTAACAACCAAGAGAGAAAGATTGCGACAGCGAGACAAAGTAAACAGAGAGAAGAGAGAGAGAGACAGAGAGAGACAGGAAGAGAGCGAGAGATAGACTGACACAAAGAAAAAGTAAGCGAGACCGAGAGAGAATAAGAGAGAGACCGAGCGCGAGAAAAAAAAGAGAGAGAAAGAGGAACAGAGCAAGAAAAATATTCACCAAGAGAGAGAGGGCGAGAGGAAGATTGACATAGAGGAGAGAGAGAGTAAGCAAGAGAGAGAGAAAAAGAGAGACAAAGAACGAGAGAAAGATTGACTGAGAAAGAGAAAAGGAGAAAGACAGAGAGCAGAGTGAGATTGACCGAGAGACAGGAGGAAGCGAGACCGAGAGCGAGAGAAAGAGAGAAAGAAAGAAAACGAGATACAGCAAGAGAGAGAGAGAGAGAGAGAGAGAGATATTGGTTAATTTGCGGTACTTGTGTACCTTTCTGACTGTTCATATTGGTTAAGTGCAGGTAAGGAAATGCTTGTATTTTCTCTTGTTTCTCTTTTTAAACACCTGGGACGCAGGGCAGAATCTTGATGGGTGTGATAATGTATCTCTTCTGTTTTCCCGATAAAAGTACTTATCCAGGATAGACGTAATAAAAAAATGCAAACAGTGTAAGCATGTACAAATAGACGTTAGGTATAGAACGGTAACATTACGATTCTAGATGGATCGTTTCTCAACTTCAGTGCACCCTTTATCCCACTTAGGCGTAAAGATTTTGATTCCGTAGTCCCCTACTCCAGTTCTCTTTCACGTACTAAGAGACGCCAGAATTTGTAGCTGTATCGCGCGGACGAAACGTGGGTTTCGACCACAAGAGTCAAGCATTAACCAGGGGTGTCACTCGATCGAGAGAAAGACTGGATTATTTATTTGGTCCGGATGCAAAGTAGGGGCATCCATTTTGAGTATACACCATAGAGACGCGTCGAAACCGGACTCTGATGACCTCCGGGGCGAAAACCCTGGGGAGAAAAATTAAAATGGCCTCTGGCCTACCCAATTTCCTTGTGGGTCGTAATTGCAGACGACTATGTACGCCCCAGCTGCACTGGGAGCAGCCACAACCGACCCTCTGGGTGTCTCCCACACCACCTGAGTGTAATGGCCGCACACCTGCCCGGATATGCACTGGTTGCTGCTGGGGTCGTAATGGCTCTCTCCCACCCACGTCCCTACCACTTCCGCCGCGTCCCCGTATCCCATGTAGAGATTCTCGCCGTAGGGACCCTGGGAGTGCTGAAGAGTGCACGCACCGGCCAACTGGTTGGCATAGTTCTGCGCGTCCGCCTGAATATCTGTGTCCCAGCTCAGGGGAGCAACGCCTACCATAGCGCGGGCGTAGTTGTGCAACCCAAGATAGTCGGCTACGGTGTTTTGGGCATAGGTCGGATGCAGCAGAGCCAAGCCCAAGGCCACCATGGCGAGTGTCGCGCATGCAAGATTTCCCGATGCCATCTTCTCCTCTCGTTGGACTCGGAGTTCTTCGCTCTATGCATGCAAGCATCCGGACTACGGCATTTATAGACATCTTTGTACCCTCAGCCAGCAAGCCGATACTTGGAGCCTATAAACAAATAACTCGGCGTGAAACATCGAGTAGGCTTCCTATCCCCCATCCTCATACTTAGTGCACAAACAAAGCGCGTTGAACGGCGCGATTATCCCGGCTATACAGATGTTAACTCGCCCCGCGCCGAGCGTGAGCCGCCAGTAATTAAGATTAGACTCGCCTAGTCGGTTGCTTTTTTGACTTGGCTTCCTCTCTTTTGTTTTCTCGGGGGGACGTGGATGGAGCTGACCTCGCACTCTGCACTGAACATGGTTTTGGTCCGCCGGTGTGGCTCGAAGCGTAGGAGCTCCTTCCCGAGTTTCCAACGTCGTTTTGCATTGAATTTTCAGGTGACGGCCCAAGACCGAATCAACTCGCAGTTTATAATATTTCCCGTCGAGTTAGTCTGTTAGTGGTTTGTAATATTCATCGGCTGTGCAGACGTGTCAACCAGGAAGACCTGACGCCGCTCGATCTTTATCAAATATAACACTCGCCCGCAGAAGATAACTCTTACTGTCGTACGAGGTCTCACGCAGTGAAATCACCTTCGGAGAAAAAACATCATTTTTAAGGAAGAATTAACCGTTCTTCTGTGCGTGATCAGGCCTGCCCCGCACAGGCCATCCCGACTGGGGCGAACAACGTGGAGACGGAGCCGCCGAACCACGAGGCGCGTACTCTAGCATTTTTATCTCCTCAGGCAACCGAACTCGGTTTTTTCTTTTTCCTTGTATTTTCGGCTTCGCGGGTACGACATCGACATGACCAAGTGCATCTACTGCGGATTCTGCCGAAAGGCTTTAGAAATGAAGGGCTTGTATCTCGGTAGAAAACCGCAAACGAAGGGCCTGTATCTCGCTAGAAAAGCGCTTGGTTTGTACTTCGATATTGTCACTCAGCCTTTGGATTGCTTGTAAGCGAGAGGATGATGGACCGAGTAGAAAGAGAGAAAGAAAACCGCCTCGTCTCATTAATCAGGAGTGCGCGCGATTTAGCGAGAGAGGAGCGCGGAAGAGAAATGGCGAGCGATAGAGAAAGAGGAAATGCCAAACTGAGAGAGAGAGAGAGATAGAGATAGAGAGCGAGAGAGAGAGCTAGAGAGAGAGAGAGAGAGAGAGAGAGAGAGAGAGAGAGAGAGAGAGAGCTAGTGCGAAAAGAAAGAAATACGACATTAGTGAAGGAGAGAAAGATAGCGTTACTGTGGTGAGAGAGAGCCAGAGTGAAACAACAGTAGAAAGACAGGAGAACGTAATACAGAAAGCGAATAATGAAGAGACAGAATTAAGCGAGGGAATGCGAGGGTGGGAAAGAATAACGGAGCAAAAAGGAGAAAGACAGACCGCGAGAGAGAAAAAAAGAGAAAAGGATTGAGCGAGAGAGAGGGAGAAACACAGACCGAGAGAGAGAGAGAAAAACAGAGAAATACCGAGCGAGAGAGAGGGAGAAAAAGAGAGAAATAATGAGCGATAGAGCGAGAAAGAGACAGAAATATTGAGAGCGAAAGAGAGAGGAAAACACAGAGATATTGAGGGGGAGAGAGGGAGAAAAAGAGAGAAATATTGAGCGAGAGAGAGGGAGAAAAATTGACGGCCACAGGGAGAGCAAGTTAACCGCGAGAGAACCAGAAATTAGTGAAAGAGAGAGCAAGCGAGACCGAGAGAGAGAGAGAGATACAGGGTGAGAAAGAGCAAGAGAATAGACAGAGAGAAAGAAAAACCGGGAGAGAAACGGAGAGCGAGAGAAACAATTGACCGCGAGAGAGAAAAGCGAGAGGGAGATTGACGGGGAGGAGAAAAAGAGAGAGAAACCGTGAGAGAGACAGAGAATTAGAGAAAAACTTCGTGATTCATCATGTGTTCCCGCTCTTTCTTTCTCTCCTTCTCTCTCACTCGCTCTCTCTCGGGCTCTCTTTCTCTCTTACTCATAGTCTTTCCCTCTGGGTTTCACCGCGAGGGAGAGAGATTCTGCCAAGAGGCTTCGTTTGCGCTCGCCTCGTCTCATTAATCAGGGGAGTGCGCGGATTTCGCGAGAGAGGGGAGCGCGGAAGAGAAATGGCGAGCGATAGAGAAAAAGCGAAAATGCCAAACAGAGAGAGGGAGAGAGAGAGAGAGAGAGAGAGAGAGAGAGAGAGAGAGATAGTGGGAGAAAGATAGAAATACGACATTAGTGAAGGAGAGAAAGATAGCGTTACCGAGAGAGAGAGAGCCCGAGTGAAACAACAGTAGAAAGACAGAGAACGTAATGCAGAAAGCGAATAATGAAGAGACGAGATTAAGCGAGGAATGCGAAGGTGAGAAAGAATAACGGAGCAAAAAGGAGAAAGACAGACCGCGAGAGAGAAAAAAAGAAAAGGATTGAGCGAGAGAGGGAGAAACACAGACCGAGAGAGAGAGAAATACTGAGCGAGAGAGAGGGAGAAAAAGAGAGAAATAATGAGCGAGAGAGGCGAGAAAGAGACAGAAATATTGAGAGCGTGGACGACTCATTTGATTTTTCCTCAACCGTTGACGACTCTCTATCTTTGTCTTCATTTTTAGTTTATTTCTCTCTGCGCGAATCCTATTCTTGGCCGGATCTTCTTCTACTGTACTGAAGTTTTCTCCTAGTGAAGTCTCGGACGATTAGATGTCGTCATAGACTGGCACTTGATTTTGTGGAACATATCCATCCCAATCTCACCCGTGGGCTTGAAGCATAACACGTTTGAATGTACTTATATTAACTCTAAGACACAACAGAGATTTCAATAATCTCCTTGCGTCCTCTCTCTCTGCCTTACTCTTTTTGTCTCTCTTTCTCTCTCGCCCTCTCTCTTTCTCTCTTTCTGTTTTTCTCTTTCTCTCTGATTCTCTCCGCTCTCTCTTGCGTCCTCTGTTGCTTTTTCTCTCTCTCTTTCTTTCCCTCTTTTTGTCTTTCTCAGTCTCTCTTTCTCCCTCTCTGTCCAATCTATTTATCGCTTTCTCTCTTTGTATCTCTCAGGCTCCTTAACTCTCTCTCTCTCTCTCTCTCTGGGCATATCTTTTTTCTCTCTGTCTAGGTCTATCTTTCTCTCGCTGGCTCTCTTTCTATATCTTTCTGATGCTCTCTTTCTCTCTCCCCCTTTCTCTTGCTCTCCTTCTATCTTTCTATATCTTTCTGATGCTTTCCTTCTCTCTACCTCTTTCTCTTGCCAGCCGCAGGTGTCAAGTCGAGCGTCTCAGGTACGCGAGTGGTGTTCAAGGTTGGCAGGGGTCTTTGGACTGAAGGGACCTCCATCACTGGTGGAGGGCAGCTCACACCAGCAGGGCCACTGCCAGCGCACGTGGGAAATGGGATGTGAATCCCCATCAAAAACTCCATGATTTGAGGCGAGTATCTGCCGATAGACGTCTAGGATGCCGGGGTTGTCCGGAAGATCTTGCACGATACAAAAGAACCATCTTCGCGAAAGAGAGGCACCTCGTCCATGCACATTTTCTTGAGTAAGAAACATCAACATTTTGAATCAGTCACCAACTTGACCAAGAGAGAGAATAAGCGAGAGGATGATTCACCCAGAGGAGAAAAGTGAAAGAAAAACCATGAGAGAAACAGAGAGCGAGAGAAAAAGTTTACCGCGTGAGAGAAAAGCGAGAGGAGACTGATGGAGTGGAGAATAAGAGAGAACCGGGAGAGGGACAGAGAATGAGAGAAAAACTTCGAGATTCATCATGAACTCCTCTCTTTCTCTCTCCTTCTGTCTCACTCGCTCTCTCTTCAGCTCTCTTTCTCTCCTTCTGTCTCACTCGCTCTCTCTTCGGCTCTCTTTCTCTCCTTCTGTCTCACTCGCCCTCTCTTTGGCTCTGTTTCTCTGTTTCTCGTGCTCTTTCCCTATGGGTCTCTCCTTCTCTCATGTCAGATTTTCTCTCGCTCTCTGTCTCTCTCTTTTTCTCCTCTCAGGTAATCTTCCTCGGATTTACCGAGGGGAAAAAAGAGAGAGAAACCAGGAGAGAACCAGAGAGTGAGAGAAATGGCTGACAGCGAGAGGAAGATTGACCAAGAGGAGAAAAATGGAAAGAGAAACCGAAAGAGACAGAGAGTCAAAGAAATTGCCGGCGAGTGAGAGAAGCGAGCCCAGAGAGAGGAAGAGAGAAAGAGAGGCCCAGAGGGACAGAGCATGAGAAAGAGAGAAACAGAGCCCCAGAGAGGCAGAGTGAGACAGGAGGAGAAAAAGAGAGAGAGAGAGTACACAAGATGAATGTCGAACTCAACATCGTCGCCGACACCCGTGGAGACGATAGGGGGGGAGTATATTTCCTCGTGTCTCTGAGTTTACATAAATAATTCTAAACGCTTTATGTTTGTGGTCTACACAGCAGAGACGGATGGATTGGCAAGTTCTATCAAAAAATCAACGCCAGTGTTCAACGAACTCAAATCATCGAATACTTGCATAAGAAAACTGTTCTGCTGTACAAGAAGATCCGGCCATGGATTGCACGCCAAAGCCTTGACGAAAATTCAAGATAGAAAAGAACAGGATTAAGATCCTTACCGTGTCTGCCGAAGGCGTAGGATCGCTGCTTCCGCGCGTATCCATGGAGAGCTGCAGACTAAGAGAACGCTGGGAAGAACTGGTGAATCGCGGGAGAGACTCAAAGAAGAGGGGAGAAAGAGAGTGAAAGAGAGGAGATTATACCGCTACCATAAGAGAGAGCAAACGAGGACCGAGTCATTCGGGATCCGACGACAGGGTGGAATATCTTTGCCGTTATTTTCGCGGGCAGCATGAAGTCTCATTCATGGTCGTGAATTACATTATTTCTCTTCCGAAAGAAGAGCAGAAACTGTTAGCACGACCAAAGGCAGGAGTGGCTGAACGAGAGAAAACCGATTACACCTTGACGTTCGACCTCTCAAAGCAGAGTGCTTGCCGCCCCAGAACTCGCGCATAAAGATTTTATTCGTTTCAAAACTTAGGTCTTATGAATTTTTTGTTGAATTCTAATTCCTTGTTCTCTCATTTAAAAGATGTATTCTCTGAATTTATTTTCTTTCCAAGTTCTATATTCTCACATTTCAAAACTACACATGGTTTGAATATCGAGCATCAGAGCAGGGAAAGAAATAGAGAGAGAAAGAGAGCAAGAGACGAGAGAGAGAAAGAGAGCAAGAGAGCGAGAGAGAGAAAGAGGAAACAGAGCAAGAGAGCGAAAGAGAGAGAAATAGAGAACGAGAGAGAAAGAGAGAAGGAGATTGAAAGATTGATCGAGAGAGAGGAGAGAGAGAGAGAGAGAGAGAGAGAGAGAGAGAGAGAGAGACAGAGAGAGAGACAGAGAGAGAGAGAGAGAGAGAGAGAGAGAGAGAGAAAGAATGATTTACCGAGGGAGAGAGGAAGCGAGATAGAGGGGGAGAGATAATAGACCCGAAAGAGAGGAAAGGGAGAAAAAATGGGAGAAAGATTCACCGAGAGATAGAAAATGGGAGAGAGCGAGAGACTTAGACAGCGAGAAAACATAAGAGAGAAATAGAGGCAGAAAGGGAACATAAGACATCGAAATAGAGAGAGAGTGAACATAACACAGAGAAACTGAGCGAGAGAGAGAGGAACATATGATAGAGAAAGAGAGCGAGAGTGATTGAACATAGGACAGAGAGAGCGAAGAAAAGGGAACATAGGAGAAAGAAATAGAGCGAGAGAAAGGGAACATAAGTGGAAGAAATAGAGCGCAAGAGAGGGAACATAAGCGACAGAAATAGAACGAAAGAGAGAAATTAGTGTGAGAGTGAGATGCCGGATGTCTAGACGTGGCTCCGGCCTTGGTCTGGTGCGTGGCCGAGATGAGCATTGGCTGCGTTAGACTGGGATGTTGATTCTAAATCATCCATTAAGTAGTCCATGATAAAAGGCGACGATATCTGGCTGGCGATCCACTTTTCGTATGGCGGGGTTCTTCCGCAATATCTTGCATAGTATAAAAGACCTATGTGCATTTCTCTTCAGATTCTTCCTCTCCTTCTGCTTGTGGCATCGCATGTGCCTAGCAAGTCCATCACGCTCTTGAAACTCTTGGTGCCAATTCCGCAGCTCTGTGGTTTCTCCCTTCCACCTTCATCAAAGAAAATCTGTTAGTCTCTAAGCACTGCTCATGTTCTTCGTCAAATATTTATACTGCAAATGAAAGGCTTGTATCTCGGTAGAAAAGCGCTTGGTTTGTACTCCGATATTCTCTCTCGGCCTTTGGATTGCTTGTAATCGATGGCTATCGTAAGACCTAACGACCCCCCCTGATTCCTACCAAATCAGAAAGGGTCTATCGACAAATGGAAGTATTTGGCATTAATATAGACGCATTGATAGAATAACCAGATAGGGGGAGAGAGAGAGAGAGAGAGAGAGAGAGAGAGAGAGAGAGAGAGAGAGAGAGAAATATATATATATAGAAAAGAGAGAAAAAGATATATATAAAAGAGAGAGAGATAGAGAGTGAGAGAGATAAAAATAGATAGAGAGAGAGAGAGAGAGAGATAGAGAGAGGGAGAGAGAGACATACAGACGTATAAAGACAGAGAGAGAGAGCGAGAGACGCAGGCCTCTCGATCCTTTGGAACGAACCCCCCACTCGAGAAGTCTATCGGCAGATATCATCACCGTGCACATCATCATGGGTAATAAACACCAAAGTTTTAAACCAGTCCCTAGTAAAACGCCATGCTCAGGACCAGAGAGAGAGAACAAGAAAGACGTAGAAAATGAGAGAGAGTGAGAGACAGAGAGAGAGCAAAATAGAGGAGAAATACAGTAACAGAGAGAGGCATCGAGAAAAAAAGGCGCGGATTAAGGCAGCACTAATCCTGATGATCGGAATATTAATCAGAGGAAAGATTGCCAGAAATACCGAACATAACCACTTCGTTTTTAGTGTGTTATTCCACGAAAAATATCGACTATAATCACAAAAATATGGATAATTCGATCATTGCTACGGTTTTGTTCACTCTGTTTGGGCGACGTGAAACGATGGGTAAAGTTTGCTTTTCCCCGTTCGTTGAAATGTATGATAGAAAAAGTCAAATTTTCATCCACGAGTTTTAGTTCATTTTTCATTCTTTGATGTCTCTTTCTCTCTCTCTACTTGGGTGGTCTTAATATGGACTAAGGATCTCGTTTGACTCTTCAGGAGCTAACAACCAAGAGAGAGAAAGATTGCGACAGCGAGACAAAGTAAACAGAGAGAAAGAGAGAGAGACAGAGAGAGACAGGAAGAGAGCGAGAGATAGACTGACACAAAGAAAAAGTAAGCGAGACCGAGAGAGAATAAGAGAGAGACCGAGCGCGAGAAAAAAAAGAGAGAGAAAGAGGAACAGAGCAAGAAAAATATTCACCAAGAGAGAGAGGGCGAGAGGAAGATTGACATAGAGGGAGAGAGAGAGTAAGCAAGAGAGAGAGAAAAAGAGAGACAAAGAACGAGAGAAAGATTGACCGAGAAGAGAAAAGGAGAAAGACAGAGAGCGAGAGTGAGATTGACCGAGAGACGGGGAGGAGGCGAGACGGAGAGAGAGAGAAAGAGAGAAAGAAAGAAAACGAGATACAGCAAGAGAGAGAGAGAGAGAGAGAGAGATATTGGTTAATTTGCGGTACTTGTGTACCTTTCTGACTGTTCATATTGGTTAAGTGCAGGTAAGGAAATGCTTGTATTTTCTCTTGTTTCTCTTTTTAAACACCTGGGACGCAGGGCAGAATCTTGATGGGTGTGATAATGTATCTCTTCTGTTTTCCCGATAAAAGTACTTATCCAGGATAGACGTAATAAAAAAATGCAAACAGTGTAAGCATGTACAAATAGACGTTAGGTATAGAACGGTAACATTACGATTCTAGATGGATCGTTTCTCAACTTCAGTGCACCCTTTATCCCACTTAGGCGTAAAGATTTTGATTCCGTAGTCCCCTACTCCAGTTCTCTTTCACGTACTAAGAGACGCCAGAATTTGTAGCTGTATCGCGCGGACGAAACGTGGGTTTCGACCACAAGAGTCAAGCATTAACCAGGGGTGTCACTCGATCGAGAGAAAGACTGGATTATTTATTTGGTCCGGATGCAAAGTAGGGGCATCCATTTTGAGTATACACCATAGAGACGCGTCGAAACCGGACTCTGATGACCTCCGGGGCGAAAACCCTGGGAGAAAAATTAAAATGGCCTCTGGCCTACCCAATTTCCTTGTGGGTCGTAATTGCAGACGACTATGTACGCCCCGAGCTGCACTGGGAGCGGCCACAACCGACCCTCTGGGTGTCTCCCACACCACCTGAGTGTAATGGCCGCACACCTGCCCGGATATGCACTGGTTGCTGCTGGGGTCGTAATGTGGCTCTCTCCCACCCACGTCCCTACCACTTCCGCCGCGTCCCCGTATCCCATGTAGAGATTCTCGCCGTAGGGACCCTGGGAGTGCTGAAGAGTGCACGCACCGGCCAACTGGTTGGCATAGTTCTGCGCGTCCGCCTGAATATCTGTGTCCCAGCTCAGGGGAGCAACGCCTACCATAGCGCGGGCGTAGTTGTGCAACCCAAGATAGTCGGCTACGGTGTTTTGGGCATAGGTCGGATGCAGCAGAGCCAAGCCCAAGGCCACCATGGCGAGTGTCGCGCATGCAAGATTTCCCGATGCCATCTTCTCCTCTCTCGTTGGACTCAGGTTCTTCGCTCTATGCATGCAAGCATCCGGACTACGGCATTTATAGACATCTTTGTACCCTCAGCCAGCAAGCCGATACTTGGAGCCTATAAACAAATAACTCGGCGTGAAACATCGAGTAGGCTTCCTATCCCCCATCCT
The DNA here is from genome assembly GCF_029677425.1 of Wolffia australiana. Lineage (NCBI taxonomy): Eukaryota > Viridiplantae > Streptophyta > Magnoliopsida > Alismatales > Araceae > Wolffia > Wolffia australiana. The sequence goes on from NC_135842.1 coordinate 16,351,452, forward strand.
CATACTTAGTGCACAAACAAAGCGCGTTGAACGGCGCGATTATCCCGGCTATACAGATGTTAACTCGCCCCGCGCCGAGCGTGAGCCGCCAGTAATTAAGATTAGACTCGCCCTAGTCGGTTGCTTTTTTGACTTGGCTTCCTCTCTTTTGTTTTCTCGGGGGGACGTGGATGGAGCTGACCTCGCACTCTGCACTGAACATGGTTTTGGTCCGCCGGTGTGGCTCGAAGCGTAGGAGCTCCTTCCCGAGTTTCCAACGTCGTTTTGCATTGAATTTTCAGGTGACGGCCCAAGACCGAATCAACTCGCAGTTTATAATATTTCCCGTCGAGTTAGTCTGTTAGTGGTTTGTAATATTCATCGGCTGTGCAGACGTGTCAACCAGGAAGACCTGACGCCGCTCGATCTTTATCAAATATAACACTCGCCCGCAGAAGATAACTCTTACTGTCGTACGAGGTCTCACGCAGTGAAATCACCTTCGGAGAAAAACATCATTTTAAGGAAGAATTAACCGTTCTTCTGTGCGTGATCAGGCCTGCCCCGCACAGGCCATCCCGACTGGGGCGAACAACGTGGAGACGGGAGCCGCCGAACCACGAGGCGCGTACTCTAGCATTTTTATCTCCTCAGGCAACGAACTCGGTTTTTCTTTTTCCTTGTATTTTCGGCTTCGCGGGTACGACATCGACATGACCAAGTGCATCTACTGCGGATTCTGCCGAAAGGCTTTAGAAATGAAGGGCTTGTATCTCGGTAGAAAACCGCAAACGAAGGGCCTGTATCTCGCTAGAAAAGCGCTTGGTTTGTACTTCGATATTGTCACTCAGCCTTTGGATTGCTTGTAAGCGAGAGGATGATGGACCGAGAGTAGAAAGAGAGAAAAACCGCCTCGTCTCATTAATCAGGGAGTGCGCGCGATTTAGCGAGAGAGGAGCGCGGAAGAGAAATGGCGAGCGATAGAAAGAGGGAAATGCCAAACTGAGAGAGAGAGAGAGAGATAGAGATAGAGGCGAGAGAGAGAGAGAGATAGAGCTAGAGAGAGAGAGAGAGAGAGAGAGAGAGAGAGAGAGAGAGAGAGCTAGTGCGAAAAGAAAGAAATACGACATTAGTGAAGGAGAGAAAGATAGCGTTACTGTGAGTGAGAGGCCCAGAGTGAAACAACAGTAGAAAGACAGGGAGAACGTAATACAGAAAGCGAATAATGAAGAGAAAGAATAAAGGGAGGGAATGCGAGGGTGGGAAAGAAGAACGGAGCAAAAAGGAGAAAGACAGACAGCGAGAGAGAAAAAAAGAGAAAGGGATTGAGCGAGAGAGAGGGAGAAACACAGACCGAGAGAGAGAGAAAAACAGAGAAATACCGAGCGAGAGAGAGGGAGAAAAAGAGAGAAATAATGAGCGATAGAGAGCGAGAAAGAGACAGAAATATTGAGAGCGAAAGAGAGAGGAAAACACAGAGATATTGAGGGGGAGAGAGGGAGAAAAAGAGAGAAATATTGAGCGAGAGAGAGGGAGAAAAATTGACGGCCACAGGAGAGCAAGTTAACCATGAGAGAACCAGAAATTAGTGAAAGAGAGAGCAAGCGAGACCGAGAGAAAGAGAGAGAGATACCAGGAGTGAGAAAGAGCAAGAGAATAGACAGAGAGAAAGAAAAACCGGGAGAGAAACGGAGAGCGAGAGAAACAATTGACCGCGAGAGAGAAAGCGAGAGGAGATTGACGGGAGGAGAAAAGAGAGAGAAACCGTGAGAGAGACAGAGAATTAGAGAAAAACGTGATTCATCATGTGTTCCCGCTCTTTCTTTCTCTCCTTCTCTCTCACTCGCTCTCTCTCAGGCTCTCTTTCTCTCTTACTCATAGTCTTTCCTCTGGGTTTCACCGCGAGGAGAGAGATTCTGCCAAGAGGCTTCGTTTGCGCTCGCCTCGTCTCATTAATCAGGGGAGTGCGCGGATTTAGCGAGAGAGGGGAGCGCGGAAGAGAAATGGCGAGCGATAGAGAAAAAGCGAAAATGCCAAACTGAGAGAGGGAGAGAGAGAGAGAGAGAGAGAGAGAGAGAGAGGGGGAGAAAGAGAGAAAGACGAGAGGAGAGAAGGAGAGAAAGAGAGCGTGACCGAGAGAGAGAGCCCGAGTGAAACAACAGTAGAAAGACAGAGAGAACGTAATGCAGAAAGCGAATAATGAAGAGACGAGATTAAGCGAGGGAATGCGAAGGTGAGAAAGAATAACGGAGCAAAAAGGAGAAAGACAGACCGCGAGAGAGAAAAAAAAAGAAAAGGATTGAGCGAGAGAGAGGGAGAAACACAGACCGAGAGAGAGAGAAATACTGAGCGAGAGAGAGGGAGAAAAAGAGAGAAATAATGAGCGAGAGAGAGCGAGAAAGAGACAGAAATATTGAGAGCGTGGACGACTCATTTGATTTTTCCTCAACCGTTGACGACTCTCTATCTTTGTCTTCATTTTTTAGTTTATTTCTCTCTGCGCGAATCCCTATTCTTGGCCGGATCTTCTTCTACTGTACTGAAGTTTTCTCCTAGTGAAGTCTCGGACGATTAGATGTCGTCATAGACTGGCACTTGATTTTGTGGAACATATCCATCCCAATCTCACCCGTGGGCTTGAAGCATAACACGTTTGAATGTACTTATGTTAACTCTAAGACACAACAGAGATTTCAATAATCTCCTTGCGTCCTCTCTCTCTGCCTTACTCTTTTTGTCTCTCTTTCTCTCTCGGTATCTCTTTCTCTATCTTTATGATGCTCTCTTTCTCTCTCATTCACTCCGCTCTCTCTTTCGATCTCTGTTGCTCTATCTCTCTCTCTTTCTTTCCCTCTTTTTGTCTTTCTCGGTCTCTCTTTCTCCCTCTCTGTCTGTCAGTCTGTTTATCGCTTTCTCTCTTTGTATCTCTCGGGCTCCCTAACTCCCTCTCTCTCTCTCTCTCTGGGCATATCTTTTTTCTCTCTGTCTAGGTCTATCTTTCTCTCGCTGGCTCTCTTTCTATATCTTTCTGATGCTCTCTTTCTCTCTCCCCCTTTCTCTTGCTCTCCTTCTATCTTTCTATATCTTTCTGATGCTTTCCTTCTCTCTACCTCTTTCTCTTGCCCGCCGCAGGTGTCAAGTCGAGCGTCTCAGGTACGCGAGTGGTGTTCAAGGTTGGCAGGGGTCTTTGGACTGAAGGACCTCCATCACTGGTGGAGGGCAGCTCACACCAGCGGGGCCACTGCCAGCGCACGTGGGAAATGGGATGTGAATCCCCCATCAAAAACTCCATGATTTGAGGCGAGAGTATCTGCCGATAGACGTCTAGGATGCCGGGGTTGTCCCGGAAGATCTTGCACGATACAAAAGAACCATCTTCGCGAAAGAGAGGCACCTCGTCCATGCACATTTTCTTGAGTAAGAAACATCAACATTTTTGAATCAGTCACCAACTTGACCAAGAGAGAATAAGCGAGAGGATGATTCACCCAGAGGAGAAAAGTGAAAGAAAACCGCGAGAGAAACAGAGAGCGAGAGAAAAAGTTTACCGCGTGAGAGAAAAGCGAGAGGGATACTGATGGAGTGGAGAATGAGAGAGAGGACCCGGGAGATGGACAGAGGATGAGAGAAAAACGGCGAGGTTCATCATGGACTCCTCTCTTTCTCTCTCCTTCTGTCTCACTCGCTCTCTCTTCGGCTCTCTTTCTCTCCTTCTGTCTCACTCGCTCTCTCTTCGGCTCTCTTTCTCTCCTTCTGTCTCACTCGCCCTCTCTTTGGCTCTGTTTCTCTGTTTCTCGTGCTCTTTCCCTATGGGTCTCTCCTTCTCTCGCGTCGAATTTTCTCTCGCTCTCTGTCTCTCTCTTTTTCTCCTCTCGGGTAATCTTCCTCGGATTTACCGAGGGAAAAAAAACGAGAGAAACCAGGAGAGAACCAGAGAGTGAGAGAAATGGCTGACAACGAGAGGAAGATTGACCAAGAGGAGAAAAAATGGAAAGAGAAACCGAAAGAGACAGAGAGTCAAAGAAATTGCCGGCAGTGAGAGAAGCGAGCCCGCGAGAGAGGAAGAGAAAGAGAGGCCCAGAGGGACAGAGCATGAGAAAGAGAGAAACAGAGCCCCAGAGAGAGCGAGTGAGACAGGAGGAGAAAAAGAGAGAGAGAGAGTACACAAGATGAATGTCGAACTCAACATCGTCGCCGACACCCGTGGAGACGATAGGGGGGGAGTATATTTCCTCGTGTCTCTGAGTTTACATAAATAATTCTAAACGCTTTATGTTTGTGGTCTACACAGCAGAGACGGATGGATTGGCAAGTTCTATCAAAAAATCAACGCCAGTGTTCAACGAACTCAAATCATCGAATACTTGCATAAGAGAAAACTGTTCTGCTGTACAAGAAGATCCGGCCATGGATTGCACGCCAAAGCCTTGACGAAAATTCAAGATAGAAAAGAACAGGATTAAGATCCTTACCGTGTCTGCCGAAGGCGTAGGATCGCTGCTTCCGCGCGTATCCATGGAGAGCTGCAGACTAAGAGAACGCTGGGAAGAACTGGTGAATCGCGGGAGAGACTCAAAGAAGAGGGGAGAAAGAGTGAAAGAGAGGAGATTATACCGCTACCATAAGAGAGAGCAAACGAGGACCGAGTCATTCGGGATCCGACGACAGGGTGGAATATCTTTGCCGTTATTTTCGCGGGCAGCATGAAGTCTCATTCATGGTCGTGAATTACATTATTTCTCTTCCGAAAGAAGAGCAGAAACTGTTAGCACGACCAAAGGCAGGAGTGGCTGAACGAGAGAGAAAACCGATTACACCTTGACGTTCGACCTCTCAAAGCAGAGTGCTTGCCGCCCCAGAACTCGCGCATAAAGATTTTATTCGTTTCAAAACTTAGGTCTTATGAATTTTTGTTGAATTCTAATTCCTTGTTCTCTCATTTAAAAAGATGTATTCTCTGAATTTATTTTCTTTCCAAGTTCTATATTCTCACATTTCAAAAACTACACATGGTTTGAATATCGAGCATCAGAGCGAGGGAAAGAAATAGAGAGAGAAAGAGAGCAAGAGACGAGAGAGAGAAAGAGAGCAAGAGAGCGAGAGAGAGAAAGAGGGGGAAACAGAGCAAGAGAGCGAAAGAGAGAGAAATAGAGAACGAGAGAGAAAGAGAGAAGGAGATAGAAAGATTGATCGAGAGAGAGGGAGAGAGAGAGAGAGAGAGAGAGACAGAGAGAGAGACAGAGAGAGAGAGAGAGAGAGAGACAGAGAGAGAGAAAGAATGATTTACCGAGGGAGAGAGTAAGCGAGATTGAGGGCGAAAAATAATAGACCCGAAAGAGAGGGAAAGGGAGAAAAAATGGGAGAAAGATTCACCGAGAGATAGAAAATGGGAGAGAGCGAGAGACTTAGACAGCGAGAAAACATAAGAGAGAAATAGAGCGAGAGAAAGGGAACATAAGACATCGAAATAGAGAGAGAGTGAACATAACACAGAGAAACTGAGCGAGAGAGAGGGAACATATGATAGAGAAAGAGAGCGAGAGTGATTGAACATAGGACAGAGAGAGCGAAGAAAAGGGAACATAGGAGAAAGAAATAGAGCGAGAGAAAGGGAACATAAGTGGAAGAAATAGAGCGCAAGAGAGGGAACATAAGCGACAGAAATAGAACGAAAGAGAGAGAAATTAGTGTGAGTGAGATGCCGGATGTCTAGACGTGGCTCCGGCCTTGGTCTGGTGCGTGGCCGAGATGAGCATTGGCTGCGTTAGACTGGGATGTTGATTCTAAATCATCCATTAAGTAGTCCATGATAAAAGGCGACGATATCTGGCTGGCGATCCACTTTTCGTATGGCGGGTTCTTCCGCAATATCTTGCATAGTATAAAAGACCTATGTGCATTTCTCTTCAGATTCTTCCTCTCCTTCTGCTTGTGGCATCGCATGTGCCCTAGCAAGTCCATCACGCTCTTGAAACTCTTGGTGCCAATTCCGCAGCTCTGTGGTTTCTCCCTTCCACCTTCATCAAAGAAAATCTGTTAGTCTCTAAGCACTGCTCATGTTCTTCGTCAAATATTTATACTGCAAATGAAAGGCTTGTATCTCGGTAGAAGAGCGCTTGGTTTGTACTCGATATTCTCTCTCGGCCTTTGGATTGCTTGTAATCGATGGCTATCGTAAGACCTAACGACCCCCCCTGATTCCTACCAAATCAGAAAGGGTCTATCGACAAATGGAAGTATTTGGCATTAATATAGACGCATTGATAGAATAACCAGATAGGGGGAGAGAGAGAGAGAGAGAGAGAGAGAGAGATAGAGAGAGAGAGAGAGAGAAATATATATATATAAAAGAGAGAGAGAAATATATATATATAAAAGAGAGAGAGAGATAGAGAGGGAGAGAGATAAAAATAGATAGAGAGAGAGAGAGAGAGATAGAGAGAGGGAGAGAGAGACATACAGACGTATAAAGACAGAGAGAGAGCGAGAGACGCAGGCCTCTCGATCCTTTGGAACGAACCCCACTCGAGAAGTCTATCGGCAGATATCATCACCGTGCACATCATCATGGGTAATAAACACCAAAGTTTTAAACCAGTCCCTAGTAAAACGCCATGCTCAGGACCAGAGAGAGAGAACAAGAAAGACGTAGAAAATGAGAGAGAGAGTGAGAGACAGAGAGAGAGAGCAAAATAGAGGAGAAATACAGTAACAGAGAGAGACATCGAGAAAAAAGGCGCGGATTAAGGCAGCACTAATCCTGATGATCGGAATATTAATCAGAGGAAAGATTGCCAGAAATACCGAACATAACCACTTCGTTTTAGTGTGTTATTCCACGAAAAATATCGACTATAATCACAAAAATATGGATAATTCGATCATTGCTACGGTTTTGTTCACTCTGTTTGGGCGACGTGAAACGATGGGTAAAGTTTGCTTTTCCCCGTTCGTTGAAATGTATGATAGAAAAAGTCAGAATTTTCATCCACGAGTTTTAGTTCATTTTTCATTCTTTGATGTCTCTTTCTCTCTCTACTTGGGTGGTCTTAATATGGACTAAGGATCTCGTTTGACTCTTCAGGAGCTAACAACCAAGAGAGAGAAAGATTGCGACAGCGAGACAAAGTAAACAGAGAGAAGAGAGAGAGAGACAGAGAGAGACAGGAAGAGAGCGAGAGATAGACTGACACAAAGAAAAGTAAGCGAGACCGAGAGAGAATAAGAGAGACCGAGCGCGAGAAAAAAAGAGAGAGAAAGAGGAACAGAGCAAGAAAAATATTCACCAAGAGAGAGAGAGGGCGAGAGGAAGATTGACATAGAGGAGAGAGAGAGTAAGAGAGAGAGAGAAAGAGAGACAAAGAACGAGAGAAAGATTGACCGAGAAAGAGAAAAGGAGAAAGACAGAGAGCGAGAGTGAGATTGACCGAGAGACGGGGAGGAAGCGAGACCGAGAGCGAGAGAAAGAGAGAAAGAAAGAAAACGAGATACAGCAAGAGAGAGAGAGAGAGAGAGAGAGAGATATTGGTTAATTTGCGGTACTTGTGTACCTTTCTGACTGTTCATATTGGTTAAGTGCAGGTAAGGAAATGCTTGTATTTTCTCTTGTTTCTCTTTTTAAACACCTGGGACGCAGAGCAGAATCTTGATGGGTGTGATAATGTATCTCTTCTGTTTTCCCGATAAAAGTACTTATCCAGGATAGACGTAATAAAAAATGCAAACAGTGTAAGCATGTACAAATAGACGTTAGGTATAGAACGGTAACATTACGATTCTAGATGGATCGTTTCTCAACTTCAGTGCACCCTTTATCCCACTTAGGCGTAAAGATTTTGATTCCGTAGTCCCCTACTCCAGTTCTCTTTCACGTACTAAGAGACGCCAGAATTTGTAGCTGTATCGCGCGGACGAAACGTGGGTTTCGACCACAAGAGTCAAGCATTAACCAGGGGTGTCACTCGATCGAGAGAAAGACTGGATTATTTATTTGGTCCGGATGCAAAGTAGGGGCATCCATTTTGAGTATACACCATAGAGACGCGTCGAAACCGGACTCTGATGACCTCCGGGCGAAAACCCTGGGGAGAAAATTAAAATGGCCTCTGGCCTACCCAATTTCCTTGTGGGTCGTAATTGCAGACGACTATGTACGCCCCGAGCTGCACTGGGAGCGGCCACAACCGACCCTCTCGCTGTCACCCCACACCACCTGAGTGTAATGGCCGCACACCTGCCCGGATATGCACTGGTTGCTGCTGGGGTCGTAGTAATGGCTCTCTCCCACCCACGTCCCTACCACTTCCGCCGCGTCCCCGTATCCCATGTAGAGATTCTCGCCGTAGGGACCCTGGGAGTGCTGAAGAGTGCACGCACCGGCCAACTGGTTGGCATAGTTCTGCGCGTCCGCCTGAATATCTGTGTCCCAGCTCAGGGGAGCAACGCCTACCATAGCGCGGGCGTAGTTGTGCAACCCAAGATAGTCGGCTACGGTGTTTTGGGCATAGGTCGGATGCAGCAGAGCCAAGCCCAAGGCCACCATGGCGAGTGTCGCGCATGCAAGATTTCCCGATGCCATCTTCTCCTCTCTCGTTGGACTCGGAGTTCTTCGCTCTATGCATGCAAGCATCCGGACTACGGCATTTATAGACATCTTTGTACCCTCAGCCAGCAAGCCGATACTTGGAGCCTATAAACAAATAACTCGGCGTGAAACATCGAGTAGGCTTCCTATCCCCCATCCTCATACTTAGTGCACAAACAAAGCGCGTTGAACGGCGCGATTATCCCGGCTATACAGATGTTAACTCGCCCCGCGCCGAGCGTGAGCCGCCAGTAATTAAGATTAGACTCGCCTAGTCGGTTGCTTTTGACTTGGCTTCCTCTCTTTTGTTTTCTCGGGGGGACGTGGATGGAGCTGACCTCGCACTCTGCACTGAACATGGTTTTGGTCCGCCGGTGTGGCTCGAAGCGTAGGAGCTCCTTCCCGAGTTTCCAACGTCGTTTTGCATTGAATTTTCAGGTGACGGCCCAAGACCGAATCAACTCGCAGTTTATAATATTTCCCGTCGAGTTAGTCTGTTAGTGGTTTGTAATATTCATCGGCTGTGCAGACGTGTCAACCAGGGAAGACCTGACGCCGCTCGATCTTTATCAAATATAACACTCGCCCGCAGAAGATAACTCTTACTGTCGTACGAGGTCTCACGCAGTGAAATCACCTTCGGAGAAAAAACATCATTTTTAAGGAAGAATTAACCGTTCTTCTGTGCGTGATCAGGCCTGCCCCGCACAGGCCATCCCGACTGGGGCGAACAACGTGGAGACGGGAGCCGCCGAACCACGAGGCGCGTACTCTAGCATTTTTTTTATCTCCTCAGGCAACCCGAACTCGGTTTTTTTCTTTTTTCCTTGTATTTTCGGCTTCGCGGGTACGACATCGACATGACCAAGTGCATCTACTGCGGATTCTGCCGAAAGGCTTTAGAAATGAAGGGCTTGTATCTCGGTAGAAAACCGCAAACGAAGGGCCTGTATCTCGCTAGAAAAGCGCTTGGTTTGTACTTCGATATTGTCACTCAGCCTTTGGATTGCTTGTAAGCGAGAGGATGATGGACCGAGAGTAGAAAGAGAGAAAGAAAAACCGCCTCGTCTCATTAATCAGGGGAGTGCGCGCGATTTAGCGAGAGAGGGGAGCGCGGAAGAGAAATGGCGAGCGAGAGAGAAAGAGGGGAAATGCCAAACTGAGAGAGAGAGAGAGAGATAGAGATAGAGAGCGAGAGAGAGAGAGATAGAGCTAGAGAGAGAGAGAGAGAGAGAGAGAGAGAGAGAGAAAGAGAGAGAGAGAGAGCGAGAGCGAAAAAGAAAGAAATACGACAATAGTGAAGGAGAGAAAGATAGCGTTACTGTGAGTGAGAGCCTGAGTGAAACAACAGTAGAAAGACAGGAGAACGTAATACAGAAAGCGAATAATGAAGAGACAGAATTAAGCGAGGGAATGCGAGGGTGGGAAAGAATAACGGAGCAAAAGGAGAAAGACAGACCATGAGAGAGAAAAAGAGAAAGGATTGAGCGAGAGAGGAGGAGAAACACAGACTGAGAGAGAGAGAAAAACAGAGAAAGACCGAGCGAGAGAGAGGGAGAAAAAGAGAGAAATAATGAGCGATAGAGAGCGAGAAAGAGACAGAAATATTGAGAGCGAAAGAGAGAGGAAAACACAGAGATATTGAGGGGGAGAGAGGGAGAAAAAGAGAGAAATATTGAGCGAGAGAGAGGGAGAAAAATTGACGGCCACAGGGAGAGCAAGTTAACCGCGAGAGAACCAGAAATTAGTGAAAGAGAGAGCAAGCGAGACCGAGAGAAAGAGAGAGAGATACCGGGAGTGAGAAAGAGCAAGAGAATAGACAGAGAGAAAGAAAAACCGGGAGAGAAACGGAGAGCGAGAGAAACAAATGACCGCGAGAGAGAAAAAGCGAGGGAGATTGACGGGGAGGAGAAAAAGAGAGAGAAACCGTGAGAGAGACAGAGAATTAGAGAAAAACTTCGTGATTCATCATGTGTTCCCGCTCTTTCTTTCTCTCCTTCTCTCTCACTCGCTCTCTCTCGGGCTCTCTTTCTCTCTTACTCATAGTCTTTCCCTCTGGGTTTCACCGCGAGGGAGAGAGATTCTGCCAAGAGGCTTCGTTTGCGCTCGCCTCGTCTCATTAATCAGGGGAGTGCGCGGATTTCGCGAGAGAGGGGAGCGCGGAAGAGAAAGGGCGAGCGAGAGAGAAAAAGAGAAAAAGCAAAACAGAGAGAGAGAGAGAGAGAGAGAGAGAGAGAGAGAGAGAGAGAGAGAGATAGTGGGAGAAAGATAGAAATACGACATTAGTGAAGGAGAGAAAGATAGCGTTACCGAGAGAGAGAGAGCCCGAGTGAAACAACAGTAGAAAGACAGAGAGAACGTAATGCAGAAAGCGAATAATGAAGAGACGAGATTAAGCGAGGGAATGCGAAGGTGAGAAAGAATAACGGAGCAAAAAGGAGAAAGACAGACCGCGAGAGAGAAAAAAAAAGAAAAGGATTGAGCGAGAGAGAGGAGAAAAACAGACCGAGAGAGAGAGAGAAATACTGAGCGAGAGAGAGGGAGAAAAAGAGAGAAATAATGAGCGAGAGAGAGCGAGAAAGAGACAGAAATATTGAGAGCGTGGACGACTCATTTGATTTTTCCTCAACCGTTGACGACTCTCTATCTTTGTCTTCATTTTTTAGTTTATTTCTCTCTGCGCGAATCCCTATTTTTGGCCGGATCTTCTTCTACTGTACTGAAGTTTTCTCCTAGTGAGGTCTCGGACGATTAGATGTCGTCATAGACTGGCACTTGATTTTGTGGAACATATCCATCCCAATCTCACCCGTGGGCGTGAAGCATAACACGTTTGAATGTACTTATGTTAACTCTAAGACACAACAGAGATTTCAATAATCTCCTTGCGTCCTCTCTCTCTCCCTTACTCTTTTTGTCTCTCTTTCTCTCTCGGTATCTCTTTCTCTATCTTTATGATGCTCTCTTTCTCTCTCATTCACTCCGCTCTCTCTTTCGATCTCTGTTGCTCTATCTCTCTCTCTTTCTTTCCCTCTTTTTGTCTTTCTCGGTCTCTCTTTCTCCCTCTCTGTCGGTCAATCTATTTATCGCTTTCTCTCTTTGTATCTCTCGGGCTCGCTAACTCTCTCTCTCTCTCTCTCTGGGCATATCTTTTTTCTCTCTGTCTAGGTCTATCTTTCTCTCGCTGGCTCTCTTTCTATATCTTTCTGAAGCTCTCTTTCTCTCTCCCCCTTTCTCTTGCTCTCCTTCTATCTTTCTATATCTTTCTGATGCTTTCCTTCTCTCTCCCTCTTTCTCTTGCCCGCCGCAGGTGTCAAGTCGAGCGTCTCAGGTGCGCGAGTGGTGTTCAAGGTTGGCAGGGGTCTTTGGACTGAAGGGACCTCCATCACTGGTGGAGGGCAGCTCACACCAGCGGGGCCACTGCCAGCGCACGTGGAAATGGGATGTGAATCCCCATCAAAACTCCATGATTTGAGGCGAGTATCTGCCGATAGACGTCTAGGATGCCGGGGTTGCCCCGGAAGATCTTGCACGATACAAAAGAACCATCTTCGCGAAAGAGAGGCACCTCGTCCATGCACATTTTCTTGAGTAAGAAACATCAACATTTTTGAATCAGTCACCAACTTGACCAAGAGAGAGAATAAGCGAGAGGATGATTCACCCAGAGGAGAAAAGTGAAAGAAAAACCGCGAGAGAAACAGAGAGCGAGAGAAAAAGTTTACCGCGTGAGAGAAAAGCGAGAGGAGACTGATGGAGTGGAGAATAAGAGAGAGAACCCGGGAGAGGGACAGAGAATGAGAGAAAACTTCGAGATTCATCATGAACTCCCTCTCTTTCTCTCTCCTTCTGTCTCACTCGCTCTCTCTTCGGCTCTCTTTCTCTCCTTCTGTCTCACTCGCTCTCTCTTCGGCTCTCTTTCTCTCCTTCTGTCTCACTCGCCCTCTCTTTGGCTCTGTTTCTCTGTTTCTCGTGCTCTTTCCCTATGGGTCTCTCCTTCTCTCGCGTCGAATTTTCTCTCGCTCTCTGTCTCTCTCTTTTTCTCCTCTCGGGTAATCTTCCTCGGATTGACCGAGGGAAAAAAAGCGAGAGAAACCGGGAGAGAACCAGAGAGTGAGAGAAATGGCTGACAGCGAGAGGAAGATTGACCAAGAGGAGAAAAATGGAAAGAGAAACCGAAAGAGACAGAGAGTCAAAGAAATTGCCGGCGAGTGAGAGAAGCGAGCCCGCGAGAGAGGAAGAGAGAAAGAGAGGCCCAGAGGGACAGAGCATGAGAAAGAGAGAAACAGAGCCCCAGAGAGAGCGAGTGAGACAGGAGGAGAAAAAGAGAGAGAGAGAGTACACAAGATGAATGTCGAACTCAACATCGTCGCCGACACCCGTGGAGACGATAGGGGGGGAGTATATTTCCTCGTGTCTCTGAGTTTACATAAATAATTCTAAACGCTTTATGTTTGTGGTCTACACAGCAGAGACGGATGGATTGGCAAGTTCTATCAAAAAATCAACGCCAGTGTTCAACGAACTCAAATCATCGAATACTTGCATAAGAGAAAACTGTTCTGCTGTACAAGAAGATCCGGCCATGGATTGCACGCCAAAGCCTTGACGAAAATTCAAGATAGAAAAGAACAGGATTAAGATCCTTACCGTGTCTGCCGAAGGCGTAGGATCGCTGCTTCCCGCGCGTATCCATGGAGAGCTGCAGACTAAGAGAACGCTGGAAGAACTGGTGAATCGCGGGAGAGACTCAAAGAAGAGGGGAGAAAAGAGTGAAAGAGAGGAGATTATACCGCTACCATAAGAGAGAGCAAACGAGGACCGAGTCATTCGGGATCCGACGACAGGGTGGAATATCTTTGCCGTTATTTTCGCGGGCAGCATGAAGTCTCATTCATGGTCGTGAATTACATTATTTCTCTTCCGAAAGAAGAGCAGAAACTGTTAGCACGACCAAAGGCAGGAGTGGCTGAACGAGAGAGAAAACCGATTACACCTTGACGTTCGACCTCTCAAAGCAGAGTGCTTGCCGCCCCAGAACTCGCGCATAAAGATTTTATTCGTTTCAAAACTTAGGTCTTATGAATTTTTTTGTTGAATTCTAATTCCTTGTTCTCTCATTTAAAAAGATGTATTCTCTGAATTTATTTTCTTTCCAAGTTCTATATTCTCACATTTCAAAAACTACACATGGTTTGAATATCGAGCATCAGAGCGAGGGAAAGAAATAGAGAGAGAAAGAGAGCAAGAGACGAGAGAGAGAAAGAGAGCAAGAGAGCAAAGAGAGAGAGACAGAGAGGGAAAAAGAGAAAGAGAGAGAAAGAGAGAGAAATAGAGAACGAGAGAGAAAGAGAGAAGGAGATTGAAAGATTGATCGAGAGAGAGGGAGAGAGAGAGAGAGAGAGAGAGACAGAGAGAGAGACAGAGAGAGAGAGAGAGAGAGAGAGACAGAGAGAGAGAGAAAGAATGATTGACCGAGGGAGAGAGTAAGCGAGATTGAGGGCGAAAAATAATAGACCCGAAAGAGAGGGAAAGGGAGAAAAAATGGGAGAAAGATTCACCGAGAGATAGAAAATGGGAGAGAGCGAGAGACTTAGACAGCGAGAAAACATAAGAGAGAAATAGAGCGAGAGAAAGGGAACATAAGACATCGAAATAGAGAGAGAGTGAACATAACACAGAGAAACTGAGCGAGAGAGAGGGAACATATGATAGAGAAAGAGAGCGAGAGTGATTGAACATAGGACAGAGAGCGAAGAAAGGAACATAGGAGAAAGAAATAGAGCGAGAGAAAGGGAACATAAGTGGAAGAAATAGAGCGCAAGAGAGGGAACATAAGCGACAGAAATAGAACGAAAGAGAGAGAAATTAGTGTGAGAGTGAGATGCCGGATGTCTAGACGTGGCTCCGGCCTTGGTCTGGTGCGTGGCCGAGATGAGCATTGGCTGCGTTAGACTGGGATGTTGATTCTAAATCATCCATTAAGTAGTCCATGATAAAAGGCGACGATATCTGGCTGGCGATCCACTTTTCGTATGGCGGGGTTCTTCCGCAATATCTTGCATAGTATAAAAGACCTATGTGCATTTCTCTTCAGATTCTTCCTCTCCTTCTGCTTGTGGCATCGCATGTGCCCTAGCAAGTCCATCACGCTCTTGAAACTCTTGGTGCCAATTCCGCAGCTCTGTGGTTTCTCCCTTCCACCTTCATCAAAGAAAATCTGTTAGTCTCTAAGCACTGCTCATGTTCTTCGTCAAATATTTATACTGCAAATGAAAGGCTTGTATCTCGGTAGAAAAGCGCTTGGTTTGTACTCCGATATTCTCTCTCGGCCTTTGGATTGCTTGTAATCGATGGCTATCGTAAGACCTAACGACCCCCCCTGATTCCTACCAAATCAGAAAGGGTCTATCGACAAATGGAAGTATTTGGCATTAATATAGACGCATTGATAGAATAACCAGATAGGGGGAGAGAGAGAGAGAGAGAGAGAGAGAGAGAGAGAGAGATAGAGAGAGAGATAGAGAGAAATATATATATATATAAAAGAGAGAGAGAAATATATATATATAAAAGAGAGAGAGATAGAGAGGGAGAGAGATAAAAATAGATAGAGAGAGAGAGAGAGAGAGAGAGATAGAGCCGAGAGAGAGACATACAGACGTATAAAGACAGAGAGAGAGAGCGAGAGACGCAGGCCTCTCGATCCTTTGGAACGAACCCCCCACTCGAGAAGTCTATCGGCAGATATCATCACCGTGCACATCATCATGGGTAATAAACACCAAAAGTTTTAAACCAGTCCCTAGTAAAACGCCATGCTCGGGACCAGAGAGAGAGAACAAGAAAGACGTAGAAAATGAGAGAGAGAGAGTGAGAGACAGAGAGAGAGCAAAATAGAGGGAGAAATACAGTAACAGAGAGAGACATCGAGAAAAAAAGGCGCGGATTAAGGCAGCACTAATCCTGATGATCGGAATATTAATCAGAGGAAAGATTGCCAGAAATACCGAACATAACCACTTCGTTTTTAGTGTGTTATTCCACGAAAAATATCGACTATAATCACAAAAATATGGATAATTCGATCATTGCTACGGTTTTGTTCACTCTGTTTGGGCGACGTGAAACGATGGGTAAAGTTTGCTTTTCCCCGTTCGTTGAAATGTATGATAGAAAAAGTCAGAATTTTCATCCACGAGTTTTAGTTCATTTTTCATTCTTTGATGTCTCTTCTCTCTCTACTTGGGTGGTCTTAATATGGACTAAGGATCTCGTTTGACTCTTCAGGAGCTAACAACCAAGAGAGAGAAAGATTGCGACAGCGAGACAAAGTAAACAGAGAGAAAGAGAGAGAGAGAGACAGAGAGAGACAGGAAGAGAGCGAGAGATAGACTGACACAAAGAAAAAGTAAGCGAGACCGAGAGAGAATAAGAGAGAGACCGAGCGCGAGAAAAAAAGAGAGAAAGAGGAACAGAGCAAGAAAAATATTCACCAAGAGAGAGAGGGCGAGAGGAAGATTGACATAGAGGGAGAGAGAGAGTAAGCAAGAGAGAGAGAAAAAGAGAGACAAAGAACGAGAGAAAGATTGACCGAGAAAGAGAAAAGGAGAAAGACAGAGAGCGAGAGAGAGATTGACCGAGAGACGGGGAGGAAGCGAGACCGAGAGCGAGAGAAAGAGAGAAAGAAAGAAAACGAGATACAGCAAGAGAGAGAGAGAGAGAGAGAGAGAGAGATATTGGTTAATTTGCGGTACTTGTGTACCTTTCTGACTGTTCATATTGGTTAAGTGCAGGTAAGGAAATGCTTGTATTTTCTCTTGTTTCTCTTTTTAAACACCTGGGACGCAGAGCAGAATCTTGATGGGTGTGATAATGTATCTCTTCTGTTTTCCCGATAAAAGTACTTATCCAGGATAGACGTAATAAAAAAATGCAAACAGTGTAAGCATGTACAAATAGACGTTAGGTATAGAACGGTAACATTACGATTCTAGATGGATCGTTTCTCAACTTCAGTGCACCCTTTATCCCACTTAGGCGTAAAGATTTTGATTCCGTAGTCCCCTACTCCAGTTCTCTTTCACGTACTAAGAGACGCCAGAATTTGTAGCTGTATCGCGCGGACGAAACGTGGGTTTCGACCACAAGAGTCAAGCATTAACCAGGGGTGTCACTCGATCGAGAGAAAGACTGGATTATTTATTTGGTCGGATGCAAAGTAGGGGCATCCATTTTGAGTATACACCATAGAGACGCGTCGAAACCGGACTCTGATGACCTCCGGGGCGAAAACCCTGGGGAGAAAAATTAAAATGGCCTCTGGCCTACCCAATTTCCTTGTGGGTCGTAATTGCAGACGACTATGTACGCCCCCGAGCTGCACTGGGAGCGGCCACAACCGACCCTCTGGGTGTCTCCCCACACCACCTGAGTGTAATGGCCGCACACCTGCCCGGATATGCACTGGTTGCTGCTGGGGTCGTAGTAATGGCTCTCTCCCACCCACGTCCCTACCACTTCCGCCGCGTCCCCGTATCCCATGTAGAGATTCTCGCCGTAGGGACCCTGGGAGTGCTGAAGAGTGCACGCACCGGCCAACTGGTTGGCATAGTTCTGCGCGTCCGCCTGAATATCTGTGTCCCAGCTCAGGAGCAACGCCTACCATAGCGCGGGCGTAGTTGTGCAACCCAAGATAGTCGGCTACGGTGTTTTGGGCATAGGTCGGATGCAGCAGAGCCAAGCCCAAGGCCACCATGGCGAGTGTCGCGCATGCAAGATTTCCCGATGCCATCTTCTCCTCTCTCGTTGGACTCGGAGTTCTTCGCTCTATGCATGCAAGCATCCGGACTACGGCATTTATAGACATCTTTGTACCCTCAGCCAGCAAGCCGATACTTGGAGCCTATAAACAAATAACTCGGCGTGAAACATCGAGTAGGCTTCCTATCCCCCATCCTCATACTTAGTGCACAAACAAAGCGCGTTGAACGGCGCGATTATCCCGGCTATACAGATGTTAACTCGCCCCGCGCCGAGCGTGAGCCGCCAGTAATTAAGATTAGACTCGCCCTAGTCGGTTGCTTTTTTGACTTGGCTTCCTCTCTTTTGTTTTCTCGGGGGGACGTGGATGGAGCTGACCTCGCACTCTGCACTGAACATGGTATTGTCCCGCCGGTGTGGCTCGAAGCGTAGGAGCTCCTTCCCGAGTTTCCAACGTCGTTTTGCATTGAATTTTCAGGTGACGGCCCAAGACCGAATCAACTCGCAGTTTATAATATTTCCCGTCGAGTTAGTCTGTTAGTGGTTTGTAATATTCATCGGCTGTGCAGACGTGTCAACCAGGACAGACCTGACGCCGCTCGATCTTTATCAAATATAACACTCGCCCGCAGAAGATAACTCTTACTGTCGTACGAGGTCTCACGCAGTGAAATCACCTTCGGAGAAAAAACATCATTTTTAAGGAAGAATTAACCGTTCTTCTGTGCGTGATCAGGCCTGCCCCGCACAGGCCATCCCGACTGGGGCGAACAACGTGGAGACGGGAGCCGCCGAACCACGAGGCGCGTACTCTAGCATTTTTTTTATCTCCTCAGGCAACCCGAACTCGGTTTTTTTCTTTTTTCCTTGTATTTTCGGCTTCGCGGGTACGACATCGACATGACCAAGTGCATCTACTGCGGATTCTGCCGAAAGGCTTTAGAAATGAAGGGCTTGTATCTCGGTAGAAAACCGCAAACGAAGGGCCTGTATCTCGGTAGAAAAGCGCTTGGTTTGTACTTCGATATTGTCACTCAGCCTTTGGATTGCTTGTAAGCGAGAGGATGATGGACCGAGTAGAAAGAGAAAGAAAAACCGCCTCGTCTCATTAATCAGGGGAGTGCGCGCGATTTAGCGAGAGAGGGGAGCGCGGAAGAGAAATGGCGAGCGATAGAGAAAGAGGGGAAATGCCAAACTGAGAGAGAGAGAGAGAGATAGAGATAGAGGGAGAGAGAGAGAGAGATAGAGCTAGAGAGAGAGAGAGAGAGAGAGAGAGAGAGAGATGGCAGAAACCCTATTTTTGGCCGGATCTTCTTCTACTGTGTTCCTTCTTTCTTCTTTCTCTCTCTCTTCTCACTTCTCTCTCGGCCTCTCTCTCTCTTACTCATAGTCTTTCCCTCTGGGTTTCACCGCGAGGAGAGAGATTCTGCCAAGAGGCTTCGTTTGCGCTCGCCTCGTCTCATTAATCAGGGAGTGCGCGGATTTAGAGAGAGAGCGAGGAAGAGAAATGGCGAGAGAGAGAGAAAGAGAGAAAATGCCAAACTGAGAGAGAGAGAGAGAGAGAGAGAGAGAGAGAGAGAGAGAGAGATAGTGGGAGAAAGATAGAAATACGACATTAGTGAAGGAGAGAAAGATAGCGTTACCGAGAGAGAGAGAGCCCGAGTGAAACAACAGTAGAAAGACAGAGAGAACGTAATGCAGAAAGCGAATAATGAAGAGACGAGATTAAGCGAGGGAATGCGAAGGTGAGAGAAAGAATAACGGAGCAAAAAGGAGAAAGACAGACCGCGAGAGAGAAAAAAGAAAAGGATTGAGCGAGAGAGGAGAAACACAGACCGAGAGAGAGAGAAATACTGAGCGAGAGAGAGGGAGAAAGAGAGAAATAATGAGCGAGAGATAGCGAGAAAGAGACAGAAATATTGAGAGCGTGGACGACTCATTTGATTTTTCCTCAACCGTTGACGACTCTCTATCTTTGTCTTCATTTTTAGTTTATTTCTCTCTGCGCGAATCCTATTCTTGGCCGGATCTTCTTCTACTGTACTGAAGTTTTCTCCTAGTGAGGTCTCGGACGATTAGATGTCGTCATAGACTGGCACTTGATTTTGTGGAACATATCCATCCCAATCTCACCTGTGGGCTTGAAGCATAACACGTTTGAATGTACTTATGTTAACTCTAAGACACAACAGAGATTTCAATAATCTCCTTGCGTCCTCTCTCTCTGCCTTACTCTTTTGTCTCTCTTTCTCTCTCGGTATCTCTTTCTCTATCTTTATGATGCTCTCTTTCTCTCTCATTCACCGCTCTCTCTTTCGATCTCTGTTGCTCTATCTCTCTCTCTTTCTTTCCCTCTTTTGTCTTTCTCGGTCTCTCTTTCTCCCTCTCTGTCAGTCAATCTATTTATCGCTTTCTCTCTTTGTATCTCTCGGCTCCTAACTCTCTCTCTCTCTCTCTCTGGGCATATCTTTTTCTCTCTGTCTAGGTCTATCTTTCTCTCTCGCTGGCTCTCTTTCTATATCTTTCTGATGCTCTCTTTCTCTCCCCTTTCTCTTGCTCTCCTTCTATCTTTCTATATCTTTCTGATGCTTTTCCTTCTCTCTACCTCTTTCTCTTGCCCGCCGCAGGTGTCAAGTCGAGCGTCTCAGGTGCGCGAGTGGTGTTCAAGGTTGGCAGGGTCTTTGGACTGAAGGACCTCCATCACTAGTGGAGGGCAGCTCACACCGGCCGGGCCACTGCCAGCGCACGTAGGAAATGGGATGAATCCCCATCAAAACTCCATGATTTGAGGCGAGAGTATCTGCCGATAGACGTCTAGGATTCCGGGGTTGTCCCTGGAAGATCTTGCACGATACAAAAGAACCATCTTCGCGAAAGAGAGGCACCTCGTCCATGCACATTTTCTTGAGTAAGAAACATCAACATTTTGAATCAGTCACCAACTTGACCAAGAGAGAATAAGCGAGAGGATGATTCACCCAGAGGAGAAAAGTGAAAGAAAAACCGCGAGAGAAACAGAGAGCGAGAAAAAGTTACTGCGTGAGAGAAAAGCGAGAGGAGACTGCTGGAGTGGAGAATAAGAGAGAGAACCCGGGAGAGGGACAGAGAATGAGAGAAAACTTCGAGATTCATCATGAACTCCCTCTCTTTCTCTCCTTCTGTCTCACTCGCTCTCTCTTCAGGCTCTCTTTCTCTCCTTCTGTCTCACTCGCCCTCTCTTTGGCTCTGTTTCTCTGTTTCTCGTGCTCTTTCCCTATGGGTCTCTCCTTCTCTCGCGTCGAATTTTCTCTCGCTCTCTGTCTCTCTTTTTCTCCTCTCAGGTAATCTTCCTCGGATTTACCGAGGGGAAAAAGAGCGAGAGAAACTCAGGAAAGAACCAGAGAGAGTGAGAGAAATGGCTGACAGCGAGAGGAAGATTGACCAAGAGGAGAAAAATGGAAAGAGAAACCGAAAGAGACAGAGAGTCAAAGAAATTGCCGGCGAGTGAGAGAAGGAGCCCGCGAGAGGAAGAGAGAAAGAGAGGCCCAGAGGGACAGAGCATGAGAAAGAGAGAAACAGAGCCCCAGAGAGGCAGAGTGAGACAGGAGGAGAAAAAGAGAGAGAGAGTACACAAGATGAATGTCGAACTCAACATCGTCGCCGACACGCGTGGAGACGATAGGGGGGGAGAATGTTTCCGCGTGTCTCTGGGTGTACATAGATACTTCTAAATGCTTTGGGTTTGTGGTCTACACAGCAGAGACGGATGGATTGGCAAGTTCTATCAAAAAATCAACGCCAGTGTTCAACGAACTCAAATCATCGAATACTTGCATAAGAGAAAACTGTTCTGCTGTACAAGAAGATCCGGCCATGGATTGCACGCCAAAGCCTTGACGAAAATTCAAGATAGAAAAGAACAGGATTAAGATCCTTACCGTGTCTGCCGAGGCATGGGATCGCTGCTTCCGCGCGTATCCATGGAGAGCTGCAGACTAAGAGAACGCTGGGAAGAACTGGTGAATCGCGGAGAGACTCAAAGAAGAGGGGAGAAAAGAGTGAAAGAGAGGAGATTATACCGCTACCATAAGAGAGAGCAAACGAGGGACCGAGTCATTCGGGATCCGACGACAGGGTGGAATATCTTTGCCGTTATTTTCGCGGGCAGCATGAAGTCTCATTCATGGTCGTGAATTACATTATTTCTCTTCCGATAGAAGAGCAGAAACTGTTAGCACGACCAAAGGCAGGAGTGGCTGAACGAGAGAGAAAACCGATTACACCTTGACGTTCGACCTCTCAAAGCAGAGTGCTTGCCGCCCCAGAACTCGCGCATAAAGATTTTATTCGTTTCAAAACTTAGGTCTTATGAATTTTTTTGTTGAATTCTAATTCCTTGTTCTCTCATTTAAAAAGATGTATTCTCTGAATTTATTTTCTTTCCAAGTTCTATATTCTCACATTTCAAAAACTACACATGGTTTGAATATCGAGCATCAGAGCGAGGGAAAGAAATAGAGAGAGAAAGAGAGCAAGAGACGAGAGAGAAAGAGAGCAAAGAGAGAGAGAGAGAAAGAGGGGGAAACAGAGAAAGAGAGCGAAAGAGAGAGAAATAGAGAGAGAGAGAGAAAGAGAGAAGGAGAGAGAAAGAGTGAGCGAGAGAGAGGGAGAGAGAGAGAGAGAGAGAGAGACAGAGAGAGAGACAGAGAGAGAGAGAGAGAGAGAGAGACAGAGAGAGAGAGAAAGAATGATTGACCGAGGGAGAGAGTAAGCGAGATTGAGGGCGAAAAATAATAGACCCGAAAGAGAGGAAAGGGAGAAAAATGGGAGAAAGATTCACCGAGAGATAGAAAATGGGAGAGAGAGCGAGAGACTTAGACAGCAGAAAACATAAGAGAAATAGAGCGAGAGAAAGGAACATAAGACATCGAAATAGAGAGAGAGTGAACATAACACAGAGAAACTGAGCGAGAGAGAGGAACATATGATAGAGAAAGAGAGGCAGAGTGATTGAACATAGGACAGAGAGAGCGAAGAAAAGGGAACATAGGAGAAAGAAATAGAGCGAGAGAAAGGGAACATAAGTGGAAGAAATAGAGGCGCAAGAGAGGAACATAAGCGACAGAAATAGAACGAGAGAGAAATTAGTGTGAGTGAGATGCCGGATGTCTGGACGTGGCTCCGGCCTTGGTCTGGTGCGTGGCCGAGATGAGCATTGGCTGCGTTAGACTGGGATGTTGATTCTAAATCATCCATTAAGTGATCCATGATAAAAGGCGACGATATCTGGCTGGCGATCCACTTTTCGTATGGCGGGGTTCTTCCGCAATATCTTGCATAGTATAAAGACCTATGTGCATTTCTCTTCAGATTCTTCCTCTCCTTCTGCTTGTGGCATCGCATGTGCCTAACAAGTCCATCACGCTCTTGAAACTCTTGGTGCCAATTCCGCAGCTCTGTGGTTTCTCCTTCCACCTTCATCAAAGAAAATCTGTTAGTCTCTAAGCACTGCTCATGTTCTTCGTCAAATATTTATACTGCAAATGAAAGGCATCTCGGTAGAAAAGCGCTTGGTTTGTACTCCGATATTCTCTCTCGGCCTTTGGATTGCTTGTAATCGATGGCTATCGTAAGACCTAACGACCCCTGATTCCTACCAAATCAGAAAGGGTCTATCGACAAATGGAAGTATTTGGCATTAATATAGACGCATTGATAGAATAACCAGATAGGGAGAGAGAGAGAGAGAGAGAGAGAGAGAGAGAGAGAGATAGAGAGAGAGAGAGAGAAATATATATATATAAAAGAGAGAAATATATATATATAAAAGAGAGAGAGAGATAGAGAGAGGGAGAGAGATAAAAATAGATAGAGAGAGAGAGAGAGAGAGAGAGAGAGAGAGAGACATACAGAAGTATAAAGACAGAGAGAGGCGAGAGACGCAGGTCTCTCGATCCTGGAACAGACCCCACTCGAGAAGTCTATCGGCAGATATCATCACCGTGCACATAATCATGGGTAATAAAAAGCAAAAGTTGTAAACCAGTCCCTAGTAAAACGCCATGCTCAGGACAAAGAGAGAGAACAAGAAAGACGTAGAAAATGAGAGAGAGAGAGAGACAGAGAGAGCAAAATAGAGGAGAAATACAGTAACAGAGAGACATCGAGAAAAAAAGGCGCGGATTAAGGCAGCACTAATCCTGATGATCGGAATATTAATCAGAGGAAAGATTGCCAGAAATACCGAACATAACCACTTCGTTTTTAGTGTGTTATTCCCGAAAAATATCGACTATAATCACAAAAATATGGATAATTCGATCATTGCTACGGTTTTGTTCCTCTGTTTGGGCGACGTGAAACGATGGGTAAAGTTTGCTTTTCCCCGTTCGTTGAAATGTATGATAGAAAAAGTCAAATTTTCATCCACGAGTTTTAGTTCATTTTCATTCTTTGATGTCTCTTTCTCTCTCTCTACTTGGGTGGTCTTAATATGGACTAAGGATCTCGTTTGACTCTTCAGAGCTAACAACCAAGAGAGAAAGATTGCGACAGCGAGACAAAGTAAACAGAAAGAGAGAGAGAGAGACAGAGAGACAGGAAGAGGCGAGAGATAGACTGACACAAAGAAAAAATGCAAGACCGAGAGAGAATAAGAGAGACCGAGCGCGAGAAAAAAAGAGAGAGAAAGAGGAACAGAGCAAGAAAAATATTCACCAAGAGAGAGGGCAGAGGAAGATTGACATAGAGGAGAGAGAGAGTAAGCAAGAGAGAGAGAAAAGAGAGACAGAGAACAGAGAAAGATTGACCGAGAAGAGAAAAGGAGAAAGACAGAGAGCAGAGAAAGATTGACCGAGAGACAGGAGGAAAGCGAGACCGAGGCAGAGAAAGAGAGAAAGAAAGAAAACGAGATACAGCAAGAGAGAGAGAGAGAGAGAGAGAGAGAGAGAGAGAGAGAGAGAGATATTGGTTAATTTGCAGTACTTGTGTACCTTTCTGACTATTCATATTGGTTAAGTGCAGGTAAGAAATGCTTGTATTTTCTCTTGTTTCTCTTTTTAAACACCTGGGACGCAGGGCAGAATCTTGATGGGTGTGATAATGTATCTCTTCTGTTTTCCCGATAAAAGTACTTATCAGGATAGACGTAATAAAAAATGCAAACAGTGTAAGCATGTACAAATAGACGTTAGGTATAGAACGGTAACATTACGATTCTAGATGGATCGTTTCTCAACTTCAGTGCCCTTTATCCATAGGCGTAGAGATTTTGATTCCGTAGTCCCTACTCCAGTTCTCTTTCACGTACTAAGAGACGCCAGAATTTGTAGCTGTATCGCGCGGACAGATCGTGGGTTTCGACCACAAGAGTCAAGCATTAACCAGGGTGTCACTCGATCGAGAGAAAGACTGGATTATTTATTTGGTCGGATGCAAAGTAGGCATCCATTTTGAGTATACACCATAGAGACGCGTCGAAACCGGACTCTGATGACCTCCAGGGCAAAACCCTGGGAGAAAAATTAAAATGGCCTCTGGCCTACCCAATTTCCTTGTGGGTCGTAATTGCAGACGACTATGTACGCCTGAGCTGCACTGGGAGCAGCCACAACCGACCCTCTGGGTGTCTCCCACACCACCTGAGTGTAATGGCCGCACACCTGCCCGGATATGCACTGGTTGCTGCTGGGGTCATGTGTGGCTCTCTCCCACCCACGTCCTACCACTTCCGCCGCGTCCCCATCCCATGTAGAGATTCTCGCCGTAGGGACCCTGGGAGTGCTGAAGAGTGCACGCACCAGCCAACTGGTTGGCATAGTTCTGCGCGTCCGCCTGAATATCTGTGTCCCAGCTCAGGAGCAACGCCTACCATAGCGCAGGCGTAGTTGTGCAGCAAGATAGTCGGCTACGGTGTTTTGGGCATAGGTCGGATGCAGCAGAGCCAAGCCA
Source organism: Wolffia australiana (assembly GCF_029677425.1). NCBI lineage: Eukaryota > Viridiplantae > Streptophyta > Magnoliopsida > Alismatales > Araceae > Wolffia > Wolffia australiana. The sequence goes on from NC_135842.1 coordinate 16,376,707, forward strand.
AGGCCACCATGGCGAGTGTCGCGCATGCAAGATTTCCCGATGCCATCTTCTCCTCTCGTTGGACTCAGGTTCTTCGCTCTATGCATACAAGCATCGGACTACGGCATTTATAGACATCTTTGTACCCTCAGCCAGCAAGCCGATACTTGGAGCCTATAAACAAATAACTCGGCGTGAAACATCAGTAGGCTTCCTATCCCCCATCCTCATGCCAGTGCACAAACAAAGCGCGTTGAACGGCGCGATTATCCGGCTATACAGATGTTAACTCGCCCGCGCCGAGCGTGAGCCGCCAGTAATTAAGATTAGACTCGCCCTAGTCAGTTTGCTTTTGACTTGGCTTCCTCTCTTTTGTTTTCTCGGGGGGACGTGGATGGAGCTGACCTCGCACTCTGCACTGAACATGGTATTGTTCCGCCGGTGTGGCTCGAAGCGTAGGAGCTCCTTCCCGAGTTTCCAACGTGGTTTTGCATTGAATTTTCAGGTGACGGCCCAAGACCGAATCAACTCGCAGTTTATAATATTTCCCGTCGAGTTAGTCTGTTAGTGGTTTGTAATATTCATCGGCTCTGCAGACGTGTAAACCAGGGAAGACCTGACGACGCTCGATCTTTATCAAATATAACACTCGCCCGCAGAAGATAACTCTTACTGTCGTACGAGGTCTCATGCAGTGAAATCACCTTCGGAGAAAAAACATCATTTTAAGGAAGAATTAACCGTTCTTCTGTGCGTGATCAGGCCTGCCCCGCACAGGCCATCCCGACTGGGGCGAACAACGTGGAGACGGGAGCCGCCGAACCACGAGGCGCGTACTCTAGCATTTTTATCTCCTCAGGCAGCGAACTCGGTTTTCTTTTTCCTTGTATTTTCGGCTTCGCGGGTACGACATCGACATGACCAAGTGCATCTACTGCGGATTCTGCCGAAGGCTTTAGAAATGAAGGGCTTGTATCTCGGTAGAAAACCGCAAACGAAGGGCCTGTATCTCGGTAGAAAAGCGCTTGGTTTGTACTTCCGATATTGTCACTCAGCCTTTGGATTGCTTGTAAGCGAGAGGATGATGGACCGAGTAGAAAGAGAGAAGAAAAACCGCCTCGTCTCATTAATCAGAGTGCGCGCGGTTGGCGAGAGGGAGCGCTTGGAAGAGAAATGGCGAGCGATAGAGAAGAGGAAATGCCAAACTGAGAGAGAGAGAGAGAGGGAGAGAGAGCGAGAGAGCGAGAGAGAGAGAGAGAGAGAGAGAGAGAGAGAGAGAGAGAGAGAGAACACGAGAGAGGGCGAGAGAGCTAGTGCGAAAAAGAAAGAAATACGACATTAGTGAAGGAGAGAAAGATGAAGCGTTACTGTGAGTGAGAGGCCCAGTGAAACAACAGTAGAAAGACAGGAGAATAATACAGAAAGCAAATAATGAGAGACAAGTTAAGCGAGGAATGCGAGGGTGGGAAGAATAACGGAGCAAAAGGAGAAAGACAGACCGCGAGAGAAAAAAGAGAGAAAGTTGAGCAGAGAGAGGGAGAAACACAGACCAGAGAGAGAGAAAAACAGAGAAATACCGAGCAGAGAGAGGGAGGAGAAAAAGAGAGAAATAATGAGCGATAGAGGCGAGAAAGAGACAGAAATATTGAGAGCGAAAGAGAGAGAAACACAGAGATATTGAGGGGAGAGAGGGAGAAAAGAGAAATATTGAGCGAGAGGAGAAAAATTGACAGCCACAGGGAGAGCAAGTTAACCGCAGAGAACCAGAAATTAGTGAAAGAGAGAGCAAGCGAGACCGAGAAAGAGAGAGATACCGGGAGTGAGAAAGAGCAAGAGAGTAGACAGAGAGAAAGAAAAACCAGGAGAGAGCAGGAGGCAGAGGAAACAATTGACCGCGAGAGAGAGCAGAGGGAGATTGACGGGGAGGAGAAAAAGAGAGAGAGAAACCGTGAGAGACAGAGAATTAGAGAAAAACTTCGTGATTCATCATGTGTTCCCGCTCTTTCTTTCTCTCCTTTCTCTCACTCGCTCTCTCGGGCTCTCTTCTCTCTTACTCATAGTCTTTCCTCTGGGTTTCACCAGGAGAGAGATTCTGCCAAGAGGCTTCGTTTGCGCTCGCCTCGTCTCATTCTATCTTTCTATATCTTTACAGTGCTTTCCTTCTCTCTCTCTCTTGCCCGCCGCAGGTGTCAAGTCGAGCGTCCTTGATTACGCGAGTGGTGCGCTAAGGTTTGGCAGGTCTTTGGACTGAAGGGACCTCCATCACTGGTGGAGGGCAGCTCACACTGAGAGAGAGGGCCACTGCCAGCGCACTGGAAATGGGATAGAAATACGACATCAAAAAGATTTGAGAGAGAGCGAGTATCTGCAGTAGATAGACGTCTAGGATGCCGGGGTTGTCCGGAAGATCTTGCACGATACAAAGAACCATCTTCATGAAAGAGAGGCACCTGTCCATGCACATTTTCTGAGTAAGAAACATCAACATTTTTGAATCAGTCACCAACTTGACCAAGAGAGAGAATAAGCGAGAGGATGATTCACCCAGAGGAGAAAAGTGAAAGAAAAACCGCGAGAGAAACAGAGAGCGAGTGAAAAAGTTTACCGCGTGAGATAAAAGCGAGAGGGAGTCTGATGGAGTGGAGAATAAGAGAGAGAACCGGGAGAGGGACAGAGAATGAGAGAAAACTTCGAGATTCATCATGAACTCCTCTCTTTCTCTCTCCTTCTGTCTCACTCTGCTCTCTCTTCGGCTCTCTTCTCTCCTTCTGTCTCACTGCTCTCTTCGGCTCTCTTTCTCTCCTTCTGTCTCACTCCTGCCCTCTCTTTGGCTCTGTTTCTCTGTTTCTCGTGCTCTTTCCCATGGGTCTCTCCTTCTCTCGCGTCGAATTTCTCTCGCTCTCTGTCTCTCTCTTTTTCTCCTCTGGTAATCTTCCTCGGATTTACTGAGGGGAAAAAGAGCGAGAGAAACCGGGAGAGAACCAGAGAGTGAGAGAAATGGCTGACAGCGAGAGGAAGATTGACCAAGAGGAGAAAAAATGGAAAGAGAAACCGAAAGAGACAGAGAGTCAAAGAAATTGCCGGCAGTGAGAGAAGGAGCCCATGAGAGAGTGAAGAGAGAAAGAGAGGCCCAGAGGACAGAGCATGAGAAAGAGAGAAACAGAGCCCCAGAGAGCGAGTGAGACAGGAGGAGAAAAGAGAGAGAGAGAGTACACAAGATGAATGTCGAACTCAACATCGTCGCCGACACCCGTGGAGACGATAGGGGAGTATATTTCCTCGTGTCTCTGAGTTTACATAAATAATTCTAAACGCTTTATGTTTGTGGTCTACAGCAGAGACGGATGGATTGGCAAGTTCTATCAAAAATCAACGCCAGTGTTCAACGAACTCAAATCATCGAATACTTGCATAAGAGAAAACTGTTCTGCTGTACAAGAAGATCCGGCCATGGATTGCACGCCAAAGCCTTGACGAAAATTCAAGATAGAAAAGAACAGGATTAAGATCCTTACCGTGTCTGCCGAAGGCGTAGGATCTGCGCTTCCGCGCGTATCCATGGAGAGCTGCAGACTAAGAGAACGCTGGGAAGAACTGGTGAATCGCGGGAGAGACTCAAAGAAGAGGGGAGAAAAGAGTGAAAGAGAGGAGATTATACCGCTACCATAAGAGAGAGAGCAAACGAGGGACCGAGTCATTCGGGATCCGACGACAGGGTGGAATATCTTTGCCGTTATTTTCGCGGGCAGCATGAAGTCTCATTCATGGTCGTGAATTACATTATTTCTCTTCCGAAAGAAGAGCAGAAACTGTTAGCACGACCAAAGGCAGGAGTGGCTGAACGAGAGAGAAAACCGATTACACCTTGACGTTCGACCTCTCAAAGCAGAGTGCTTGCCGCCCCAGAACTCGCGCATAAAGATTTTATTCGTTTCAAAACTTAGGTCTTATGAATTTTTTTGTTGAATTCTAATTCCTTGTTCTCTCATTTAAAAAGATGTATTCTCTGAATTTATTTTCTTTCCAAGTTCTATATTCTCACATTTCAAAAACTACACATGGTTTGAATATCGAGCATCAGAGCGAGGGAAAGAAATAGAGAGAGAAAGAGAGCAAGAGACGAGAGAGAGAAAGAGAGCAAGAGAGCGAGAGAGAGAAAGAGGGGGAAACAGAGCAAGAGAGCGAAAGAGAGAGAAATAGAGAAAGAGAGAGAAAGAGAGAAAGAGAGAGAAAGAGTGAGCGAGAGAGAGGGAGAGAGAGAGAGAGAGAGAGAGAGAGAGAGAGAGACAGAGAGAGAGACAGAGAGAGAGAGAGAGAGAGAGAGACAGAGAGAGAGAAAGAATGATTTACCGAGGGAGAGAGTAAGCGAGATTGAGGGCGAAAAATAATAGACCCGAAAGAGAGGGAGAGGGAGAAAAATGGGAGAAAGATTCACTGAGAGATAGAAAATGGAGAGAGCGAGAGACTTAGACAGCGAGAAAAACATAAGAGAGAAATAGAGCGAGAGAAAGGGAACATAAGACATCGAAATAGAGAGAGAGAGAGTGAATATAACACAGAGAAACTGAGCGAGAGAGAGGGAACATATGATAGAGAAAGAGAGCGAGAGTGATTGAACATAGGACAGAGAGAGCGAAGAAAAGGGAACATAGGAGAAAGAAATAGAGCGAGAGAAAGGGAACATAAGTGGAAGAAATAGAGCGCAAGAGAGGGAACATAAGCGACAGAAATAGAACGAAGAGAGAAATTAGTGTGAGAGTGAGATGCCGGATGTCTAGACGTGGCTCCGGCCTTGGTCTGGTGCGTGGCGGAGATGAGCATTGGCTGCGTTAGACTGGGATGTTGATTCTAAATCATCCATTAAGTAGTCCATGATAAAAGGCGACGATATCTGGCTGGCGATCCACTTTTCGTATGGCGGGTTCTTCCGCAATATCTTGCATAGTATAAAAGACCTATGTGCATTTCTCTTCAGATTCTTCCTCTCCTTCTGCTTGTGGCATCGCATGTGCCTCTAGCAAGTCCATCACGCTCTTGAAACTCTTGGTGCCAATTCCGCAGCTCTGTGGTTTCTCCTTCCACCTTCATCAAAGAAAATCTGTTAGTCTCTACACTGCTCATGTTCTTCGTCAAATATTTATACTGCAAATGAAAGGCTTGTATCTCGGTAGAAAAGCGCTTGGTTTGTACTGATATTCTCTCGGCCTTTGGATTGCTTGTAATCGATGGCTATCGTAAGACCTAACGACCCCTGATTCCTACCAAATCAGAAAGGGTCTATCGACAAATGGAAGTATTTGGCATTAATATAGACGCATTGATAGAATAACCAGATAGGGAGAGAGAGAGAGAGAGGAGAGAGAGAGAGAGAGAGAGAGAGAGAGAGAGATAGAGAGAAATATATATATATATAAAAGAGAGAGAAATATATATATATAAAAGAGAGAGAGAGATAGAGAGGAGAGAGATAAAAATAGATAGAGAGAGAGAGAGAGAGAGAGATAGAGAGAGGGAGAGAGAGACATACAGACGCATAAAGACAGAGAGAGAGAGAGCGAGAGACGCAGGCCTCTCGATCCTTTGGAACGAACCCCACTCGAGAAGTCTATCGGCAGATATCATCACCGTGCACATCATCATGGGTAATAAACACCCAAAGTTTTAAACCAGTCCCTAGTAAAACGCCATGCTCGGGACCAGAGAGAGAACAAAGAAAGACGTAGAAAATGAGAGAGAGAGAGTGAGAGACAGAGAGAGAGCAAAATAGAGGAGAAATACAGTACAGAGAGAGACATCGAGAAAAAGGCGCGGATTAAGGCAGCACTAATCCTGATGATCGGAATATTAATCAGAGGAAAGATTGCCAGAAATACTGAACATAACCACTTCGTTTTTAGTGTGTTATTCCACGAAAAATATCGACTATAATCACAAAAATATGGATAATTCGATCATTGCTACGGTTTTGTTCACTCTGTTTGGGCGACGTGAAACGATGGGTAAAGTTTGCTTTCCCGTTCGTTGAAATGTATGATAGAAAAAGTCAGAATTTTCATCCACGAGTTTTAGTTCATTTTTCATTCTTTGATGTCTCTTTCTTTCTCTCTACTTGGGTGGTCTTAATATGGACTAAGGATCTCGTTTGACTCTTCAGGAGCTAACAACCAAGAGAGAGAAAGATTGCGACAGCGAGACAAAGTAAACAGAGAGAAAGAGAGAGAGAGAGACAGAGAGAGACAGGAAGAGAGCGAGAGATAGACTGACACAAAGAAAAGTAAGCGAGACTGAGAGAGAATAAGAGAGAGACTGAGCGCGAGAAAAAAAGAGAGAGAAAGAGGAACAGAGCAAGAAAAATATTCACCAAGAGAGAGAGGGCGAGAGGAAGATTGACATAGGGAGAGAGAGAGTAAGAGAGAGAGAGAAAAAGAGAGACAAAGAACGAGAGAAAGATTGACTGAGAAAGAGAAAAGGAGAAAGACAGAGAGCGAGAGTGAGATTGACTGAGAGACAGGGAGGCTGAGACTGAGAGCGAGAGAAAGAGAGAAAGAAAGAAAACGAGATACAGCAAGAGAGAGAGAGAGAGAGAGAGAGAGATATTGGTTAATTTGCAGGTACTTGTGTACCTTTCTGACTGTTCATATTGGTTAAGTGCAGGTAAGGAAATGCTTGTATTTTCTCTTGTTTCTCTTTTTAAACACCTGGGACGCAGAGCAGAATCTTGATGGGTGTGATAATGTATCTCTTCTGTTTTCCTGATAAAAGTACTTATCCAGGATAGACGTAATAAAAATGCAAACAGTGTAAGCATGTACAAATAGACGTTAGGTATAGAACGGTAATATTACGATTCTAGATGGATCGTTTCTCAACTTCAGTGCACCCTTTATCCCACTTAGGCGTAAAGATTTTGATTCCGTAGTCCTTACTCCAGTTCTCTTTCACGTACTAAGAGACGCCAGAATTTGTAGCTGTATCGCGCGGACGAAACGTGGGTTTCGACCACAAGAGTCACATTAACCAGGGTGTCACTCGATCGAGAGAAAGACTGGATTATTTATTTGGTCCGGATGCAAAGTAGGGGCATCCATTTTGAGTATACACCATAGAGACGCGTCGAAACGGACTCTGATGACCTCCGGGCGAAACCCTGGGAGAAAAATTAAAATGGCCTCTGGCCTACCCAATTTCCTTGTGGGTCGTAATTGCAGACGACTATGTACGCCCCCGAGCTGCACTGGGAGCGGCCACAACCGACCCTCTGGGTGTCTCCCACACCACCTGAGTGTAATGGCCGCACACCTGCCCGGATATGCACTGGTTGCTGCTGGGGTCGTAGTAATGGCTCTCTCCACCCACGTCCCTACCACTTCCGCCGCGTCCCCGTATCCCATGTAGAGATTCTCGCCGTAGGGACCCTGGGAGTGCTGAAGAGCGTACGCACCGGCCAACTGGTTGGCATAGTTCTGCGCGTCCGCCTGAATATCTGTGTCCCAGCTCAGGGAGCAACGCCTACCATAGCGCGGGCGTAGTTGTGCAAACCCAAGATAGTCGGCTACGGTGTTTTGGGCATAGGTCGGATGCAGCAGAGCCAAGCCCAAGGCCACCATGGCGAGTGTCGCGCATGCAAGATTTCCTGATGCCATCTTCTCCTCTCGTTGGACTCGGAGTTCTTCGCTCTATGCATGCAAGCATCCGGACTACGGCATTTATAGACATCTTTGTACCCTCAGCCAGCAAGCCGATACTTGGAGCCTATAAACAAATAACTCGGCGTGAAACATCGAGTAGGCTTCCTATCCCCCATCCTCATACTTAGTGCACAAACAAAGCGCGTTGAACGGCGCGATTATCCCGGCTATACAGATGTTAACTCGCCCCGCGCCGAGCGTGAGCCGCCAGTAATTAAGATTAGACTCGCCTAGTCGGTTGCTTTTGACTTGGCTTCCTCTCTTTTGTTTTCTCGGGGGGACGTGGATGGAGCTGACCTCGCACTCTGCACTGAACATGGTTTTGGTCCGCCGGTGTGGCTCGAAGCGTAGGAGCTCCTTCCCGAGTTTCCAACGTCGTTTTGCATTGAATTTTCAGGTGACGGCCCAAGACCGAATCAACTCGCAGTTTATAATATTTCCCGTCGAGTTAGTCTGTTAGTGGTTTGTAATATTCATCGGCTGTGCAGACGTGTCAACCAGGGAAGACCTGACGCCGCTCGATCTTTATCAAATATAACACTCGCCCGCAGAAGATAACTCTTACTGTCGTACGAGGTCTCACGCAGTGAAATCACCTTCGGAGAAAAACATCATTTTAAGGAAGAATTAACCGTTCTTCTGTGCGTGATCAGGCCTGCCCGCACAGGCCATCCCGACTGGGGCGAACAACGTGGAGACGGGAGCCGCCGAACCACGAGGCGCGTACTCTAGCATTTTTATCTCCTCAGGCAACCCGAACTCGGTTTTTCTTTTCCTTGTATTTTCGGCTTCGCGGGTACGACATCGACATGACCAAGTGCATCTACTGCGGATTCTGCCGAAAGGCTTTAGAAATGAAGGCTTGTATCTCGGTAGAAAACCGCAAACGAAGGGCCTGTATCTCGCTAGAAAAGCGCTTGGTTTGTACTTCGATATTGTCACTCAGCCTTTGGATTGCTTGTAAGCGAGAGGATGATGGACCGAGAGTAGAAAGAGAGAAAGAAAAACCGCCTCGTCTCATTAATCAGGGGAGTGCGCGCGATTTAGCGAGAGAGGGGAGCGCGGAAGAGAAATGGCGAGCGATAGAGAAAGAGGGGAAATGCCAAACTGAGAGAGAGAGAGAGAGAGATAGAGATAGAGAGCGAGAGAGAGAGAGATAGAGCTAGAGAGAGAGAGAGAGAGAGAGAGAGAGAGAGAGAGAGAGAGAGAGAGAGAGAGCGAGAGCGAAAAAGAAAGAAATACGACATTAGTGAAGGAGAGAAAGATAGCGTTACTGTGAGTGAGAGAGCCCGAGTGAAACAACAGTAGAAAGACAGGGAGAACGTAATACAGAAAGCGAATAATGAAGAGACAGAATTAAGCGAGGGAATGCGAGGGTGGGAAAGAATAACGGAAAAAGGAGAAAGACAGACCATGAGAGAGAAAAAGAGAAAAGGATTGAGCGAGAGAGAGGGAGAAACACAGAGAGAGAGAGAGAGAAAACAGAGAAATACCGAGCGAGAGAGAGGAGAAAAGAGAGAAAAAAAGAGCGATAGAGAGCGAGAAAGAGACAGAAAGATTGAGAGCGAAAGAGAGAGGAAAACACAGAGATATGGAGGGGGAGAGAGGGAGAAAAAGAGAGAAATATTGAGCGAGAGAGAGGGAGAAAAATTGACGGCCACAGGAGAGCAAGTTAACTGAGAGAACCAGAAATTAGTGAAAGAGAGAGCAAGCGAGACTGAGAGAAAGAGAGAGATACTGGGAGTGAGAAAGAGCAAGAGAATAGACAGAGAGAAAGAAAAACCGGGAGAGAAACGGAGAGCGAGAGAAACAATTGACCGCGAGAGAGAAAGCGAGAGGGAGATTGACGGGGAGAGAAAAGAGAGAGAAACCGTGAGAGAGACAGAGAATTAGAGAAAAACTTCGTGATTCATCATGTGTTCCTGCTCTTTCTTTCTCTCCTTCTCTCACTCGCTCTCTCTCAGGCTCTCTTTCTCTCTTACTCATAGTCTTTCCTCTGGGTTTCACCATGAGGGAGAGAGATTCTGCCAAGAGGCTTCGTTTGCGCTCGCCCTGTCTCATTAATCAGGAGTGCGCGGATTTCATGAGAGGGGAGCGCGGAAGAGAAATGGCGAGCGATAGAGAAAAAAGCGAAAATGCCAAACTGAGAGAGGGAGAGAGAGAGAGAGAGAGAGAGAGAGAGAGAGAGAGATAGGGGGAGAGAGATAGAAATACGACGTTAGTGAAGGAGAGAAAGATAGCGTTACCGAGAGAGAGAGAGCCCGAGAGAAACAACAGTAGAAAGACAGAGAGAACGTAATGCAGAAAGCGAATAATGAAGAGACGAGATTAAGCGAGGGAATGCGAAGGTGAGAGAAAGAATAACGGAGCAAAAGGAGAAAGACAGACCATGCGAGAGAGAAAAAAAAGAAAGGATTGAGCGAGAGAGAGGGAGAAACACAGACTGAGAGAGAGAGAGAAATACTGAGCGAGAGAGAGGGGAGAAAAAGAGAGAAATAATGAGCGAGAGAGAGCGAGAAAGAGACAGAAATATTGAGAGCGTGGACGTCTCATTTGATTTTTCCTCAACCGTTGACGACTCTCTATCTTTGTCTTCATTTTTTAGTTTATTTCTCTCTGCGCGAATCCCTATTCTTGGCCGGATCTTCTTCTACTGTACTGAAGTTTTCTCCTAGTGAAGTCTCGACGATTAGATGTCGTCATAGACTGGCACTTGATTTTGTGGAACATATCCATCCCAATCTCACCCGTGGGCTTGAAGCATAACACGTTTGAATGTACTTATGTTAACTCTAAGACACAACAGAGATTTCAATATTCTCCTTGCGTCCTCTCTCTCTGCCTTACTCTTTTGTCTCTCTTTCTCTCTCGGTATCTCTTTCTCTATCTTTATGATGCTCTCTTTCTCTCTCATTCACCTGCTCTCTCTTTCGATCTCTGTTGCTCTATCTCTCTCTTTCTTTCCTCTTTTTGTCTTTCTCAGTCTCTCTTTCTCCTCTCTGTCGGTCAATCTATTTATCGCTTTCTCTCTTTGTATCTCTCGGGCTCGCGAGCTCTCTCTCTCTCTCTCTCTCTGGGCATATCTTTTTTCTCTCTGTCTAGGTCTATCTTTCTCTCGCTGGCTCTCTTTCTGTATCTTTCTGATGCTCTCTTTCTCTCTCCCCTCTCTTGCTCTCCTTCTATCTTTCTATATCTTTCTGATGCTTTCCTTCTCTCTCCCTCTTTCTCTTGCCCGCCGCAGGTGTCAAGTCGAGCGTCTCAGGTACGCGAGTGGTGTTCAAGGTTGGCAGGGGTCTTTGGACTGAAGGGACCTCCATCACTGGTGGAGGGCAGCTCACTCCCGGCGGGGCCACGGCCAGCGCACGTGGGAAGTGGGGTGTGAATCCCCATCAAAAACTCCATGATTTGAGGCGAGAGTATCTGCCGATAGACGTCTAGGATGCCGGGGTTGTCCTGGAAGATCTTGCACGATACAAAGAACCATCTTCGCGAAAGAGAGGCACCTCGTCCATGCACATTTTCTTGAGTAAGAAACATCAACATTTTGAATCAGTCACCAACTTGACCAAGAGAGAGAATAAGCGAGAGGATGATTCACCCAGAGGAGAAAAGTGAAAGAAAAACCGCGAGAGAAACAGAGAGCGAGAGAAAAAGTTTACCGCGTGAGAGAAAAGCGAGAGGAGACTGATGGAGTGGAGAATAAGAGAGAGAACCGGGAGAGGGACAGAGAATGAGAGAAAAACTTCGAGATTCATCATGAACTCCTCTCTTTCTCTCTCCTTCTGTCTCACTCGCTCTCTCTTCGGCTCTCCTTCACTCCTTCTGTCTCACTCGCTCCCTCTTCGGCTCTCTTTCTCTCCTTCTGCCTCACTCGCCCCCTCTTTGGCTCTGTTTCTCTGTTTCTCGTGCTCTTTCCCTATGGGTCTCTCCTTCTCTCGCGTCTGATTTTCTCTCGCTCTCTGTCTCTCTCTTTTTCTCCTCTCAGGTAATCTTCCTCGGATTTACCGAGGGGAAAAAAAGCGAGAGAAACCGGGAGAGAACCAGAGAGTGAGAGAAATGGCTGACAGCGAGAGGAAGATTGACCAAGAGGAGAAAAAATGGAAAGAGAAACCGAAAGAGACAGAGAGTCAAAGAAATTGCCGGCGAGTGAGAGAAGGAGCCCATGAGAGAGGAAGAGAGAAAGAGAGGCCCAGAGGGACAGAGCATGAGAAAGAGAGAAACAGAGCCCCAGAGAGAGCGAGTGAGACAGGAGGAGAAAAGAGAGAGAGAGAGTACACAAGATGAATGTCGAACTCAACATCGTCGCCGACACCCGTGGAGACGATAGGGGGGGAGTATATTTCCTCGTGTCTCTGAGTTTACATAAATAATTCTAAACGCTTTATGTTTGTGGTCTACACAGCAGAGACGGATGGATTGGCAAGTTCTATCAAAAATCAACGCCAGTGTTCAACGAACTCAAATCATCGAATACTTGCATAAGAGAAAACTGTTCTGCTGTACAAGAAGATCCGGCCATGGATTGCACGCCAAAGCCTTGACGAAAATTCAAGATAGAAAAGAACAGGATTAAGATCCTTACCGTGTCTGCCGAAGGCGTAGGATCGCTGCTTCCGCGCGTATCCATGGAGAGCTGCAGACTAAGAGAACGCTGGGAAGAACTGGTGAATCGCGGAGAGACTCAAAGAAGAGGGGAGAAAAGAGTGAAAGAGGGAGATTATACCGCTACCATAAGAGAGAGCAAACGAGGGACCGAGTCATTCGGGATCCGACGACAGGGTGGAATATCTTTGCCGTTATTTTCGCGGGCAGCATGAAGTCTCATTCATGGTCGTGAATTACATTATTTCTCTTCCGAAAGAAGAGCAGAAACTGTTAGCACGACCAAAGGCAGGAGTGGCTGAACGAGAGAAACCCGATTACTCCTTGACGTTCGACCTCTCAAAGCAGAGTGCTTGCCGCCCCAGAACTCGCGCATAAAGATTTTATTCGTTTCAAAACTTAGGTCTTATGAATTTTTTTGTTGAATTCTAATTCCTTGTTCTCTCATTTAAAAAGATGTATTCTCTGAATTTATTTTCTTTCCAAGTTCTATATTCTCACATTTCAAAAACTACACATGGTTTGAATATCGAGCATCAGAGCGAGGGAAAGAAATAGAGAGAGAAAGAGAGCAAGAGACGAGAGAGAGAAAGAGAGCAAGAGAGAGAGAGAGAAAGAGAGGAAAACAGAGAAAGAGAGAGAAAGAGAGAGAAAGAGAGAAAGAGAGAGAAAGAGAGAAAGAGATAGAAAGATAGACCGAGAGAGAGAGAGAGAGAGAGAGAGAGAGAGAGAGAGAGAGAGAGAGACAGAGAGAGAGACAGAGAGAGAGAGAGAGAGAGAGAAAGAATGATTTACCGAGGGAGAGAGTAAGCGAGATTGAGGGCGAAAATAATAGACCTGGAAAGAGAGGGAAAGGGAGAAAAATGGGAGAAAGATTCACCGAGAGATAGAAAATGGGAGAGAGCGAGAGACTTAGACAGCGAGAAAACATAAGAGAGAAATAGAGCGAGAGAAAGGGAACATAAGACATCGAAATAGAGAGAGAGTGAACATAACACAGAGAAACTGAGCAGAGAGAGGGAACATATGATAGAGAAAGAGAGCGAGAGTGATTGAACATAGGACAGAGAGAGCGAAGAAAAGGGAACATAGGAGAAAGAAATAGAGCGAGAGAAAGGGAACATAAGTGGAAGAAATAGAGCGCAAGAGAGGAACATAAGCGACAGAAATAGAACGAAAGAGAGAGAAATTAGTGTGAGAGTGAGATGCCGGATGTCTAGACGTGGCTCCGGCCTTGGTCTGGTGCGTGGCCGAGATGAGCATTGGCTGCGTTAGACTGGGATGTTGATTCTAAATCATCCATTAAGTAGTCCATGATAAAAGGCGACGATATCTGGCTGGCGATCCACTTTTCGTATGGCGGGTTCTTCCGCAATATCTTGCATAGTATAAAAGACCTATGTGCATTTCTCTTCAGATTCTTCCTCTCCTTCTGCTTGTGGCATCGCATGTGCCCTAGCAAGTCCATCACGCTCTTGAAACTCTTGGTGCCAATTCCGCAGCTCTGTGGTTTCTCCCTTCCACCTTCATCAAAGAAAATCTGTTAGTCTCTAAGCACTGCTCATGTTCTTCGTCAAATATTTATACTGCAAATGAAAGGCTTGTATCTCGGTAGAAAAGCGCTTGGTTTGTACTCCGATATTCTCTCTCGGCCTTTGGATTGCTTGTAATCGATGGCTATCGTAAGACCTAACGACCCCCCCTGATTCCTACCAAATCAGAAAGGGTCTATCGACAAATGGAAGTATTTGGCATTAATATAGACGCATTGATAGAATAACCAGATAGGGGGAGAGAGAGAGAGAGAGAGAGAGAGAGAGAGAGAGAGAGAGAGAGAGAGAGAGAGAGAGAGAGAAATATATATATATAAAAGAGAGAGAGAAATATATATATATAAAAGAGAGAGAGAGATAGAGAGGGAGAGAGATAAAAATAGATAGAGAGAGAGAGAGAGAGAGAGAGAGAGAGAGAGAGAGAGAGACATACAGACGTATAAAGACAGAGAGAGAGAGCGAGAGACGCAGGCCTCTCGATCCTTTGGAACGAACCCCCCACTCGAGAAGTCTATCGGCAGATATCATCACCGTGCACATCATCATGGGTAATAAACACCAAAAGTTTTAAACCAGTCCCTAGTAAAACGCCATGCTCGGGACCAGAGAGAGAGAACAAGAAAGACGTAGAAAATGAGAGAGAGAGAGTGAGAGACAGAGAGCAACATAGAGGGAGAAATACAGTAACAGAGAGAGACATCGAGAAAAAAAGGCGCGGATTAAGGCAGCACTAATCCTGATGATCGGAATATTAATCAGAGGAAAGATTGCCAGAAATACCGAACATAACCACTTCGTTTTTAGTGTGTTATTCCACGAAAAATATCGACTATAATCACAAAAATATGGATAATTCGATCATTGCTACGGTTTTGTTCACTCTGTTTGGGCGACGTGAAACGATGGGTAAAGTTTGCTTTTCCCCGTTCGTTGAAATGTATGATAGAAAAAGTCAGAATTTTCATCCACGAGTTTTAGTTCATTTTTCATCCTTTGCTGTCTCTTTCCACCTCTCTACTTGGGTGGTCTTAATATGGACTAAGGATCTCGTTTGACTCTTCAGGAGCTAACAACCAAGAGAGAGAAAGATTGCGACAGCGAGACAAAGTAAACAGAGAGAAAGAGAGAGAGAGAGACAGAGAGAGACAGGAAGAGAGCGAGAGATAGACTGACACAAAGAAAAGTAAGCGAGACTGAGAGAGAATAAGAGAGAGACCGAGCGCGAGAAAAAAAGAGAGAGAAAGAGGAACAGAGCAAGAAAATATTCACCAAGAGAGAGAGGGAGAGGAAGATTGACATAGAGGGAGAGAGAGTAAGCAAGAGAGAGAGAAAAAGAGAGACAAAGAACGAGAGAAAGATTGACCGAGAAAGAGAAAAGGAGAAAGACAGAGAGCGAGAGTGAGATTGACTGAGAGACGGGAGGAAGCGAGACCGAGAGCGAGAGAAAGAGAGAAAGAAAGAAAACGAGATACAGCAAGAGAGAGAGAGAGAGAGAGAGAGAGATATTGGTTAATTTGCGGTACTTGTGTACCTTTCTGACTGTTCATATTGGTTAAGTGCAGGTAAGGAACTGCTTGTATTTTCTCTTGTTTCTCTTTTAAACACCTGGGACGCAGAGCAGAATCTTGATGGGTGTGATAATGTATCTCTTCTGTTTTCCCGATAAAAGTACTTATCCAGGATAGACGTAATAAAAATGCAAACAGTGTAAGCATGTACAAATAGACGTTAGGTATAGAACGGTAACATTACGATTCTAGATGGATCGTTTCTCAACTTCAGTGCACCCTTTATCCCACTTAGGCGTAAAGATTTTGATTCCGTAGTCCCCTACTCCAGTTCTCTTTCACGTACTAAGAGACGCCAGAATTTGTAGTTGTATCGCGCGGACGAAACGTGGGTTTCGACCACAAGAGTCAAGCATTAACCAGGGGTGTCTCTCGATCGAGAGAAAGACTGGATTATTTATTTGGTCCGGATGCAAAGTAGGGGCATCCATTTTGAGTATACACCATAGAGACGCGTCGAAACCGGACTCTGATGACCTCCGGGGCGAAAACCCTGGGAGAAAAATTAAAATGGCCTCTGGCCTACCCAATTTCCTTGTGGGTCGTAATTGCAGACGACTATGTACGCCCCGAGCTGCACTGGGAGCGGCCACAACCGACCCTCTGGGTGTCTCCCACACCACCTGAGTGTAATGGCCGCACACCTGCCCGGATATGCACTGGTTGCTGCTGGGGTCGTAGTAATGGCTCTCTCCCACCCACGTCCCTACCACTTCCGCCGCGTCCCCGTATCCCATGTAGAGATTCTCGCCGTAGGGACCTGGGAGTGCTGAAGAGTGCACGCACCGGCCAACTGGTTGGCATAGTTCTGCGCGTCCGCCTGAATATCTGTGTCCCAGCTCAGGAGCAACGCCTACCATAGCGCGGGCGTAGTTGTGCAACCCAAGATAGTCGGCTACGGTGTTTTGGGCATAGGTCGGATGCAGCAGAGCCAAGCCCAAGGCCACCATGGCGAGTGTCGCGCATGCAAGATTTCCCGATGCCATCTTCTCCTCTCTCGTTGGACTCGGAGTTCTTCGCTCTATGCATGCAAGCATCCGGACTACGGCATTTATAGACATCTTTGTACCCTCAGCCAGCAAGCCGATACTTGGAGCCTATAAACAAATAACTCGGCGTGAAACATCGAGTAGGCTTCCTATCCCCCATCCTCATACTTAGTGCACAAACAAAGCGCGTTGAACGGCGCGATTATCCCGGCTATACAGATGTTAACTCGCCCCGCGCCGAGCGTGAGCCGCCAGTAATTAAGATTAGACTCGCCCTAGTCGGTTGCTTTTTTGACTTGGCTTCCTCTCTTTTGTTTTCTCGGGGGGACGTGGATGGAGCTGACCTCGCACTCTGCACTGAACATGGTTTTGGTCCGCCGGTGTGGCTCGAAGCGTAGGAGCTCCTTCCCGAGTTTCCAACGTCGTTTTGCATTGAATTTTCAGGTGACGGCCCAAGACCGAATCAACTCGCAGTTTATAATATTTCCCGTCGAGTTAGTCTGTTAGTGGTTTGTAATATTCATCGGCTGTGCAGACGTGTCAACCAGGGAAGACCTGACGCCGCTCGATCTTTATCAAATATAACACTCGCCCGCAGAAGATAACTCTTACTGTCGTACGAGGTCTCACGCAGTGAAATCACCTTCGGAGAAAAAACATCATTTTTAAGGAAGAATTAACCGTTCTTCTGTGCGTGATCAGGCCTGCCCCGCACAGGCCATCCTGACTGGGGCGAACAACGTGGAGACGGGAGCCGCCGAACCACGAGGCGCGTACTCTAGCATTTTTTATCTCCTCAGGCAACCCGAACTCGGTTTTTTTCTTTTTTCCTTGTATTTTCGGCTTCGCGGGTACGACATCGACATGACCAAGTGCATCTACTGCGGATTCTGCCGAAAGGCTTTAGAAATGAAGGGCTTGTATCTCGGTAGAAAACCGCAAACGAAGGGCCTGTATCTCGCTAGAAAAGCGCTTGGTTTGTACTTCGATATTGTCACTCAGCCTTTGGATTGCTTGTAAGCGAGAGGATGATGGACCGAGTAGAAAGAGAGAAAGAAAAACCGCCTCGTCTCATTAATCAGGGGAGTGCGCGCGATTTAGCGAGAGAGGGGAGCGCGGAAGAGAAATGGCGAGCGATAGAGAAAGAGGGGAAATGCCAAACTGAGAGAGAGAGAGAGAGATAGAGATAGAGAGCGAGAGAGAGAGAGATAGAGCTAGAGAGAGAGAGAGAGAGAGAGAGAGAGAGAGAGAAAGAGAGAGAGAGAGAGCTAGTGCGAAAAAGAAAGAAATACGACATTAGTGAAGGAGAGAAAGATAGCGTTACTGTGAGTGAGAGAGCCCGAGTGAAACAACAGTAGAAAGACAGGGAGAACGTAATACAGAAAGCGAATAATGAAGAGACAGAATTAAGCGAGGGAATGCGAGGGTGGGAAAGAATAACGGAGCAAAAAGGAGAAAGACAGACCGCGAGAGAGAAAAAAAGAGAAAAGGATTGAGCGAGAGAGAGGGAGAAACACAGACCGAGAGAGAGAGAAAACAGAGAAATACTGAGCGAGAGAGAGGGAGAAAGAGAGAAATAATGAGCGATAGAGAGCGAGAAAGAGACAGAAATATTGAGAGCGAAAGAGAGAGGAAAACACAGAGATATTGAGGGGGAGAGAGGGAGAAAAAGAGAGAAAAATTGAGCGAGAGAGAGGGAAAATTGACGGCCACAGGGAGAGCAAGTTAACCATGAGAGAACCAGAAATTAGTGAAAGAGAGAGCAAGCGAGACCGAGAGAAAGAGAGAGAGATACAGAGGAGAAAGAAAGAGAAGAGAATAGACAGAGAGAAAGAAAACTGGGAGAGAAACGGAGAGCGAGAGAAACAATTGACCTGCGAGAGAGAGAAAGAGAGAGAGACCGTAGAGAGACAGAGAATTAGAGAAAACTTCGTGATTCATCATGTGTTCCTGCTCTTTCTTTCCTTCTTCTCTCACTCGCTCTCTCTCGGCCTCTTTCTCTCTTACTCATAGTCTTTCCCTCTGGGTTTCACCATGAGGGAGAGAGATTCTGCCAAGAGGCTTCGTTTGCGCTCGCCTCGTCTCATTAATCAGGGGAGTGCGCGGATTTAGCGAGAGAGGGGAGCGCGGAAGAGAAATGGCGAGCGTTAGAGAAAAAGCGAAAATGCCAAACTGAGAGAGGGAGAGAGAGAGAGAGAGAGAGAGAGAGAGAGAGGGAGAGAGAGAGAAATACGACAAGAGAGAAGGAGAGAGAGAGAGCGTTACAGAGAGAGAGAGAGCGCGAGTGAAAGAAAAGAAGAAAGACAGAGAGAACGTAATGCAGAAAGCGAATAATGAAGAGACGAGAGCTGAGGGAATGCGAAGGTGAGAAAGAATAACGGAGCAAAAGGAGAAAGACAGACCGCGAGAGAGAAAAAAGAAAAGGATTGAGCGAGAGAGAGGAGAAACACAGACCGAGAGAGAGAGAAATACTGAGCGAGAGAGAGGGAGAAAAAGAGAGAAATAATGAGCGAGAGATAGCGAGAAAAAGACAGAAATATTGAGAGCGTGGACGACTCATTTGATTTTTCCTCAACCGTTGACGACTCTTTATCTTTGT
The DNA here is from genome assembly GCF_029677425.1 of Wolffia australiana. Lineage (NCBI taxonomy): Eukaryota > Viridiplantae > Streptophyta > Magnoliopsida > Alismatales > Araceae > Wolffia > Wolffia australiana. Next base: position 16,395,685 of record NC_135842.1, read on the forward strand.
CTTCATTTTTTAGTTTATTTCTCTCTGCGCGAATCCCTATTTTTGGCCGGATCTTCTTCTACTGTACTGAAGTTTTCTCCTAGTGAAGTCTCGGACGATTAGATGTCGTCATAGACTGGCACTTGATTTTGTGGAACATATCCATCCCAATCTCACCCGTGGGCTTGAAGCATAACACGTTTGAATGTACTTATGTTAACTCTAAGACACAATAGAGATTTCAATAATCCTTATTGCGTCCTCTCTCTGCCTTACTCTTTTGTCTCTCTTCTCTCTCGGTATCTCTTTCTATCTTTATGATGCTCTCTTTCTCTCTCATTCACTCCGCTCTCTCTTTCGATCTCTGTTGCTCTATCTCTCTCTTTCTTTCCCTCTTTTTGTCTTTCTCGGTCTCTCTTTCTCCCTCTCTGTCGGTCAATCTATTTATCGCTTTCTCTCTTTGTATCTCTCGGGCTCGCTAACTCTCTCTCTCTCTCTCTCTCTGGGCATATCTTTTTTCTCTCTGTCTAGGTCTATCTTTCTCTCGCTGGCTCTCTTTCTATATCTTTCTGATGCTCTCTTTCTCTCTCCCCCTTTCTCTTGCTCTCCTTCTATCTTTCTATATCTTTCTGATGCTTTCCTTCTCTCTACCTCTTTCTCTTGCCCGCCGCAGGTGTCAAGTCGAGCGTCTCAGGTACGCGAGTGGTGTTCAAGGTTGGCAGGGGTCTTTGGACTGAAGGGACCTCCATCACTGGTGGAGGGCAGCTCACACCCGGCGGGGCCACTGCCAGCGCACGTGGGAAATGGGATGTGAATCCCCCATCAAAAACTCCATGATTTGAGGCGAGAGTATCTGCCGATAGACGTCTAGGATGCCGGGGTTGTCCCGGAAGATCTTGCACGATACAAAAGAACCATCTTCGCGAAAGAGAGGCACCTCGTCCATGCACATTTTCTTGAGTAAGAAACATCAACATTTTTGAATCAGTCACCAACTTGACCAAGAGAGAGAATAAGCGAGAGGATGATTCACCCAGAGGAGAAAAGTGAAAGAAAAACCGCGAGAGAAACAGAGAGCGAGAGAAAAAGTTGACCGCGTGAGAGAAAAGCGAGAGGGAGACTGCTGGAGTGGAGAATAAGAGAGAGAACCCGGGAGAGGGACAGAGAATGAGAGAAAAACTTCGAGATTCATCATGAACTCCCTCTCTTTCTCTCTCCTTCTGTCTCACTCGCTCTCTCTTCGGCTCTCTTTCTCTCCTTCTGTCTCACTCGCTCTCTCTTCGGCTCTCTTTCTCTGTTTCTCGTGCTCTTTCCCTATGGGTCTCTCCTTCTCTCGCGTCGAATTTTCTCTCGCTCTCTGTCTCTCTCTTTTTCTCCTCTCGGGTAATCTTCCTCGGATTTACCGAGGGGGAAAAAAGAGCGAGAGAAACCGGGAGAGAACCAGAGTGAGAGAAATGGCTGACAGCGAGAGGAAGATTGACCAAGAGGAGAAAAATGGAAAGAGAAACCGAAAGAGACAGAGAGTCAAAGAAATTGCCGGCAGTGAGAGAAGGAGCCCATGAGAGAGGAAGAGAGAAAGAGAGGCCCAGAGGGACAGAGCATGAGAAAGAGAGAAACAGAGCCCCAGAGAGAGCGAGTGAGACAGGAGGAGAAAAAGAGAGAGAGAGAGTACACAAGATGAATGTCGAACTCAACATCGTCGCCGACACCCGTGGAGACGATAGGGGGGGAGTATATTTCCTCGTGTCTCTGAGTTTACATAAATAATTCTAAACGCTTTATGTTTGTGGTCTACACAGCAGAGACGGATGGATTGGCAAGTTCTATCAAAAAATCAACGCCAGTGTTCAACGAACTCAAATCATCGAATACTTGCATAAGAGAAAACTGTTCTGCTGTACAAGAAGATCCGGCCATGGATTGCACGCCAAAGCCTTGACGAAAATTCAAGATAGAAAAGAACAGGATTAAGATCCTTACCGTGTCTGCCGAAGGCGTAGGATCGCTGCTTCCGCGCGTATCCATGGAGAGCTGCAGACTAAGAGAACGCTGGGAAGAACTGGTGAATCGCGGGAGAGACTCAAAGAAGAGGGGAGAAAAGAGTGAAAGAGAGGGAGATTATACCGCTACCATAAGAGAGAGCAAACGAGGGACCGAGTCATTCGGGATCCGACGACAGGGTGGAATATCTTTGCCGTTATTTTCGCGGGCAGCATGAAGTCTCATTCATGGTCGTGAATTACATTATTTCTCTTCCGAAAGAAGAGCAGAAACTGTTAGCACGACCAAAGGCAGGAGTGGCTGAACGAGAGAAAACCGATTACACCTTGACGTTCGACCTCTCAAAGCAGAGTGCTTGCCGCCCCAGAACTCGCGCATAAAGATTTTATTCGTTTCAAAACTTAGGTCTTATGAATTTTTTTGTTGAATTCTAATTCCTTGTTCTCTCATTTAAAAAGATGTATTCTCTGAATTTATTTTCTTTCCAAGTTCTATATTCTCACATTTCAAAAACTACACATGGTTTGAATATCGAGCATCAGAGCGAGGGAAAGAAATAGAGAGAGAAAGAGAGCAAGAGACGAGAGAGAGAAAGAGAGCAAGAGAGCGAGAGAGAGAAAGAGGGGGAAACAGAGCAAGAGAGCGAAAGAGAGAAAGAGAGAAAGAGAGAGAAAGAGAGAGAGAGAGAGAGAGAGAGAGAGAGAGAGAGAGAGAGAGAGAGAGAGAGAGACAGAGAGAGAGACAGAGAGAGAGAGAGAGAGAGAGACAGAGAGAGAGAAAGAATGATTTACCGAGGGAGAGAGTAAGCGAGATTGAGGGCGAAAAATAATAGACCCGAAAGAGAGGGAAAGGGAGAAAAAAAGGGAGAAAGATACACAGAGAGATAGAAAATGGGAGAGAGCGAGAGACTTAGACAGCGAGAAAACATAAGAGAGAAATAGAGCGAGAGAAAGGGAACATAAGACATCGAAATAGAGAGAGAGAGAGTGAACATAACACAGAGAAACTGAGCGAGAGAGAGGGAACATATGATAGAGAAAGAGAGCGAGAGTGATTGAACATAGGACAGAGAGAGCGAAGAAAAGGGAACATAGGAGAAAGAAATAGAGCGAGAGAAAGGGAACATAAGTGGAAGAAATAGAGCGCAAGAGAGGGAACATAAGCGACAGAAATAGAACGAAAGAGAGAGAAATTAGTGTGAGAGTGAGATGCCGGATGTCTAGACGTGGCTCCGGCCTTGGTCTGGTGCGTGGCCGAGATGAGCATTGGCTGCGTTAGACTGGGATGTTGATTCTAAATCATCCATTAAGTAGTCCATGATAAAAGGCGACGATATCTGGCTGGCGATCCACTTTTCGTATGGCGGGGTTCTTCCGCAATATCTTGCATAGTATAAAAGACCTATGTGCATTTCTCTTCAGATTCTTCCTCTCCTTCTGCTTGTGGCATCGCATGTGCCTAGCAAGTCCATCACGCTCTTGAAACTCTTGGTGCCAATTCCGCAGCTCTGTGGTTTCTCCCTTCCACCTTCATCAAAGAAAATCTGTTAGTCTCTAAGCACTGCTCATGTTCTTCGTCAAATATTTATACTGCAAATGAAAGGCTTGTATCTCGGTAGAAAAGCGCTTGGTTTGTACTCCGATATTCTCTCTCGGCCTTTGGATTGCTTGTAATCGATGGCTATCGTAAGACCTAACGACCCCCCCTGATTCCTACCAAATCAGAAAGGGTCTATCGACAAATGGAAGTATTTGGCATTAATATAGACGCATTGATAGAATAACCAGATAGGGGGAGAGAGAGAGAGAGAGAGAGAGAGAGAGAGAGAGAGAGAGAGAGAGAGAAATATATATATATATAAAAGAGAGAGAGAAATATATATATATAAAAGAGAGAGAGAGATAGAGAGGGAGAGAGATAAAAATAGATAGAGAGAGAGAGAGAGAGAGAGAGAGAGAGAGAGAGAGAGAGACATACAGACGTATAAAGACAGAGAGAGAGAGCGAGAGACGCAGGCCTCTCGATCCTTTGGAACGAACCCCCCACTCGAGAAGTCTATCGGCAGATATCATCACCGTGCACATCATCATGGGTAATAAACACCAAAAGTTTTAAACCAGTCCCTAGTAAAACGCCATGCTCGGGACCAGAGAGAGAGAACAAGAAAGACGTAGAAAATGAGAGAGAGAGAGTGAGAGACAGAGAGAGAGCAAAATAGAGGGAGAAATACAGTAACAGAGAGAGACATCGAGAAAAAAAGGCGCGGATTAAGGCAGCACTAATCCTGATGATCGGAATATTAATCAGAGGAAAGATTGCCAGAAATACCGAACATAACCACTTCGTTTTTAGTGTGTTATTCCACGAAAGATATCGACTATAATCACAAAAATATGGATAATTCGATCATTGCTACGGTTTTGTTCACTCTGTTTGGGCGACGTGAAACGATGGGTAAAGTTTGCTTTTCCCCGTTCGTTGAAATGTATGATAGAAAAAGTCAGAATTTTCATCCACGAGTTTTAGTTCATTTTTCATTCTTTGATGTCTCTTTCTCTCTCTCTACTTGGGTGGTCTTAATATGGACTAAGGATCTCGTTTGACTCTTCAGGAGCTAACAACCAAGAGAGAGAAAGATTGCGACAGCGAGACAAAGTAAACAGAGAGAAAGAGAGAGAGAGACAGAGAGAGACAGGAAGAGAGCGAGAGATAGACTGACACAAAGAAAAAGTAAGCGAGACCGAGAGAGAATAAGAGAGAGACCGAGCGCGAGAAAAAAAAGAGAGAGAAAGAGGAACAGAGCAAGAAAAATATTCACCAAGAGAGAGAGGGCGAGAGGAAGATTGACATAGAGGGAGAGAGAGAGTAAGCAAGAGAGAGAGAAAAAGAGAGACAAAGAACGAGAGAAAGATTGACCGAGAAAGAGAAAAGGAGAAAGACAGAGAGCGAGAGTGAGATTGACCGAGAGACGGGGAGGAAGCGAGACCGAGAGCGAGAGAAAGAGAGAAAGAAAGAAAACGAGATACAGCAAGAGAGAGAGAGATATTGGTTAATTTGCGGTACTTGTGTACCTTTCTGACTGTTCATATTGGTTAAGTGCAGGTAAGGAAATGCTTGTATTTTCTCTTGTTTCTCTTTTTAAACACCTGGGACGCAGAGCAGAATCTTGATGGGTGTGATAATGTATCTCTTCTGTTTTCCCGATAAAAGTACTTATCCAGGATAGACGTAATAAAAAAATGCAAACAGTGTAAGCATGTACAAATAGACGTTAGGTATAGAACGGTAACATTACGATTCTAGATGGATCGTTTCTCAACTTCAGTGCACCCTTTATCCCACTTAGGCGTAAAGATTTTGATTCCGTAGTCCCCTACTCCAGTTCTCTTTCACGTACTAAGAGACGCCAGAATTTGTAGCTGTATCGCGCGGACGAAACGTGGGTTTCGACCACAAGAGTCAAGCATTAACCAGGGGTGTCACTCGATCGAGAGAAAGACTGGATTATTTATTTGGTCCGGATGCAAAGTAGGGGCATCCATTTTGAGTATACACCATAGAGACGCGTCGAAACCGGACTCTGATGACCTCCGGGGCGAAAACCCTGGGAGAAAAATTAAAATGGCCTCTGGCCTACCCAATTTCCTTGTGGGTCGTAATTGCAGACGACTATGTACGCCCCGAGCTGCACTGGGAGCGGCCACAACCGACCCTCTGGGTGTCTCCCCACACCACCTGAGTGTAATGGCCGCACACCTGCCCGGATATGCACTGGTTGCTGCTGGGGTCGTAGTAATGGCTCTCTCCCACCCACGTCCCTACCACTTCCGCCGCGTCCCCGTATCCCATGTAGAGATTCTCGCCGTAGGGACCCTGGGAGTGCTGAAGAGTGCACGCACCGGCCAACTGGTTGGCATAGTTCTGCGCGTCCGCCTGAATATCTGTGTCCCAGCTCAGGGGAGCAACGCCTACCATAGCGCGGGCGTAGTTGTGCAACCCAAGATAGTCGGCTACGGTGTTTTGGGCATAGGTCGGATGCAGCAGAGCCAAGCCCAAGGCCACCATGGCGAGTGTCGCGCATGCAAGATTTCCCGATGCCATCTTCTCCTCTCTCGTTGGACTCAGGTTCTTCGCTCTATGCATGCAAGCATCCGGACTACGGCATTTATAGACATCTTTGTACCCTCAGCCAGCAAGCCGATACTTGGAGCCTATAAACAAATAACTCGGCGTGAAACATCGAGTAGGCTTCCTATCCCCCATCCTCATACTTAGTGCACAAACAAAGCGCGTTGAACGGCGCGATTATCCCGGCTATACAGATGTTAACTCGCCCGCGCCGAGCGTGAGCCGCCAGTAATTAAGATTAGACTCGCCCTAGTCGGTTGCTTTTTTGACTTGGCTTCCTCTCTTTTGTTTTCTCGGGGGGACGTGGATGGAGCTGACCTCGCACTCTGCACTGAACATGGTTTTGGTCCGCCGGTGTGGCTCGAAGCGTAGGAGCTCCTTCCCGAGTTTCCAACGTCGTTTTGCATTGAATTTTCAGGTGACGGCCCAAGACCGAATCAACTCGCAGTTTATAATATTTCCCGTCGAGTTAGTCTGTTAGTGGTTTGTAATATTCATCGGCTGTGCAGACGTGTCAACCAGGGAAGACCTGACGCCGCTCGATCTTTATCAAATATAACACTCGCCCGCAGAAGATAACTCTTACTGTCGTACGAGGTCTCACGCAGTGAAATCACCTTCGGAGAAAAAACATCATTTTTAAGGAAGAATTAACCGTTCTTCTGTGCGTGATCAGGCCTGCCCCGCACAGGCCATCCCGACTGGGGCGAACAACGTGGAGACGGGAGCCGCCGAACCACGAGGCGCGTACTCTAGCATTTTTTTTATCTCCTCAGGCAACCCGAACTCGGTTTTTTTCTTTTTTCCTTGTATTTTCGGCTTCGCGGGTACGACATCGACATGACCAAGTGCATCTACTGCGGATTCTGCCGAAAGGCTTTAGAAATGAAGGGCTTGTATCTCGGTAGAAAACCGCAAACGAAGGGCCTGTATCTCGCTAGAAAAGCGCTTGGTTTGTACTTCGATATTGTCACTCAGCCTTTGGATTGCTTGTAAGCGAGAGGATGATGGACCGAGAGTAGAAAGAGAGAAAGAAAAACCGCCTCGTCTCATTAATCAGGGGAGTGCGCGCGATTTAGCGAGAGAGGGGAGCGCGGAAGAGAAATGGCGAGCGATAGAGAAAGAGGGGAAATGCCAAACTGAGAGAGAGAGAGAGAGATAGAGATAGAGAGCGAGAGAGAGAGATAGAGCTAGAGAGAGAGAGAGAGAGAGAGAGAGAGAGAGAGAAAGAGAGAGAGAGAGAGCTAGTGCGAAAAAGAAAGAAATACGACATTAGTGAAGGAGAGAAAGATAGCGTTACTGTGAGTGAGAGAGCCCGAGTGAAACAACAGTAGAAAGACAGGGAGAACGTAATACAGAAAGCGAATAATGAAGAGACAGAATTAAGCGAGGGAATGCGAGGGTGGGAAAGAATAACGGAGCAAAAAGGAGAAAGAGAGACCGCGGGAGAGAAAAAAGAAAAGGATTGAGCGAGAGAGAGGGAGAAACACAGACCGAGAGAGAGAGAAAACAGAGAAATACTGAGCGAGAGAGAGGAGAAAAAGAGAGAAATAATGAGCGATAGAGAGCGAGAAAGAGACAGAAATATTGAGAGCGAAAGAGAGAGAAAAACACAGAGATATTGAAGGGGAGAGAGGGAGAAAAAGAGAGAAATATTGAGCGAGAGAGAGGGAGAAAAATTGACGGCCACAGGGAGAGCAAGTTAACCGCGAGAGAACCAGAAATTAGTGAAAGAGAGAGCAAGCGAGACCGAGAGAAAGAGAGAGAGATACCGGGAGTGAGAAAGAGCAAGAGAATAGACAGAGAGAAAAACCGGGAGAGAAACGGAGAGCGAGAGAAACAATTGACCGCGAGAGAGAAAAGCGAGGGAGATTGACGGGGAGGAGAAAAAGAGAGAGAAACCGTGAGAGAGACAGAGAATTAGAGAAAAACTTCGTGATTCATCATGTGTTCCCGCTCTTTCTTTCTCTCCTTCTCTCTCACTCGCTCTCTCTCGGGCTCTCTTTCTCTCTTACTCATAGTCTTTCCTCTGGGTTTCACCATGAGGAGAGAGATTCTGCCAAGAGGCTTCGTTTGCGCTCGCCTCGTCTCATTAATCAGGAGTGCGCGGATTTCGCGAGAGAGGGGAGCGCGGAAGAGAAAAGGCGAGCGATAGAGAAAAAGCGAAAATGCCAAACAGAGAGAGGGAGAGAGAGAGAGAGAGAGAGAGAGAGAGAGAGATAGTGGGAGAAAGATAGAAATACGACATTAGTGAAGGAGAGAAAGATAGCGTTACCGAGAGAGAGAGAGAGAGTGAAACAACAGTAGAAAGACAGAGAGAACGTAATGCAGAAAGCGAATAATGAAGAGACGAGATTAAGCGAGGGAATGCGAAGGTGAGAAAGAATAACGGAGCAAAAGGAGAAAGACAGACCGCGAGAGAAAAAAAGAAAAGGATTGAGCGAGAGAGGGAGAAACACAGACCGAGAGAGAGAGAGAAATACTGAGCGAGAGAGAGGGAGAAAAGAGAGAAATAATGAGCGAGAGAGAGCGAGAAAGAGACAGAAATATTGAGAGCGTGGACGACTCATTTGATTTTTCCTCAACCGTTGACGACTCTCTATCTTTGTCTTCATTTTTTAGTTTATTTCTCTCTGCGCGAATCCCTATTCTTGGCCGGATCTTCTTCTACTGTACTGAAGTTTTCTCCTAGTGAAGTCTCGGACGATTAGATGTCGTCATAGACTGGCACTTGATTTTGTGGAACATATCCATCCCAATCTCACCCGTGGGCTTGAAGCATAACACGTTTGAATGTACTTATGTTAACTCTAAGACACAACAGAGATTTCAATAATCTCCTTGCGTCCTCTCTCTCTGCCTTACTCTTTTGTCTCTCTTTCTCTCTCTATCTCTTTCTCTATCTTTATGATGCTCTCTTTCTCTCTCATTCACTCCGCTCTCTCTTTCGATCTCTGTTGCTCTATCTCTCTCTCTTTCTTTCCCTCTTTTGTCTTTCTCGGTCTCTTTCTCCTCTCTGTCGGTCAATCTATTTATCGCTTTCTCTCTTTGTATCTCTCGGGCTCGCTAACTCTCTCTCTCTCTCTCTCTCTGGGCATATCTTTTTTCTCTCTGTCTAGGTCTATCTTTCTCTCGCTGGCTCTCTTTCTATATCTTTCTGATGCTCTCTTTCTCTCTCCCCCTTTCTCTTGCTCTCCTTCTATCTTTCTATATCTTTCTGATGCTTTCCTTCTCTCTACCTCTTTCTCTTGCCCGCCGCAGGTGTCAAGTCGAGCGTCTCAGGTACGCGAGTGGTGTTCAAGGTTGGCAGGGGTCTTTGGACTGAAGGGACCTCCATCACTGGTGGAGGGCAGCTCACACCCGGCGGGGCCACTGCCAGCGCACGTGGGAAATGGGATGTGAATCCCCCATCAAAAACTCCATGATTTGAGGCGAGTATCTGCCGATAGACGTCTAGGATGCCGGGGTTGTCCCTGGAAGATCTTGCACGATACAAAAGAACCATCTTCGCGAAAGAGAGGCACCTCGTCCATGCACATTTTCTTGAGTAAGAAACATCAACATTTTGAATCAGTCACCAACTTGACCAAGAGAGAGAATAAGCGAGAGGATGATTCACCCAGAGGAGAAAAGTGAAAGAAAAACCGCGAGAGAAACAGAGAGCGAGAGAAAAAGTTTACCGCGTGAGAGAAAAGCGAGAGGGAGACTGATGGAGTGGAGAATAAGAGAGAGAACCCGGGAGAGGGACAGAGAATGAGAGAAAAACTTCGAGATTCATCATGAACTCCCTCTCTTTCTCTCTCCTTCTGTCTCACTCGCTCTCTCTTCGGCTCTCTTTCTCTCCTTCTGTCTCACTCGCTCTCTCTTCGGCTCTCTTTCTCTCCTTCTGTCTCACTCGCCCTCTCTTTGGCTCTGTTTCTCTGTTTCTCGTGCTCTTTCCCTATGGGTCTCTCCTTCTCTCGCGTCGAATTTTCTCTCGCTCTCTGTCTCTCTCTTTTTCTCCTCTCGGGTAATCTTCCTCGGATTTACCGAGGGGGAAAAAAGAGCGAGAGAAACCGGGAGAGAACCAGAGAGTGAGAGAAATGGCTGACAGCGAGAGGAAGATTGACCAAGAGGAGAAAAAATGGAAAGAGAAACCGAAAGAGACAGAGAGTCAAAGAAATTGCCGGCGAGTGAGAGAAGCGAGCCCGCGAGAGAGGAAGAGAGAAAGAGAGGCCCAGAGGGACAGAGCATGAGAAAGAGAGAAACAGAGCCCCAGAGAGAGCGAGTGAGACAGGAGGAGAAAAAGAGAGAGAGAGAGTACACAAGATGAATGTCGAACTCAACATCGTCGCCGACACCCGTGGAGACGATAGGGGGGGAGTATATTTCCTCGTGTCTCTGAGTTTACATAAATAATTCTAAACGCTTTATGTTTGTGGTCTACACAGCAGAGACGGATGGATTGGCAAGTTCTATCAAAAAATCAACGCCAGTGTTCAACGAACTCAAATCATCGAATACTTGCATAAGAGAAAACTGTTCTGCTGTACAAGAAGATCCGGCCATGGATTGCACGCCAAAGCCTTGACGAAAATTCAAGATAGAAAAGAACAGGATTAAGATCCTTACCGTGTCTGCCGAAGGCGTAGGATCGCTGCTTCCGCGCGTATCCATGGAGAGCTGCAGACTAAGAGAACGCTGGGAAGAACTGGTGAATCGCGGGAGAGACTCAAAGAAGAGGGGAAAAGAGTGAAAGAGAGGAGATTATACCGCTACCATAAGAGAGAGCAAACGAGGACCGAGTCATTCGGGATCCGACGACAGGGTGGAATATCTTTGCCGTTATTTTCGCGGGCAGCATGAAGTCTCATTCATGGTCGTGAATTACATTATTTCTCTTCCGAAAGAAGAGCAGAAACTGTTAGCACGACCAAAGGCAGGAGTGGCTGAACGAGAGAAAACCGATTACACCTTGACGTTCGACCTCTCAAAGCAGAGTGCTTGCCGCCCCAGAACTCGCGCATAAAGATTTTATTCGTTTCAAAACTTAGGTCTTATGAATTTTTTTGTTGAATTCTAATTCCTTGTTCTCTCATTTAAAAAGATGTATTCTCTGAATTTATTTTCTTTCCAAGTTCTATATTCTCACATTTCAAACACTACACATGGTTTGAATATCGAGCATCAGAGCGAGGAAAGAAATAGAGAGAGAAAGAGAGCAAGAGACGAGAGAGAGAAAGAGAGCAAGAGATCGAGAGAGAGAGAGAGGAGGAAAGAGAAAAAGAGCGAGAAAGAGAGAGAAATAGAGAACGAGAGAGAAAGAGAAAAGGAGAAAGAAAGAGACAACGAGAGAGAGAGAGAGAGAGAGAGAGAGAGCGAGAGAGAGAGAGAGAGAGACAGAGAGAGAGACAGAGAGAGAGAGAGAGAGAGAGAGAGAGAAAGAATGATTTACCGAGGAGAGAGTAAGCGAGATTGAGGGCGAAAAATAATAGACCGAAAGAGAGGGAAAGGGAGAAAAAATGGGAGAAAGATTCACCGAGAGATAGAAAATGGGAGAGAGCAGAGACTTAGACAGCGAGAAAACATAAGAGAGAAATAGAGCGAGAGAAAGGGAACATAAGACATCGAAATAGAGAGAGAGAGAGTGAACATAACACAGAGAAACTGAGCGAGAGAGAGGGAACATATGATAGAGAAAGAGAGCGAGAGTGATTGAACATAGGACAGAGAGAGCGAAGAAAAGGGAACATAGGAGAAAGAAATAGAGCGAGAGAAAGGAACATAAGTGGAAGAAATAGAGCGCAAGAGAGGAACATAAGCGACAGAAATAGAACGAAAGAGAGAGAAATTAGTGTGAGAGTGAGATGCCGGATGTCTAGACGTGGCTCCGGCCTTGGTCTGGTGCGTGGCCGAGATGAGCATTGGCTGCGTTAGACTGGGATGTTGATTCTAAATCATCCATTAAGTAGTCCATGATAAAAGGCGACGATATCTGGCTGGCGATCCACTTTTCGTATGGCGGGGTTCTTCCGCAATATCTTGCATAGTATAAAAGACCTATGTGCATTTCTCTTCAGATTCTTCCTCTCCTTCTGCTTGTGGCATCGCATGTGCCCTAGCAAGTCCATCACGCTCTTGAAACTCTTGGTGCCAATTCCGCAGCTCTGTGGTTTCTCCCTTCCACCTTCATCAAAGAAAATCTGTTAGTCTCTAAGCACTGCTCATGTTCTTCGTCAAATATTTATACTGCAAATGAAAGGCTTGTATCTCGGTAGAAAAGCGCTTGGTTTGTACTCCGATATTCTCTCTCGGCCTTTGGATTGCTTGTAATCGATGGCTATCGTAAGACCTAACGACCCCTGATTCCTACCAAAACATAAAGGGTCTATCGACAAATGGAAGTATTTGGCATTAATATAGACGCATTGATAGAATAACCAGATAGGGGGAGAGAGAGAGAGAGAGAGAGAGAGAGAGATAGAGAGAGAGATAGAGAGAAATATATATATATATAAAAGAGAGAGAGAAATATATATATATATATAAAAGAGAGAGAGAGATAGAGAGGGAGAGAGATAAAAATAGATAGAGAGAGAGAGAGAGAGAGAGAGAGAGAGAGAGAGACATACAGAAGTATAAAGACAGAGAGAGAGAGCGAGAGACGCAGGTCTCTCGATCCTTTGGAACGAACCCCCCACTCGAGAAGTCTATCGGCAGATATCATCACCGTGCACATCATCATGGGTAATAAACAGCAAAAGTTTTAAACCAGTCCCTAGTAAAACGCCATGCTCGGGACCAAAGAGAGAGAACAAGAAAGACGTAGAAAATGAGAGAGAGAGAGAGAGAGACAGAGAGAGAGCAAAATAGAGGGAGAAATACAGTAACAGAGAGAGACATCGAGAAAAAAAGGCGCGGATTAAGGCAGCTCTAATCCTGATGATCGGAATATTAATCAGAGGAAAGATTGCCAGAAATACCGAACATAACCACTTCGTTTTTAGTGTGTTATTCCACGAAAAATATCGACTATAATCACAAAAATATGGATAATTCGATCATTGCTACGGTTTTGTTCACTCTGTTTGGGCGACGTGAAACGATGGGTAAAGTTTGCTTTTCCCCGTTCGTTGAAATGTATGATAGAAAAAGTCAGAATTTTCATCCACGAGTTTTAGTTCATTTTTCATTCTTTGATGTCTCTTTCTCTCTCTCTACTTGGGTGGTCTTAATATGGACTAAGGATCTCGTTTGACTCTTCAGGAGCTAACAACCAAGAGAGAGAAAGATTGCGACAGCGAGACAAAGTAAACAGAGAGAAAGAGAGAGAGAGAGACAGAGAGAGACAGGAAGAGAGCGAGAGATAGACTGACACAAAGAAAAAGTAAGCGAGACCGAGAGAGAATAAGAGAGACCGAGCGCGAGAAAAAAAAGAGAGAGAAAGAGGAACAGAGCAAGAAAAATATTCACCAAGAGAGAGGGCGAGAGGAAGATTGACATAGAGGAGAGAGAGAGAGTAAGCAAGAGAGAAAAAGAGAGACAGAGAACGAGAGAAAGATTGACCGAGAAAGAGAAAATGAGAAAGACAGAGAGCGAGAGAAAGATTGACCGAGAGACGGGGAGGAAGCGAGACCGAGAGCGAGAGAAAGAGAGAAGGGGAGAAAACGAGATACAGCGAGAGAGAGAGAGAGAGAGAGAGAGAGAGATATTGGTTAATTTGCGGTACTTGTGTACCTTTCTGACTGTTCATATTGGTTAAGTGCAGGTAAGGAAATGCTTGTATTTTCTCTTGTTTCTCTTTTTAAACACCTGGGACGCAGGGCAGAATCTTGATGGGTGTGATAATGTATCTCTTCTGTTTTCCCGATAAAAGTACTTATCCAGGATAGACGTAATAAAAATGCAAACAGTGTAAGCATGTACAAATAGACGTTAGGTATAGAACGGTAACATTACGATTCTAGATGGATCGTTTCTCAACTTCAGTGCACCCTTTATCCCACTTAGGCGTAGAGATTTTGATTCCGTAGTCCCCTACTCCAGTTCTCTTTCACGTACTAAGAGACGCCAGAATTTGTAGCTGTATCGCGCGGACGAAACGTGGGTTTCGACCACAAGAGTCAAGCATTAACCAGGGGTGTCACTCGATCGAGAGAAAGACTGGATTATTTATTTGGTCCGGATGCAAAGTAGGGGCATCCATTTTGAGTATACACCATAGAGACGCGTCGAAACCGGACTCTGATGACCTCCGGGCGAAAACCCTGGGGAGAAAAATTAAAATGGCCTCTGGCCTACCCAATTTCCTTGTGGGTCGTAATTGCAGACGACTATGTACGCCCCCGAGCTGCACTGGGAGCGGCCACAACCGACCCTCTGGGTGTCTCCCACACCACCTGAGTGTAATGGCCGCACACCTGCCCGGATATGCACTGGTTGCTGCTGGGGTCGTAGTAATGGCTCTCTCCCACCCACGTCCCTACCACTTCCGCCGCGTCCCCGTATCCCATGTAGAGATTCTCGCCGTAGGGACCCTGGGAGTGCTGAAGAGTGCACGCACCGGCCAACTGGTTGGCATAGTTCTGCGCGTCCGCCTGAATATCTGTGTCCCAGCTCAGGGGAGCAACGCCTACCATAGCGCGGGCGTAGTTGTGCAACCCAAGATAGTCGGCTACGGTGTTTTGGGCATAGGTCGGATGCAGCAGAGCCAAGCCCAAGGCCACCATGGCGAGTGTCGCGCATGCAAGATTTCCCGATGCCATCTTCTCCTCTCTCGTTGGACTCGGAGTTCTTCGCTCTATGCATGCAAGCATCCGGACTACGGCATTTATAGACATCTTTGTACCCTCAGCCAGCAAGCCGATACTTGGAGCCTATAAACAAATAACTCGGCGTGAAACATCGAGTAGGCTTCCTATCCCCCATCCTCATACTTAGTGCACAAACAAAGCGCGTTGAACGGCGCGATTATCCCGGCTATACAGATGTTAACTCGCCCCGCGCCGAGCGTGAGCCGCCAGTAATTAAGATTAGACTCGCCCTAGTCGGTTGCTTTTTTGACTTGGCTTCCTCTCTTTTGTTTTCTCGGGGGGACGTGGATGGAGCTGACCTCGCACTCTGCACTGAACATGGTATTGTCCCGCCGGTGTGGCTCGAAGCGTAGGAGCTCCTTCCCGAGTTTCCAACGTGGTTTTGCATTGAATTTTCAGGTGACGGCCCAAGACCGAATCAACTCGCAGTTTATAATATTTCCCGTCGAGTTAGTCTGTTAGTGGTTTGTAATATTCATCGGCTCTGCAGACGTGTAAACCAGGGAAGACCTGACGACGCTCGATCTTTATCAAATATAACACTCGCCCGCAGAAGATAACTCTTACTGTCGTACGAGGTCTCATGCAGTGAAATCACCTTCGGAGAAAAAACATCATTTTTAAGGAAGAATTAACCGTTCTTCTGTGCGTGATCAGGCCTGCCCCGCACAGGCCATCCCGACTGGGGCGAACAACGTGGAGACGGGAGCCGCCGAACCACGAGGCGCGTACTCTAGCATTTTTTTTATCTCCTCAGGCAACCCGAACTCGGTTTTCTTTTTCCTTGTATTTTCGGCTTCGCGGGTACGACATCGACATGACCAAGTGCATCTACTGCGGATTCTGCCGAAAGGCTTTAGAAATGAAGGGCTTGTATCTCGGTAGAAAACCGCAAACGAAGGGCCTGTATCTCGGTAGAAAAGCGCTTGGTTTGTACTTCGATATTGTCACTCAGCCTTTGGATTGCTTGTAAGCGAGAGGATGATGGACCGAGAGTAGAAAGAGAGAAAGAAAAACCGCCTCGTCTCATTAATCAGGGGAGTGCGCGCGATTTAGCGAGAGAGGGGAGCGCGGAAGAGAAATGGCGAGCGATAGAGAAAGAGGGGAAATGCCAAACTGAGAGAGAGAGAGAGAGAGAGAGAGAGAGAGAGAGAGAGAGAGAGAGAGAGAGAGAGAGAGAGAGAGAAAGAGAGAGAGAGAGAGCTAGTGCGAAAAAGAAAGAAATACGACATTAGTGAAGGAGAGAAAGATAGCGTTACTGTGAGTGAGAGAGCCCGAGTGAAACAACAGTAGAAAGACAGGGAGAACGTAATACAGAAAGCGAATAATGAAGAGACAGGATTAAGCGAGGGAATGCGAGGGTGGGAAAGAATAACGGAGCAAAAAGGAGAAAGACAGACCGCGAGAGAGAAAAAAAGAGAAAAGGATTGAGCGAGAGAGAGGGAGAAACACAGACCGAGAGAGAGAGAGAAAAACAGAGAAATACCGAGCGAGAGAGAGGGAGAAAAAGAGAGAAATAATGAGCGAGAGAGAGCGAGAAAGAGACAGAAATATTGAGAGCGAAAGAGAGAGGAAAACACAGAGATATTGAGGGGGAGAGAGGGAGAAAAAGAGAGAAATATTGAGGGAGAGAGAGGGAGAAAAATTGACGGCCACAGGGAGAGCAAGTTAACCGCGAGAGAACCAGAAATTAGTGAAAGAGAGAGAGAAAGCGAGACCGAGAGAAAGAGAGAGAGATACCGGGAGTGAGAAAGAGCAAGAGAGCAAGAGAAAGAATGACCGAGAGAAGGAGAAAGTGAGACGGAGAGAGAGAAAGAAAGCGAGCGAGAGAAAGAATAACCGAGAGAGGGGGGAGAAAGAGAGACGGAGGGAGAGAAAGAAAGCGAGCGAGCGGAAGAATAACCGAGAGAGGGGGGAGAAAGAGAGACGGAGGGAGAGAAAGAAAGCGAGCGAGCGGAAGAATAACCGAGAGAGAGGGACAAAAAGAGAGACGGAGAGAGAGAAAGAAATAGATGGTACTCCATCGAACATCTTGGGTGCTCGATGTACATCCTTCATTCATATAAAGTTTGCTTTTCAAACCATTATAAAACGTTAAATATAAGCATTTACATCTCAAATTACTCTATCCCGACATTTTGTCGGGCATTCTGTCGAACGCCTCTCGTCTGGCAACAGAATGCTCGGTATATCTCATACAGTTTAAATTTAAAAACATACAGAAAAATATACGTACATATATCCCGAGTCAACCTCTCTCTGGCATTCTCTTAAACTCCTCGCGGATCTTCGACAGAACTACCTCCTGACCTCAATTTTTCTACTCTAAAACATATATAAAAATATATAAACGAGTCTATCAATCGTATAATGGCCTGGCATGCTGTCGAACTTTTCTCACGGAGGTTCCACAGAATATATAGAAGGATCTATTAATCGTATAAAAACTACCCATCTATTTATATCTTTTTTCTGGCAATTTTAGAACAACTCTAATGCATTCGACTAAGTCACCCCTTCAAGCCGCCGAGTTGACCCTTAAAATATTTAAAAATAGTATGAAAGTATACTAATGCACATAACTATATAGTAACTATTAACCCCTATAAATCGAATTCAACTCATATTAGTACCCTAGTAATTATGGTATTCATCCTTAAAATTCTCACTAGTCTCTTTTTTCTCTCTTTCTCTCAGTTTCTTCCTTTCTTTGTCGCTCTCTCTCTTTTGGTCTCTTACTATGTCTTTCTGGATGTCTTTATCTGATCCTGAACGTGGGGTTTTAGTTAGAGTGGGGTTTTAAGCTTTCTCGCTCTCGGTCTCTCTAGTCTGGCCCACTTTTCTCTGTGTCAATCTGTCTCTCGCTCTCTCTCTCTCCCTCTTTCTCTTTCTCTCTCGGTTTACTTTGTCTCGCTCTCACAATCTTTGCCTCTCTCGGTTGCTAGCTCCTGAAGAGTCCATTGGGATCCTTGGACGATAGTAAAACCACCCAAGTAGAGAGAGAGGAAGACGGATTAAAGGATGAACAAGAAACTAAACTCTCGACGATTCCTTTCATACATTTTAACGAACTGTAAAAGGACCTATGCAAAACCGTTACAGGTGAAAACAAACTTCACCCCTCGTCCCGCGTGGCCCAATCAGAGTGAATACAACCGTTCGCCATGATCGAACGGTCCAGTTTTTTGCTATAAAAAAAAAACTAAAACCGAAGTGGTTAAGATCAGTATTTCTGGCAATCTTTCTCCTGATTGAGATTTCGATCATCAGGATAAATGCTGCCTTCCTCCGCACCTTTCTTTCTCGATATCTCTCTCTGTTGGGGTCTTTCTCTCTCTTTCGCTCTCTCTTTCTCTCTCCCTCTCTCTGTCTTTTTCTACATCTTTCTTGATCTCTCTATTTGGTCCTGAGCGTGGAGTTCTGGTGAGAGACTGGTTAAACTTTTGATGTTTCTTACCCAAGATGATGTACCAGGTCCAAGGTCCTGCGTATGGCCCCGAGCAGTGTCCAATCCTTTGACGGCCTCGGTAAGGATATTAAACCTTTTCTTTTCTCATTTGATTTCTCCTTAACCGTGGACGACTCTCTATCTTTCTCTTTACTTTTTAGTTCATTTCTCTCTGCGCGAATCCATATCCTTGGCCGGATCTTCTTCTACTGTACTAAAGTTTTCTCTTAGTCAAGTCTCGGACGATTAGAGGTCGTCATACACTGGAGCTTGTTTTTGTAGAACAAATCCATCCCTCTCAAACCCGTGGGCTTGAAGCATAACACGTTTGAATGTATTTATGTTAACTCTAGGACACAAGGAGATATCGTCCCTCTGTCTCCACGGAATTTACAGGGTACGAGAGATTTCGATAATCTTCTTGCGTCCTCGCTGTCTCTCTCTTTTTCTCTTTCTTTCTTTCCCGGCATCTCTTTCTCAATCTCTATCAAGCTCTATTTCTCTCTCGTTCACTCCGCTCTCTCTTTCTCTTTCTCTCTCTCGATCTCTGTTGCTCTATCCCTCTCTCTATCTTTCCCTCTTTTTGTCTTTCTCGGTCTCTCTTTATCCCTCTGTGTCGGTCAATCTTTTTCTCGCCATCTCTTTGTCTCTGTCGGGCTCGCTATCTCTCTCTCTCTCTCTGTCGGCATACCTTTTCTCTCTCGGTCTAGGTCTAACTTTCTCTCTCTGTCCCTCTTTCTGTATCTTTCTGATGCTCTCTTTCTCTCTCCCCCTTTCTCTTGCTCTCCTTCTATCTTTCTGATGCTTTCCTTCTCTCTCCCTCTTTCTCTTGCCCGCCGCAGGTGTCAAGTCGAGCGTCTCAGGTGCGCGAGTGGTGTTCAAGGTTGGCAGGGGTCTTTGGACTGAAGGGACCTCCATTACTAGAGGAGGGTAGCTCACACCCGGCCGGGCCACTGCCAGCGCACGTAGGAAATGGGATGTGAATCCCCCATCAAAAACTCCATGATTTGAGGCGAGAGTATCTACCGATAGACGTCTAGGATTCCGGGGTTGTCCCTGTTGAAGATCTTGCACGATACAAAAGAACCGTCTGTGCGAAAGAGAGGCACCTCGTCTATGCACATTTTCTTGAGTAAGAAACATCCACCATGACTTCTACTGTTGGTTTCAGGTTTACCTCGAGGTTGATCTGAATTGTTGGTAGGGCATGCTTGAGCTTGATTAGGTGTCGCTGTGAACTCATTGTCCTTGACTACTTGATGCCGCGTCAACAAGGCATCATGGTCCCTTAAGTGAGAGAGAACTGTCTCAAAGGACATAGGATGTACCTGAGTCCGAACCATGGTGATTGCTGGAGCATACTGTGGGCCTAAGCCACGAAGTAGTGCATGGATGACAGTATGTTGATCTATTTTTTCGCCTGAAGCTGCTAATCCACTGCTTATGTTTCGGACCCGGGTCACATACTCTTCTAGGGTTTGATTACCCTTCACCTGGGTGTGGAGCTTGCCCAATAGTTCCGGAATCTGTGCTCCTGCAGAAGATGCAAAATCAACTAGCAAGATATCCCATGCCGTCTTGGCGGTAGCCGCTTCGGTCACACATCCGATGACCCCTTCCGTCATGGATGCGAGCAGAAAAGAAAGCACATGTTGATCCACATACCGCCATTCACTGTAGCCGTCGCTTGCTTTGCTTGGTGGTTCATCGTAATGTGAGAAATAAGACAATGCGATCAGAGTGTAGGAAGTACCTGTGTCTTCCAGACAATGTAGTTGTTTTTGGTGAGTTTGATAGTTACAACCATGGTCGCTGGGATGTTTTACGGGCCTTTCGATCTGCTTGCTTTGCTTGGAAGAGACTCATGAGATGATGTCTTGGATTCTTCATCTTCAAGACGATCTTCTTCAGTGTCGCCTTCTTGCTTCAGCTCTGGTACCATGTTAAGTATCGAAGAGAGGATGGACTAGAAATTGGATGAAGAAGAAGACAAAGAATGTGAAGAAGATAGGCAAAGAAGTAAGCAGACGATAAAGAAAATAAGAAGATAGTTCATACTTTTACGAAGGGACGGGTGTCCTATTTGTAGACTTTTCAGAAGATCTGTTGGCATTAACCCTGGTTAAGTGAGGGTTAGGTTTGTCCAACCTTGCATTGGATTGATCCTGGATATTGGAGACACATGAAGCAGTTGTGGATTGATCTCCACAGTCTGTCTTGGCGGCGGAGCCAGTGGATGTGACACTGGGTGATCCTTCGTATCTGTCTTAACAAATCTTTCTCTCGCTCTCTTTTTCTTTCTCTCAATCTTTCTCGCTCTAGGTCTTTCTCATTTTCGCTCCTAGTCTCGCTTACTTTGTCTCGCTGTCTTTATCGGAATTTTTATTAACAAACTCTAGTTTTTATTTCGGACTTTCCAAGCCATGCTCCAGGGGTCGTGCAAACAGTTTCTTCGCTTATGTCGGAACAGAAAGAATACAGATGGATATTTTTTATACGATTAACAGATCCTTTTATAGATTCTGTCGAACCTCCTTGAGAAAAGTTCGACAGAGTGCCAGAGAGAGGTGGACTCAAGGATACATGTATGTATATTTTTCTATATGTTTTTATATATAAACTTTATGACATCTACAGGCCATTCTGTCAACAGCCGAGAGGCGGTCGACAGAATGCCCGATTGAAATCGGGATGAAGTAAAATGAGATGTAAATGCCTATATTTAACGTTTTATTGGGTTTATAATAGTAAACTTTACATGAATGAAGGATGTATAATCGAACAACCAATATGTTCGATGGACTACGATCGCTTTGTTTCTCTCTCTCCATCTCTCTTTCTCCCACTCTGTCGGTTATTCTTCCTTTCGCTCGCTTTTGTTCTCTCTCTCCGTCTCTTTCTCCCGCTCTCACCGTTATTCTTTCTCTCGCTCGCTTTCTTTCTCTCTCTCCGTCTCTCTTTATCCCTCTCTCGATCAATCTTTCTATTGCTCCTCGCTCTTTCTCACTCTCGGTATCTCTCTTTTTCTCTCTCTGTCTCCCTTGCTCTCTCTCTTTCTCTCCTTTCTTCTCTCTTTTTCTCTCTCTCTCTCTCCGTTTCTCTCTTTCTCTCTCTCTCTCTCTCTCTCTCTCTCTCTCTCTCGTTCTGTCTTTCTCCCTTTCTCTCCGACATTCTTTCTCTCCCTCACCTTTTTTTCGCTCTCCCTCTCAGTCATTCTTTCTATTGCTCCTCGCTCTTTCTCACTCTCGGTATCTCACTTTCTCTCTCTCTGTCTCCCTTGCTCTCTCTCTTTCTCTCTTTTCTGGCTCTCTCGCGGTTTACTTCCTCTCCCTGTCGCTGTTTATTTTTCTCCCTCTCTCTCGCTCAATCCTCCTCCCTTTTTCTTACTCATTCCGTCTGTCTTTCTCCCTCTCGGTCAATATCTCTCTTTCTCTCTCCCTTTCTCTCCGTTATTCTTTCTCTCCTCATCTTTCTTTCTCGCTCTCTCTCTCTCTTTCTCCCTCTCTCTCGGTTATTTTTTCTCTTCTTCTCTTGCTCTTTCTCCATCTCGCACTCTCTTTTCCTCTCTCTGGGTCTCTTCTTTCTCTTCTTTCTCTCTCTCTCTCTCTTTTCTCGTTCTCTCTTTTTCTCCTTCCTCTCGGTCATGATCTGCTTTTCCCTTCTCTTCAATCTCTTCATCTCTTCTCCTCTCTCATATTTACTCTTTCTCTGGAGCGCTTTTATTCTCTATCTCCGTCTCTCTTTCTCCCTCTCTCGGTCAATCTTTCTCTTGCTTTCTCGCACTTTGTCACTCTTGGTATCTCTCTCTCTCTCTCTCGGTCTCGCTTGCTCTCTCTCTCTTTCTCTCTTTTCTGGTTCTCTCTCGGTTTACTTCCTCTCCCTGTCGCTGTCTATTTTTCTCCCTCTCTCTCGCTCAATCTTTCTCTCTTTTTCTCACTCTCTGGGTCTGTCTTTCTCCCTCTCTCTCGATCAATATTTCTCTCTTTTCTCCCTCTTGGTCTTTCTTTCTCCCTCTCTCTCGGTTATTCTTTCTCTGGTCGCTTTCTTTCTCTAGCTCCGTCTCTCTTTCTCCCACTCTCTCGGTTATTCGGTCTGTTACTACACAGAGATTTTTTTGACGCCAAAGACTGAAGTCTCTTCCCGATATTTTTTTTGACCATTTCTACAACCATATGAAATCGTATGATATAGCTACGCCCTGGGGCTCTCTTTCAAAATTTATAACTTCCAATGATCATCCTCACCTCTTATCGTCGTCTTCGATCGAGGTCGCGCAGTTGAGATGGAGAAAATTTTGCTGTCGCTCTCTGTCTCTGTCTCTCTCTTTCTCTCTCTCTCTCTGTCTCTCTCTCTCTCTCGCTCTCTCTGTCTCTGTCTCTGTGTCTTACTTACTCTCTCTCTCGGCCAATATTGCTCCCGCTCTATCTTTATCTTTTTCTTTCTCTTTCTCTCACTTTCTCTCTCAGTCAATCTTGCTCTCGCTCTCTGTCTTTATCTTTCTCTCTATCGCTCTGTCGCTTATTCTCTCTCTCGGTCAATCTTGCTCTCGCTCTCTGTCTTATCTTTTTCTCTCCTCTGTCTCGCTTACTCTCTCTCTCGATCAATCTTTCCCTCTCTTTCTCTGTTTTCGGGTTCTCTCTCGGTTTACTTCCTCTGGTTGTCGCTGTCTATTTTTATATATTTTAAGGGTCAACTCGGCGAGTTAAAGAGGTGATTTGGTCGAATGCACGAGAGTTATTCGACAATATGGCAGAAATCAGATATAAATAGATGGATATTTTTTATGCGCTTGATAGAAACTTATATATATTCGGTCGGACCTCATTGAGAAAAGTTCGACAGAATGCCATTATACGATTGATAGTCTCTTTTGCTCTCTCTCTTTCTTTCTCTCTTTTTGTCTCTCTCGATCTCTCTTTCTCCATCTCTCTTGGTCAATCTTTCTCTCGCTTTTCTCTCTTTGCCTCTCTCGGTCTCGTTTACTCTCGATCTCTTTCTCGGCCTCTCTTTTTACTTCTCTCTAGCTCTATCTTTATCTCTCTGTCTCTCTTTCTCTATCTTTCTGATGCTTTCTTTCTCTCTCACTAACTTCGCTCTCCTTCTCTCTTTCTCATCTTCTTTCGCTCACCCTTTCTCTCGCTCGTTCTCTCTTCTATCTCTCTCTTTCTCTTGCTCTCTCGCTCTCCCGCTCTCCCGCTCTTTCTCTCTTTCTCTCTTTCTCTCTCTCTTTCTTTCTCTCTTTTTCTCTCTCGATCTAACTTTCTCCATCTCTCTCGGTCAATCTTTTTCTCGCTTTTCTCTCTTTGTCTCTCCAGGTCTCGCTTACTCTCTCTCTCTCAGCCTCTCTTTCTCCCTCTCTCTAGGTCTATCTTTGTCTCTCTGTCTCGCGTACTTTCTCTCTCTCTGTCAGTCTTCTTTTTGCTCTCTCTCTCAGCCTCTCTTTCTCCCTCTCTCTAGGTCTATCTTTGTCTCTCTGTCTCGCGTACTTTCTCTCTCTCTGTCAGTCTTCTTTTTGCTCTCTCTCTCAGCCTCTCTTTCTCCCTCTCTCTAAGTCTATCTTTGTCTCTCTGTCTCCCGTACTTTCTCTCTCTCTGTCTGTTGGAAATGTCAAACCCCCCAGCCCTAGGTTTCAGGATTGTGGGGGTTGACTTAGTACATCCTAGAAAATAGGATGACTTGGTACATCCTTGAAAGTAGGATGACCGAGCTTATCCTTGAAAATAGGATTGTGCCTACTTTCTAGGATCGTGCCTAGTTTTTAGGGGGTGTTTAGGCCTTGGCTTGTGCCTATAAAAGGCCCCTCATTTCCCTTGTTTTCTTCACCCTAACATCCCTCCATGTATTCTTCTTTTCTCCCTTTGATTTGAGTAGAGTTTCTTGAAAGTTCTTATGAACTAGAAATCTCTTCCTCTTCCTCTCTCTCTCTCTTACTCTTGGAGTTGGTGCTCTCTTGATGGTGACGACGCGGGGACGTGACGAGGCTAACGACTACGCCTCGGTGTTTCTCCTCGTATCATCTTGGGATCTTCCTCGACATCTTCTGCAGTTTTTCACATCCAAGTACGCTTCCGCGAGTGTTTGCGCCCAACAAGTGGTGTCAGAGCTTTGGTTTGGAGGGGACGTGTTACGGCTTAGGAAATGGCGACTTCCATTATTTCTCGACATGACGTTGAGAAATTGAGCAGCTCGGTCAACTCCAGTCAGTGGCAACAAAAAGTGAAGGACATATTGATCAGTTGAGAGGAAGAGGACGATCTCGAGGAGAGAGAAACAGGGAGAACGAGAGGAGAGAACAACGGCTAGGGCACTCTGCATTTATTCCACGATGTGACCACGTCTTATATAAGAGAGAAGAGAGAGAGAGAGAGAGAGAGAGAGAGACCCACGTCAACACTCCCCCTCAAGCTGGAGCGTGGAGATCAAACATGCCCAGCTTGGAGCCCATAGTCTCATACGCAGGTCCTGGTAGAGCCTTCGTGAAGATGTCCGCCAGCTGATGAGCAGAAGGGACATATGGAGTGCAGATAGTGCCATTTAGCACGGACTGGCGGATGAAGTGGCAATCAATCTCAATATGCTTCGTCCTCCTGTGGAAGGTATCGTTGCTGGCGATAAACGTTGCTGCCACGTTGTCGCAGTACATCTTCATGGGCTCCTTGTGTGGAAAACCGAGTTCCGTGAGAAGTGATCGTAGCCACAACATCTCTGCTGTGGTATCTGCCATGGCTCGTCTAGAAGGTCGAGTGTGTACTTCCTTTGGCAGATAGCCATCTGACCCTGGCGATAGGCAATTTCGAGGCCAAGAAAGTACCTGGGTGGAGAAAGGTCACGCGTCACAAAGCGCTGGGAGAGATAGGCCTTGGTCGCAGCCACCTCAGCCTCATCACTGCCAGTGAGGATAATGTCGTCCACATACACAGCAAGCACAACACACCCACGAGGAGTGCATTTGCGCATCACTGTAGGATCGGAGACCGTGGAGACAAAACCGTAGGCGAACAGCAGCTGGGAGAACTTATGGAACCATGCGCGCGGACTCTGCTTCAACCCATAAATTGCCTTCTTGAGGAGACATACCTGAGAAGACTCCCCCTGAGCAACATACCCAGGAGGTTGCTCCATATACACGGTCTCGGCGAGGTCTCCATAGAGAAAGGCATTCGACACATCCAGCTGATGGAGGGGCCACGCCTGATCGAGAGCAATGGAGATGAGGACACGGATGGAGCTCAGGCGTGCCACGGGAGAGAAGGTGTCGGTGTAGTCAAGGCCATAGGCTTGAGAGAAGCCACGTGCCACCAGTCGTGCTTTGTAGCGATCAATGGAGCCATCAGGATTGTACTTGAGGGAGTACACCCATTTGCACGAGACAACGTTGGCATCCGATGGACGAGGAACCATCGTCCATGTCTCACGCTGGAGGAAGGCAGCATACTCAACATCCATCGCCCCCTTCCACTCTGGTACCTGCAACGCATCTAAATATGTCTTGGGTATCGACTCAAACAAGACCGAGAGGGCAAAGGCATGATAGGAAGGAAAGAGACGGGCGGAAGAGACATGATGGGCAATCGGATGCTTCGTGCACTGTCGAGACCCTTTGCGGAGAGCAATGGGGAGATCAAGATCCGAGGCGGGCAAAGATGGAGAGGATGTAGGTGAAGCAGGAAGGGTGGATGATAGAGGGACAGAACGGTCAGTAGAGAGCGGGGGATCAAGTACAGGTGGAGCGGAAAGCAGACAAATCAGTAGGGATAGACTCAGAGGTGGATGAAGTGAGAAGAACGGGTGGATCAGGTGAAGTATCAGAGGGTGATGGGTCAGAGGGAATATCGGGTAATGGTGGGTCGCTGGAGGAGAAATACGGAGTAGCCTCATGAAACGACACATCAGCGGAAGTGCTGTACTGATGGCGATCAGGAAAGTAGATCCGATATCCCTTCTGACTTCGGGAATAACCCACGAAGACTCCTTTCTGGGCACGAGGAGCTAGCTTGGACAGTCCGGGGGTATGATCATGGACGAGCAGCTGTACCGAAGACCCAAGGGGCGGTGAGAACAAGTCGATCGCTGGGTGAGTCTCTGAACCGGAATCGCTCCTCCAAGTGCAGCGGACGGTAGGCGGTTCACAAGGCGTAACGTTAAGACCGCATCTGACCATAGATCTGGGAACCTTCATCGCCAACAACGATTATGCGAACCATGTCCAATAGGTGGCGATGCTTCCGTTCAGCTACGCCATTCTGCTGGGATGTGTAGGGGCACGTCGTCTGGTGGATGATGCCATGGGCAGTGCACAGTTCTTCAACGGCTTTCTGAGTAAACTCAAGTGCGTTGTCCGTGCGCAGAACCTTCACCTTTGTGTCATACTGGGTAGCTATCTCTACGAGAAAATGTTGTACTCGGGGAAGAACTTCTTTACGACTCTTAAGGATATAGGTCCAACTTACTCGCGTATAGTCGTCCACGAAGACAATGCAGTACTTCCCTCCAGTAGGTGAGACGTGCTGAGCCGAGCCCCATACATCGCAATGAACTAGATCAAATGGTCGTAGAGATGGGGGTCCTATGCGTAGAGGATACGAGGAGCGATGATGCTTCCCTAGTTGACAAGACTCACATGTAAAATCTGACAAATTCAACCAAGGTAAACTTTCTCTAAGTTTTCCAACACTTGGATGCCCCAAGCGGCAGTGCCACAAAAAAGAGGTGTCATGAGTACTAGAGGATGCAGATAAGGCGAAGAGTGCACGAATCCCTGAAGATGGACCGTCCACCACAAGCTCGTAGAGGCCACGCCCGTTCTCACACCCCAGTCCAATCCTCCGGCTCGAGCTGAGATCCTGGAAGACACAGTGATAAGGATAAAAGAAGACTCCACAATTGAGCGTCTTGGTGATCGCACTGATAGACAGAAGGTTGGTAGGGAACCCCGGAACATAGAGAACATTATGGAGAGGTAATTGCAAAATTCAGCTCAATCCAAGACTTAATATAAAAAATAAAGAGTAATGAATCCACACAGAATAATTTAAAAATTCAAACCGTGCGTCCCCGGCAACGGCGCCAATTAATAAGCCGAAAAATCACGTAAAATTACGTGGTCCTTGCGCTTTTTAGACTTATGCAATAAATTTATAATTCCCTTAATTACTAAATAAGAATAGAGAGCAAGCAAGGGGTCGATCCGCAAGGAGGCAACAATTCAGAATTTTCAAACAATTTTTATGAATCAAGTCAAGTAATTTTGAATTTTGCAATATTTAATTCAATTAATATTAAATAATATTCTTAAAATAATCAAAATTAAGTAAAACTTAATTTTGATTTCGGTCAGATAATTCCAGATAAGAATATTATTATTATTTTAAGCTCATAAAAATATAAATTATTAATTTCCCAATTTAATAAAATTTATAATAATTTTCAGAATTAAAATTGGGAATTTAATAATCAAGAAAGTGATTTTTGAATTGGAGTTCAAAATGGATGAATTTTCGGTTCAAATTTTATTTTTGGGTTTTTTATATATTAAATTAAATTCCTAAACAATAAAAACGGAAATTTAGAGAGAGAAACAAATCAAATTAACCTAGAGAGAGAAAGTGAAGAAATTGGGGAAAGCCCCAATTTCGACCCTAAATTAAAAATGTAATGAAGCAGAAATGTCCTAAAATGATTAAGAATTAATTATCAAAAGTCAGATCTTGAATCCAAATCAAAAAGAAGTGCTGATGCATTCAAAACATGAATCTAGGGCATGTACATTTCGCCCATGCCAAGGCGTTTTCGAATCGTTCTAGAAGATGATCAACTACAATTCAGAAACTTACAAATTTGATAAAGAGATCCAGATCTGACGACTTCCAGAATGTCTCCTGTGTCCTTCCTGGCCAATTGCTTAGGGAGAGCCTCCAAAAGTGATTTTCGCCCTTTTCCAGACCTCCATTTAAAGATCCAACCGTCTGGATTGTAGAGGGGGAAAAGACGAACCTACCCTCAAAATTTCAGCCCAATCGGACATGTAGATCTCAAGATATCAAGGTTTTAGTGAGAAAAAATCTGAGCCGTTGGATTTATTTATCTCTCCTCCAATAAGCTTGGAAATGGCGCGTTTTGATTGGCTAGCATGATTATTTCTCGTTTTCCGCTTTCTCGGATCACGCCCTGACACGTTGTTGTGCGCGTCGTCCGCCCGCAGTCATTGGCAAGTGATTTCGTCATTTGAACCGCTAGAAATTCTCCACGTCACCCTGAAATAATAAAAACAAAAGAAAAGGACAAAAGGTCTTTTTAAAAAAAATATATATTTTTTTATTCTCTTAGCCGTAATCTTTGACCATTCTTCTCTCTTTTATTTTAAATCATAAGCCGCTATCTTCTCTCTCTTCTCTCTTTAAATATTTTAAATCATAGCCACTTATGTTGACTATTCTTCTCTCTCTCTTCTCTCTTTTATACATTTTAAATCATAGCCGCTTATGTTGACTATTCTTCTCTCTCTTCTCTCTATTTATTATATAATAATAACCACTCATTCTCTCTCTCTCTCTTTATTCTTATTTAAATAAATATATCCATTTATTCCTTGGGCGAATGACGTGGATACTCCTTAGTAAATATTTAAATATATTATAAATGCCAAATAAATAATATATGTGTTATTTAAATATGTAAAAATCATTTCTTGGCTATATAATGGTCAAAAAATTATATAAAAATATGGAAAATTCCAGAAAAATCATGGAAACACTTACCAACCTTTAGCCAAGTATTTAAAACCCTGTAAAAAATATTTCTTCACTGAAATGAAGTTAAATTCCATAAAAAATGATAAAAAATCAGAATTAATAATAAAATGAAAGGTTAAATGATCTATCTTTATTTTAATATGATAACATGGAAATATAGTCATTAAAAACACATAAATATAATATAAAATTCATTAATTAATCATGTTAATTTGCAAGTTATCAGAGGAGGATCCGTCAGGTGATGTCGAAGTCCATGTGCATTCAGGAACTCGAGGAACGCCGTGGACCACGAACCATAGTTCGTCCCATCGAATGTGTACGCCGGACGCGTGAGAGCAGTAACGATTGAGTGCTTGCTGCTTGTAGCTGCCGTGACAATAGGTGCGGAGGAGATCGAAGAGGACGAATCGGCCATGAGAGTGAAGCCCCTTCAGATGTGGAGGAAATGACGACCGCTGGAAATGACGACCGCGCGGAGGACGACCAAGGGTTCGCCGCCAGAGATGACCGTCGCCGCCGCTCGCTGGACGGAGACAGGGGAGGCTCGCAGGACAGAGAGAACGCCGGAGAGAGCGCCACCGCCAGGTGATACCGTCGCTGCCGCCAGAGATGACCGTCGTCGCCGTTCGCTGGACGGAGACAAGGGAGGCTCGCTGGACAGAGAGAACGCCGGAGAGAGCGCCGGACAGAGAGAACGCCACCGTGAGAGAGAACGCCGCCGCCAGGTGATGCCCAAGGTAGCCGCCTACCTTCCCCTTGGATGAGATCGACCTTCAACTTGCTCTGATACCAAGTTGAGAGGAAGAGGACGATCTCGAGGAGAGAGAAACAGGGAGAACGAGAGGAGAGAACGACGGCTAGGGCAATCTGCATTTATTCCACGATGTGACCACGTCTTATATAAGAGAGAAGAGAGAGAGAGAGAGAGAGAGACCCACGTCAACATGATCGAAAAGGATGTGATTGAGGCTTTGGATGATTCGAAACCTGAAGGTATGAAGGATGCCGATTGGAGACGAATGCAAATGAAAGCCGCTAGCACTATTCGTCAATGTTTGTGGGATGGTGCGAGGTATCATGTTTTTGATCTTGAAGATCCTGTCCAGATGTGGAAGACATTGGCTCGGCGATATGCGGGGAAGATGTCTATGAGCAAAGCTTTGTTGAAAGCAAAGCTATTTGGGCTTCGGATGGCCGAAGGTACCAAGTTGCATGCTCATATTGATCATTTCCAAAGCCTTTGCGTTGAATTGCAGAAGTTTGAGGATGAATTGTGTGAGGAGAGCAAGACGATCATCTTGCTGATTTCGCTGCCCAACAAGTACGAGAACCTTGTGACGACGATGCTTCATGGGACGAACATGCCGAGCCTTGATGAGGCAATTTCGACATTGATGGAGTTTGACCAGAGGCGGTCTGCATTTGATGCTGATCAGAGTCAAGCTTTGTTCGTGGAAGGCGGGCAAGAAAGAGGTAGTACGAGAGAGAGAAGCAAGACCGGAGAAATGAAGAAGGGATGGTCTAGGGCCAACTGGTTGAAAAACCAGGAATGCCATAAGTGTCATGCAAAGGGGCACTTAAGGCGTGATTGTTTGAAGCTGAATGGTGATAAAGGAACAGGTGGAGAGACGAGTTCGGCCAACGTCGCAAAGGTGGAGGATAGTGATGATGGTGAAGTCTATTCTGTCCTTGTTGCGATTGCGGAGTTGGTGGACACGTGGATCCTTGATTCTGGCTGCTCTTATCATATGTGTTCGCACGCTAACTAGTTTGACTCCTATAGGAGTTTGATAGGGAGTGTTTCTATGGGAAACAATGCTCCCTGCGAGGTTGTTGGCATTAGGAGCGTGAAGCTTCGGATGTTTGACGGCGTGGTGAGAAAGCTGGGGAACGTGCGGCATGTACCGGCCTTGCATCAGAACTTGATTTCGCTTGGTGTGCTAGAGGTGAATGGATGTTCTTATCAGGCTGAGAACGGGATGCTCCAAGTTTGTAAAGGTTCTCTTGTCATTATAAAGGGGAGTGGACAACGAGCCAACATTTACAGACTTGAAGGGAGCACCGTTGTAGGTGGAGCTGCTACAACAACACCCCATGAGCCGTCGACTCAGGACACTCAATTATGGCACTTGCGGCTAGGCCATATGAGTGAAAAAGGAGATGGTACCTCGATGAAGGTGGAGCACCTTGAAGACGATCGAGTGACAAGTACAGTGGCTGGGAAGTTTGCCAAGGTGGAGATTGTTGGAAATGTCAAACCCCTCAGCCCTAGGTTTCAGGATTGTGGGGGTTGACTTAGTACATCCTAGAAAATAGGATGACTTGGTACATCCTTGAAAGTAGGATGACCGAGCTTATCCTTGAAAATAGGATTGTGCCTACTTTCTAGGATCGTGCCTAGTTTTTAGGGGGTGTTTAGGCCTTGGCTTGTGCCTTTAAAAGGCCCCTCATTTCCCTTGTTTTCTTCACCCTAACATCCCACGATGTATTCTTCTTTTCTCCCTTTGAGTTGAGTAGAGTTTCTTGAAAGTTCTTTTGAACTAGAAATCTCTTCCTCTTCCTCTCTCTCTCTCTCACTCTTGGAGTTGGTGCTCTCTTGACGGTGACAACGCGGGGACGTGACGAGGCTAACGACTACGCCTCGGTGTTTCTCCTTGTATTGTCTTGGGATCTTCCTCGACATCTTCTGCAGTTGTTCACGTCCAAGTACGCTTCCGCGAGTGTTTGCGCCCATCACTGTCAGTCTTCTTTTCGCTCTCTCTCGCCCTCTTTCTCTCTCTCGATCTGCTAAGCCTATCTCTTGCAATCCTATTTTTATATATTTTAATGGTCGATTCAGAGAAGTTATATGGGTGAATTAGTCGAACGCCCCCACTGTTCGACAAAATAACAGAAAACAGATCTAAAAATAGATCGATATTTTTTATACTATTGATAAACCCTTTTATATATTTTTAAAATGTGTTTTACAGTAGAAAAATTGAGGTAGGGGGGTAGCTCTGTCGAACCTCGGAGAAAAGTTCGACGGTATGCCAGAACTAGGTCGACTCTGGATATAGAGGCGTTTTGTCGACAGCCGAGAGGCGTTCGACAGAATGCGTCAACGAAATCGGGATAGAGCAGATGTACACTAACGTTTTAAGGTTTTATGTTTAACGTTTTATAAGGTTTATAAAAGTACACTTTATATGAATGAACGATGTATCATCGAACACACAATATGTTCGATAGACTTGCATCGCTTTCTTTCTCTCTTTCCGTCTCTCTTTCTCCCTCTCTTTCGGTTATTCTTTCTTTCGCTCGCTTTCTTTCTCTCTCTCCGTCTCTCTTTCCCCCTCTCTTTCGGTTATTCTTTCTTTCGCTCGCTTTCTTTCTCTCTCTCCGTCTCTCTTTATCCCTCTATCGATCAATCCTTTTACAGCTCTCTCGTACTTTCAGACTCCAGGTATCTCTCTTTCTCTCTCTCGGTCTCGCTTGCTCTCTCTCTTTCTCTCTATTCTCGTTCTCTCTCGGTTTACTGGCTCTCCCTGTCGCTGTCTATTTTCTCCCCTCTCTCGCTAAATCATCCTCTCTTTTTCTCCCTCTCGGTCGCTCAATCATTCTCTCTTTCTTTCTTTTCTCGTTCTCGCTCAGTTTACTTCCTCTCGCTGTCGCTGTCTTTCCCTCTCTCGGTCTGTTTTTTATCTTGTTCCCGCGGTTTCAGACACACAAGATGAATCTCGAAGTTTTTCTCCCATTCTCTGTCTGTCTCACGGTTTGTCTATCTTTTTCTCCTCTCCATCAATCTCTCTCTCGCTTTTCTCTCTCACGGTCAATTGTTTCTCTCGCTCTCCGTTTCTCTCCCGGTTATTCTTTCTCTTTTTCTACTCTCGGTCAATCATCCTCTCGCTTACAAGCAATCCAAAGGCTGAGAGACAATATCGAAGTACAAACCAAGCGCTTTTCTACCGAGATACAAGCCCTTCGTTTGCGGTATATATAGTTGACGAAGAACATCGGCAGTACTCACAGACTAACAGACTTTCGTTTTCAATAGCGTGACCACAGAGCAGCGGAATTTGCACCAAGAGTTTCAGTTGCGTGATGGGCTTGCGGGGGCACATGGGATGCCACACGAAGGAGAGGGAGAATCTGGAGAGTAATACACCGAGAGAACGCCGACTGCGAGCAATTGCTAAGTATTTGTGCATGGCGAGATCAAACTGGGGAAGGCAAGGAATCAGAACTACGCCCAATGAAGTTACCAATGAATCAGAACAACTGCGATGCAAATTCTTTTACGGAGGCAACTGGAGAAAATAGCGTGGTCCAGAATGCAACTCTGGCGACGAAGGGTCGGAAAGGAAATCAAAATTTGTAAGTGAATGAAAATCCCGGAGTAGATGCTGAGGATATTTGCAGGAAAGAAGGAGCCGGGCAGGAATTCGAAGGCATTGCCCTTCTCTTTGTACTTTTCCAATTCTTCTTACTGTATTGAATATCTTTGATAAATCATATATGTATATTGAGGTTTACTCGGGAAAAGCGTAAATTGTCTTCTGATGGTCTCTTCTCCGCAGAGAAGAGAACTGGCTATATGCGTTTAAATGGTCTCTCTCTCTCTCCTAGTTCCCTGTCTCCCTCTCTCGCTCTCTCTCTCTCTCTCTCTCTCTCTCTCTCCCTCCCTATCTCTTTCTCTTTCTTTGTGTTTCTCTATCTTTCTATCCCTCTTTCTCTCTCTATCTGTCCCATCCTCTCGCTCACTCTCGCTCTTCCTTTCTCTATTTCTCTCTGTCCCTTCCGATCTCTCTCTCTCGTTCTTTCTTTCTCTCTTTCTCTCTCCGTCCCTTCCTTACTCTCTCTCTCGCTCTTTCTGTCTTCCACTTTCTGTCCCTTCCTCTCTATCTCTCTTTCTCTCTGTTGCTCTCTATTTCTCTCTCTTTCTCTCTCCCTCCCTCTCTCTTTCTCGCTCTTTTTCTCTTTCTCTTAATGTCCCTGCCTCTCTCTCTCTCTCGCTCTTTATTTCTCTCTCTCTCTTTCTCTCTTTCTCTTACTGTCCCTTCCTCTCTGTCTCTCTCTCACTCTCTCGCTCTTTCTTTCTTTTCTTTCTCCGTCCCTTCCGCTCTCTCTCGCTCTTGCTTTCTCTTTCTCTTACTTTCCCTTCCTCTCTCTCTATCTCTCTCTCTTTTTCTCTTTCTGTCCCTTTCTCTCTCTATCTCCCTCTCTCTCTTGCTCTTGCTTTATCCCTTTCTCTCTCTGTCTTACACTCATAGAGCCGTTACATCATCTTCTTCTTCATCTTGGGATCGAGCGAATGTATATCTACACTACTGTAATAGGAATTGGTGTACCCTTCTGGCCTCTGATTGGCTGAAAAGAGAGTGAGAGAGAAGAGAGAGAGCCTCCTCCCCCGGACTCCCGTGCCCCCCTAACCTTTCTCTCGTTCTCTTTTTCTCTCTTTCTCCCACACTCTTTCTATCTTTCTCGCACTCGATCTCTCTCTTTCTCGCTCTCATTGAATCTTTCTCTTGCTCTCTCTTCCATATATCTGTCTCTTGTTCTCCCTGTTTCTCTCTTTCTCGCTCTCGGAGAATCGTTTTCTTGGTCTCTCTCTCTTTCTCTCGCTTTATGCCTCTCTTTCTCTCTCTTGTTATCGCTTAATCTCCCTCTCACTCTATCTTGCTCGCTTTCTCTTTTTCTCTCGGTTTACTTCCTCTCGATGTTGCTGTCTTTCTCTCCTTCGATACCTTTCTCTCGGTCTCTTTCTTTCTCTCTACCGGCTGCTCTCTTGGTCTCTATCTATGTCTTCCAGGATTTCCCGTTCTCTCATTCAGATAGTGTGGTTTTAGTTAGTGAACGGTTTAACACTATATATGTTTTCCTTACCTGTAGGAAGAGAGAGAGCCTCGAACTCTGTTTCTCTCTTTCTCATGCGCTGTCCCTCTGGGTCTCTCTTTCTCTCTTCCTCTCTCTCAGGCTCCTTCTCTCACTCATAAATCAATTTTTCTCTGACTCTCTGTCTCTTTCAGTTTCTCATTGAATTTTTCTCCTCTTGGTCAATCTTCCTCTCGCGGTCAACCCTTTCTCTCACTCTCTGGTTCTCTCCCGGTTTCTCTCGCTCTTTTTCCCCCCTCGGTCAATTCGAGGAAGATTGACCGAGAGGAGAAAAAGAGAGAGACACCAAGAGAGACAGAGAGTGAGAGAAAATTTGATGCGAGAGAGAGAAGCGATATCAATAGAGAGAAAGAGAGACCCATAGGGAAAGACCGCGAGAAACAGAGAAAGAGAGCCAAAGAGAGAGCGAGTGAGACAGAAGGAGAGAAAGAGAGCCGAAGAGAGAGCAGTGAGACAGAAGGAGAGAAAGAGAGCCGAAGAGAGAGCGAGTGAGACAGATGGAGAGAAAGAAAGAGAGGGAATTCAAGATGAATCTCGAAGTTTTTCTCTCATTCTCTGTCCCTCTCCCGGGTTCTCTCTTTTTCTCCCCTCCATCAATCTCCCTCTCGCTTTTCTCTCTCGCGATCAACTTTTTCTCTCGCTCCCTGTTTCTCTCGCGGTTTTTCTTTCACATTTTCTCCTCTGGGTCAATCATCCTCTCGCTTATTCTATCTCTTGGTCAAGGTGGTGACTGATTCAAAAATGTTGATGTTTCTTACTTAAGAAAATGCGCGTGGGAGAGGTGCCTCTCTTTTGCGCAGATGGTTCTTCTGTATCGTTCAAGATCATCCGGGACAACCCCGGCATCCTTGACGTCTATCGGCTGATACTGTCGCCTCAAATCATGGAGTTTTTGATGGGGGATTCACATCCCATTTCCTACGTGAGCTACCCTCCACTTGTAATGGAGGTCCCTTCAGTCCAAAGACCCCTGCCAACCTTGGACACCACTCGCGTACCTGAGACGTTCGACTGGGCAAGAGAAAGAGGGACAGAGAAGGAAAGCATCAGAAAAATATATAGAGAGAAAGATAGACCTAGACAGAGAGGAAAAAGATAGGCCCAGAGAGAGAGAGAGTAAGCCAGCCCGAGAGATAGAGAGAGAGAAAAGGGGGAAAAAGATTGACCGACAGAGAGGGAGAAAGAGAGAAAGAGGAAGAGAGAGCCAAGTGAATGAGAGAGAAATAGAAAGAGAGAGCGGAGTGAATGAGAGAGGAAGAGATGCCGAGAAAGAAAGAGAGAGAGAGAGAGAGAGGACGCAAGAAGATTATCGAAATCTCTCGTACACTCAAAATTCCGTGGAGACACAGGGACGATATCTCCTTGTGTCTTAGAGTTAACATAAATACATTCAAACGTGTTATGCTTTAAGCCCACGGGTGAGATAGGGATGGATTTGTCTACAAAAACAAGCGCCAGTCTATGACAACCTCTAATCGTCCGAGACTTGGCTAAGAGAGAACTTTAGTACAGAAGAAGAAGATCCGGCCAAGGATACGGATTCGCGCAGAGAGAAATGAACGAAAAAGTGAAGAGAAAGATAGAGAGTCGTCAACGGTTGAGGAAAAATCAAATGAGAAAAGAAAAGGTTTAATATCCTTACCGTGGCCGTCAAAGGACTGGGACACTGCTCGGGTCATATTCCCGTGGACCTCGTCTCGGCCCTTCTAGGTCCTACTTTTATATATTTTAAGGATCAACTCGGCGAGTTAAAGGGGTGATTTAGTCGAATGCATGAGAGTTACTGGACAAAATGCCAGAAAACAGATATAAATAGATGGGTATTTTTTGTACGATTAATAGATCCTTCTACATATTCTGTCGATCCTTCTATATACGATTGACAGACAATTTTATGTATTTTTATCTATGTTTTAGAGTAGAAAAATTGAGGTCACGGGGTAGCTCTATCGAGGATCCGAGAGCAGTTCGAGAGAATGCCAGAAGAGTCTGTCTTTTTCTCCCTCTCTCGGTCTGTCTTTCTCCTTTTTGCTTATTTATTCTTTCTCACCCACGCATTCCCTCGCTCAATCTTGTCTCTTCATTAGTCGTTTTCTGTATCACGTTCTCCCTGTCTTTCTACTGTTGTTTCTCTCCGGCTCTCTCTCTCTCAGTAACGCAATCTTTCTCTCCTTCACTAATGCCGTATGTCTTTCTTTTTCGCACTAGCTCTCTCTCTCTCTCTCTCTCTCTCAGTTTGGCATTTTCCCTCTTTCTCTATCGCTCGCCATTTCTCTTCCGCGCTCCCCTCTCTCGCTAAATCGCGCGCACTCCCTCTTTACCGTTATCTTCCTCGGTGTGACACTCTGTGTCGCTCTTTCTCTTCTCTCCCTCTCCCTCTCTCTCTCTTTCTCTCTCTGTCTCTCTTTCTCGTTCTTTCTGATGCCCTCTCTGTCTTTCATACACTCCGCTCTCCTTTCTTTCTCATGTTCTTTCGCTCTCTCTTTCTCTTACTATCTCGTTCTTTCTCTCTTTCTTTCTATCGGTCTCTATTGCTCATTCTCTGTCTCTCTCTCTTTATCTCTCTCGATCTTTCTTTCTCGCTCTCTCTCGGTCCCTCTTTCTCGCTTTCTCTCGTTTTTCCCTCTTTGTCTCTCTCAGTCTCGCTGACTCTGTCTCTCTCGGTCTCGCTGACTCTCTCTCTCTCTCGGCCTCTCTTTTTCCCTCTCTCTATGTCTATCTTTCTCTCTGTCTCTCTCTCTCTCACTCCGCTCTCCTTCTCTTTTTCTCATCTTCTTTCGCTCTCTCTCTCTTTCTTTTGCTATCTCGCTCGTTCTCTCTTTCTATCTCTTTCTTTCTCTTGCTCTCTCGCTCTTCATCTCTGTCTCTCTTTCTGACTCTGTTGCTCTATCTCTCTCTCTTTCTTTCTCTCTCGATCTCTCGTTCTCCCTCTCTCTCGGTCACTCCTCTTACTTTTATCTCTTTGTCTCTGTAGGTCTCGCTTACTCTCTCTCTCTCTCTCTCTCTCAGCCTCTCTTTCTCGCTTTCTAAGGGTCTATCTTTGTCTCGCTGTCTCTCTTTCTCTCTCTCAGTCTCGCGTACTTTCTCTCTCTCGGTCAGTCTCCTTTTCGCTCTCTCCCTTTCCCTCTTTCTCTCTCTCGGTCAGTCTTCCTTTCGGTCTCTCCCTTTTCCTCTCTCTCTCTCGGTCAGTCTTCCTTTCGGTCTCTCCCTTTCCCTCTTTCTCTCTCTCGGTCAGTCTCCCTTTCGCTCTCTCCCTTTCCCTCTTTCTCTCTCTCGGTCAGTCTTTCTTTCGCTCTCTCCCTTTCCCTCTTTCTCTCTCTCGCTCTGTCTCCCTCTCGCTCTCTTCCTTTCGCTGTCTCTTTCTCTCCCTCTCTCTCCCTCAATCTTTCTCCCTTTTTCTCACGCTCTCGGTCTGTCTTTCTCCCTCTCTCTCAGTCAATAATTCTCTCTTATTTCCCCCCTCTCGGTCTGTCTTTCTCCCTCTCTCGCGGTTATTCTTTCTCTCGCTCGCTTTCTTTCTCTCTCTCCGTCTCTCTTTCTCCCTCTATCGATCAATCCTTTTATTGCTCTCTGGCACTTTCACACTCTCGGTATCTCTCTTTCTCTCTCTCGGTCTCGCTTGCTCTCTCTCTTTCTCTCTCGGTTTACTTGCTCTCCCTGTCTCTGTCTATTTTTCTCCCCCTCTCTCGCTCAATCTTTCTCTCTTTTTCTCCCTCTCTATCGCTCAATCTTTCTCTCTTCCTCTCTTTTCTCGTTCTTAAGTTTACCTCCTCTTGTTGGAATTCCTCCATTAAAGTGGGCTACAACCGTTGTTTTCTTAACGGTTGCAACCTTTGGTATACCGCGCGGTTGCAAGCCCTTGATGGAGGGGCCTGCAACTGCCACCCTTTCGAATCCCATTGGGATTCTTTTTAAGGGGTTTTCGGGTCCCCTTGGTCCACCATCGAGAGGAGTCCCCAAGGTGCCATCGTCCTCGAGGAAGAAGTGTTGAGAATCTTGATTCTTGACGGTAGCAAGAAGAAGAAGAAGAAGTAAAGAAGAGAGAAGAAGAAGAAAGAGAGGACACAGGCAATGGCCTTATGATCGTTGTATTTCCCCGTGCGTTGAGTTACAATTTGTTGTATTCTTATAATAGTCGTATTGTCTAGAATTAGAAGTTACCGTTTATGTAGATATATCCGTTGTAACAGTTTACAATGGATATATTCTTTTAAAAGAACAGATTTAATCTAGTCCGTTGTAATAGAATGAGTGCACCGATCGTGACCGTTGATTCGGTATCGGTGTACTTTCAAACAACGTTTGTTTAGATTATATCTGTGCCGTTATAATGAGATGGGTGCACCGATCGTGACCGTTGATTCGGTATCGGTGTACTTTCAAACAACGTTTGTTTAGATTAAATCTGTGCCGTTATAATGAGATGGGTGCACCGATCGTAGCCGTCGATCGGTGCCGTGGACCCATTATGTATAACGGTTATAATCTTGACTGTTATAATCCTTTCAAATCTAATCCTGGCCGTCCATTGTGTGTCCTAACTATGTTGAATCCTAACTATGTTTGAACTTATATTGGACCCTATCTTCTAAACCTCTAACGAGCATATAGAGTATAGATTCATTTTACTAACTAATCTTACTTAGGTCCTAACTTGGGTCATCGTCGGGAGCCGAGTTTGGAACTCCTTCCTCAACAAGAAGCTCCTCGGTGAAGGATCAAGAAGGACCCTCCACCCTCAAGAAAAAGTCAAAGGAGACTCAAATGGAAGGTACATTTTTGTTTTTGATCTATCAAGTGGTATCAGAGCATGATAGATCGTAAAATCGATCACAAGAGTGATGATCTTCGTCATTTGGATCTCCAAAATCCGTTTCCGCATTCAGTTTTCGGAGTTTTTTTTTTGGGGAAGATGAAGGCTATTATGATTTATATTAAACAAAAGTATCTTTTTTAGTGGCTGGGTTGGTCAAGTTGACTTTGGGGGGGAGTCTGGGAGTGGGAGGTCGTGGGATCATTTAAAAAAAAAAAAAAAGGGCCGAAAATTACTCTTATGTATGATAGAAAATGTCCCCACCCCCTCCCCCTCTTAAGGTAGCCCATTAAGGTAGGCCCATTGGGTTAATGCACATTGGGCTTCATAAAAGGGCATAAGTTCATCTTCAAGGGCATCCCAAAAAAAATTAATTTTTTTATTTTATTTTTTGGAAATTTAGAGGACATTTTTTTTTAATGCTCATATGGGCCTTATAATAGTGGCCCACTAGAATTTCGATGGGCATATAAAAGGTTGAGTGCAACATTTTATTTCATTTCATTACATTGAAATATTTCCAAAAAATAATATTTTATTTTATTTAAATTATGTTAAAATAACATCCTTGTTATTTTATTTATGAAAGATTTAAGGTCATTTTTTTAATTCATGCAAATATCTCTAACCCAAAGGAGAGAAATATTTGGCAGAATTTATTGCAACTAGGTCTCTAAAATTTGTAATGGATCTAGTATTTTAGTGCAATGTGATGGCTATATCAACCTTAGTTATTTCTTGAAATACTAAGATAAGGAAATGATACTGTTCATGCAAGGACTTATTGGCCCAAAGGAAAATGAGTGCTTGGCCGAATGTAAGCCCTGTTCATGATAGAAAATTTAACAATCATTAGGAATAAATGATCATGATAAGTCATCCCAAAGGAGGTCTTACCCATGATTATTGGTGATTGTCTAAATTTAACTATCTTACAAAGTGGATCGCTCGCAAGTTGATTATCATCGAAAGATGAAATTAATGTTGCATTTGATCGCTTGTGCCAAATTTCACTATTTGGTGTCGACGTAAATTTCGATTACGTTCTTATGTGAGTTATTTTCTTCTTTGTATTTAGGCTCGAAAACTTCTGATATTTGCACGAATTCGAATTCCATTCCTATGTTAAGTGGTGCAAATTTTAAGAAATGGAAGGAATTCTTATCATTTTACTTGGGTGTTTCGGATCTTGATTATGCCCTCCGGAACGCACAACCACCGACCATAAAGGAATCTTCTTCTCCGAAGAAAATAAGGCCCATGAAACATGGGAAAGGTCCAATAGGATGTGCTTAATGGTAATCAAGTGCACCATTCCTGAATCCCTAAGGGACACCTTAGCGGAAGAGGAAACTGATGCCAAAATTCTCATTCAGGAAATTGAGAAACGGTATCATAAAGAAGATAGAGCTGAGATCAGTACTCTCATGAATCACCTTACAAATATGAAGTATACAGGAAAAGGCAATATAAGAGAGTACATTATGGAAATGTCTCATATACGTTCCAAATTAAATGGATTAAACTTGGAACTTCCGGAGGAATCCATTGTTTACATGGCTTTAAACTCTCTTCCACCGCAATTCAGTCAATTCAAGGTGAGCTATAATTGTCAAAAGGATCCATGGTCCTTGAATGAGCTCATCTCGTATTGTGTGCAAGAGGAAGAGAGACTAAAGTCAGAACAATGCGAAAGTGCTCATCTTACTGTTGCTTCTTCTGACAAGTCTAAGGATAAAGGAAAAAGGAAGGGCAAACAAATTGCTGGCGTTCCACCTAAAAGAAGCTGCATAAGGAGGTGTGTTGCTTCTTTTGCAAGAAAGGTGGACACATGAAGAAAGACTGTGCCAAAGGCATTGAATGGTTCAAGAAGAAAGGTATTTTTCTTTCTTATGTTTGTTCGGAAGTTAACTTAGCTTCTGTACCAAGGTACACTTGGTGGGTAGATTCCGGAGCCACTACTCATGTGAGTGTATCCTTGCAGGGCTGCCTCATCCCATAAACCGAATGAAGGTGAAAAGTTCATCTATCAAGGTGAGGGGAAAGCGAAGGAGGTTGAAGCCGTTGGAGTCTTTAAAGTCATTATTAAAACTGGTTATCATTTGCTTTTATGTCAGACCTTTGTTGTGCCATCTTTTGGA
Source organism: Wolffia australiana (assembly GCF_029677425.1). Lineage (NCBI taxonomy): Eukaryota > Viridiplantae > Streptophyta > Magnoliopsida > Alismatales > Araceae > Wolffia > Wolffia australiana. Next base: position 16,437,615 of record NC_135842.1, read on the forward strand.
CGTAACTTAATATCCGTTTCGGTATTGGACAAATCTGGTTATAATTGTTCATTTGGGGATGGAAAATTTGGATTCATAAGGATTCTGTATTTATAGGTACAGGAAATTTAGGTGCTTATGATAACTTGTATTTGGTTGACACTAAAGTCTCTTGAATATTCCTTCCAATTAAGCACGGTAGGTACAAAACAAAAGTTAGGTAACGAGATTTCATCGTTCTTCTGGCACAAAGGTTAGGCCACATTTCTCAAAGAGAATTGAAAGGCTTGTGTCAGATGGAATTCTTGATTATCTAGATTTTAAGGATTTTGACACCTGTGTCAAATGCATTAAAGGAAACGGACAAACATTAGAAAATCTGGTTCATATCGAGCTTCTGACGTCTTGGAATTGATTCATACTGATATTTGTGGTCCATTTCCTATACCATCTTGGAATGGCCAACAGTATTTTATCACTTTCATTGATGATTATTCTCGATATGGTTACTTGTATCTCATTCATGAGAAATCTCAAGCCATTGACGTGTTCAAAAACTTTAAGGTTGAAGTTCAAAATCAACTCAACAAAAGGATTAAGGCCATTCGATCTAACCGTGGTGGAGAATATTACGGCAGAAATGATGGATCGGGCAAACAACGTCTAGGACCTTTTGCTAAATTTTTGGAGGAGTGTGGAATAGTCCCTCAATACACTATGCCAGGATCTCCTAGCATGAATGGTGTTGCCGAGAGACGAAATCGTACACTCAAGGATATGGTAAGAAGCATGATGAGTCAGACTTCTTTACCTGAACCATTATGGGGTGAAGCACTAAAGTCAATAGTTTATTTGAAAAATAGAGTGCCAACAAAGGCAACAGAAAAAACCCCTTATGAGCTTTGGACGGGCAAAAGACCTAGTCTAAAGCATTTACGTGTCTGGGGTTGTCGTGCAGAGGCAAGACCTTATAAGCCTAATTAAAGGAAACTTGACTCTAGGACATTAAGCTGCCATTTTGTTGGATACTCTGAACGATCTAGGGGATACAAATTTTATGATCCTACAACTCGAACTGTTTTTGAGACGGGTAATGCTATATTTTTTGAGGATGATGAGTTTGTGGGGGGAGATAAGGTTAGACCTATTGTCTTTGAAGAGGATTGTTTAACAATGCCTCCTATTGTTTACAACAATGTTTAAGATAAAGAAAAACCACTTGACATTGTTGAAACAATAATTCAAGTACAAGATGATAATCAAGAATCCTCTAACCTGAAATTCAAACTCAACAACCTCAAGAATCAATACCACTTAGGAGATTACTTTGTGTATTTTCAAGAGCATGAAGTAGACATGAGCATCGAGGAAGATGACCCAATCACCTTCCGTCAAGCCATGGAAAGCTCAGATTCTCAAAAGTGGATTGATGCCATCAAGGAAGAGATCAAATCCATGCATGATCATGGCGTTTGGGAACTTGTTCCATTACCTGAAGGTACAAAATCCATAGATTGTAAATGGATATTCAAGACCAAGAGGGATTCAAGGGGTAACAAGGAGAGACATAAAGCACGTCTTGTAGCCAAAGGATTTACTCAAAGGGAAGGTATTGATTACAAAGAGACTTTTGCTCCAGTTTCTTCAAAAGACTCTTTTAGAATAATAATGGCACTAGTTGCACATTACAATCTTGAGCTTCATCAAATGGATGTAAAGACTGTTTTTCTCAATGGAGACATTGAGGAAACGATATACATGAAGCAACCAGAGTATTTTGAGTCCAAAGATTCAAATAATTTGGTTTGCAAATTAAGGAAATCTATTTATGGACTCAAGCAAGCTTCTCTTCAATGGTATCACAAATTTCATAAGGTTATCATTTCGTATGGGAGTAGATACATATTTTTAGTTTTGTATGTGGATGATATTTTGCTTGCATGTAACGATATGGGATTATTGAGTGAAACCAAATCATTCCTGTCAAGGAATTTTGAGATGAAAGATCTCGGTGAAGCTTCGTTTGTCTTAGGCATAGAGATATATCGAGATCAGACTCAAAATATTATAGGGTTATCATAAAAGGCCTATATTGATAAAATCCTTAAGAGGTTTAACATGCAAAATTGCAAACCATGAAATACCCTTGTATCAAGAGGAGTCAAATTTTGTCTCGGTCAATGCCCTAAAAATAATCAGGAGGTAAAAGCGATGCATACTATTCCTTATGCATCAGCTATCGGAAGTATGATGTATGCCCATGTTTGTATGCGTCCGGATATTGCGTATATACTTGGAGTGCTTGGAAGATATTTGAACAATCCACGAATGGATCACTGGATAGCGGCCAAGAAAGTCATGCGCTATTTACAGAGAACTAAGGATTTCATGCTCACATATAAAAGGTCAGATCAATTGGAGATCATTGGATATTCTGATTCTGACTTTGCTGGATGCCAAGATTCAAGAAGATCCATATCAGGTTATATATTTCTGTTGGCTGGAGGAGCCATTTCATGGAGGAGTGCAAAGCAACCATTTGTAACTTCATCCAGTATGGCCGCGGAATATATTGCTATGTATGAGGCATCTAATCATGGAGTATGATTGAAGAATTTTGTCACGGGGCTTCGAATTCTAGATCGTGTCGAAAGACCATTGAAGATATTTTGTGACAATAAATCAGCCGTTCTGTTCTCCAACAACAATAGGAGCTTGACAGAGTCTAAGCATATAGACATCAAGTACTTGATTGTCAAGGAAAGAATACAAAATGGAGAATTGTCCACACAGCATATTGGAACAAACTCAATGATTGCGGATCCGCTTACGAAAGTTGTATTGCCTAAAGTATTTATGGAGCATACCACTCACATGGGCATTCTTCATTGGGAAGAATAGTGAGTTTAAGTGGGAGTTTGTGTGAAATGTTCTTAATGTGGACATGTATACATTTTCTGCAGAACTAAAGTTTCTTTTATCCATTTTGTTTATAAGATCTCCATAAAGTGGGACTCGTATAAAATTTAATCTATGTCATGCTACATTATAGCATTAGTGATTGTGGTGGCTTAATTGCGCAATAATGTGATGAAAGCTGTTCAGTCCTATGGTAAATATGTTGATGGACGAGATGAATATTTGTACCTTGAGAAATAGTAGCCGTTTGAGCTCATTAAATATGGAAAGTCAAGATGTGTAGCCCAGGTGGGAGATTGTTGGAATTCCTCCATTAAAGTGGGCTACAACCGTTGTTTTCTTAACGGTTGCAACCTTTGGTATACCGGCGGTTGCAAGCCCGTGATGGAGGGGCTTGCAACTGCCACCCTTTCGAATCCCATTGGGATTCTTTTTAAGGGGTTTTTGGTTCCCCTTGGTCCACCATCGAGAGGAGTCCCCAAGGTGCCATCGTCCTCGAGGAAGAAGCTCCTCGGTGAAGGATGAAGAAGGACCCTCCACCCTCAAGAAAAAGTCAAAGGAGACTCAAATGGAAGGTACGTTTTTGTTTTTGATCTATCACTTCTCGCTGTCGCTGTCTTTCCCTCTATCGGTCTGTTTTTTATCTCGTTCCCTCGGTTTCTTTCCTCTCTCTCTCTCTCGCTCTCGCTCTATTTTGATGTGTCTTTCTAGATCTTTTTATCTGAAAGGGAGGTTTGAATTAGAGTGGTTTAAAACATTTGTTTTTTCTTACGCAAGGTCGGGAAAAGGTGGAGATGGTTCTTTTATTTCGTGCAAAATCTTTCTTTGTATAGCAAATCCATCTTTCTCTGGTAGGTAGATAGTTTACTACTGTCTCTGTGAGATTTGAGACACAAGGAGATATCCCCACCTCCGTCGTCTCGGCTGGTTCTGGAGAGTACTAGCCATCTCGAGAACTTATTGGGTTCTCTCTCTCGCCTCTCCCTCTGCCTCACTTACTCACTCAATCTCTCTGTCTTCTTCTCATTCGTGATCTTCTTCTCTCTTTCGCACGGTCTCGCTCCCCTTCTCCTTCTCGTTCTCTATCTCTCTCTCTCACCTTATCTGTTATCCACTCATTCAGTATATTTTTCTTTCGTTCTCATGCTCTCTCTCTTCCTATCTCTCTCGGTCAGTCTTCCTCTCGCTCTCTCTCTCTTTCCCTCTTGATGAATCTTCATCTCGCTCTTTCTCTCCTTCTCTCTCTTGGTGAATCTTTCTCTCGCTCTCTTTCTCTTTCTTTCAATCTCTCTCGCTCTACGTGTTTCTCTATTTCGCTCATAGTCTCGCTTAATTTGTCTCGCTGTCTATTCCTCTTTCTCTCTGCGTCAATCCATCTCTCGCTCTCTTTCTCTTTCTTTCAATCTTTCTCGCTCTAGGTGTTTCTCTATTTCGCTCCTAGTCTCGCTTAATTTGTCCCACTGTCTTTTCCTCTTTCTCTGTGTCAATTCATCTCTCGCTCTCTCTGTCTTGTCCTCTTTCTCTCTCTGTTTACTTTGTCTCGCTGTGGCAATCTTTCTCTCGCTCGGTTGTTAGCTCCTGAAGAGTCAAAGGAGATAGACGGATCAAAGAACGAACAAGAAACTAAAACTTCCGTTGTGTCTTTTCATATGCATACATTTTAACGAACGTTAAAAGGACATATGTATAACCGTTCGAGGGGAAAACAACCTTTACCCCTTCGTTCCGCGTGGCCCAATTGGAGTGAACAGAACCGTTCGGCATGATCGAAGGGTCCAGTTTTTTCCTCAAAAAACAAACTTAAAACAAAGTGGTTCAGTTCGGTATTTCTGGCAATCTTTCCTCTGATTGACATTCCCATCACCAGGATAAATGCTGCCTTCATCGGTACCTTTCTTTCTCGATGTGTCTCTCTGTTGGGGTCTTTGTCTCTCTTTCGCTCTCTCTCTCTGTCCTTTTCTGCGTCTTTCTTGACCCCTCTCTTTGGTCCTGAGCCTGGGGTATTGATTAGAGATTGGTTTAAAGCATTTTATGTTTCTTACCCAAGGTGATGCGCAAGATGATCCAATGGTTCTTTCATCTCGTGCAAAATTTTCAAACCCGCCACTTGAGAAGTCTATGGGGAGATATTGTGGCCTTATATCATAGATCTTTTGATGAGGGATTCAGATTCAACAACGAACGCGATCTCAGCAGTGGCCCTGCGAGGTATGAACTACCCTCCAGTGGTAGTGCAGCCAACACTCAGCTAGGGGAATGACGCCTTGGTCTCGTACATGGCAGGTGCGTATATATCCCCTCTTTCTAATGGTTTATCTCTCTCACACGTGCCTTCCTCTCCTTCTCATGATCTCTCTCTCTCGTGTTATCTCTCTTTCTTGTTCTCTCTTGTTCTTTTTTTTGCTCTCTCTTGTTCTCTCGCTTTCTTGTTCTCTCTTGTTCTATCTTTTTCTTGCTCTCTCTCTCTCTCTCTCTCTCTGTCTCTCTTGCTGTATCTCGCTTTCTTTCTTCTCTCTTTCTATCGCTCTCGGTCTCTCTTTCATCCTGTGTCTCAGTCAACCTTTCTCTCGCTCTCTGTCTTTCTCTTTTCCGCTCTGTCGGTCAATCTTCCTCTCGCGCTCTCTCCTGTTATCTCTCTCTCGGTCTCGCGTACTCTCTCCCTCGCGGTAAAACTTCCTTTCGCTCTCTCTCTGTTTGTCTCTCTCGGTCAATCTCCCTCTCGGTCTTGCTCAGTCTGTCTCTCCTTCTCGCTTTCTCTCTTTCGCTCTTTCCCTCTTTCTCGGTATCTCTTTTTTCCTCTTTCGGTCTCCCTTACTCTCACTCTCTCTCTCTCTCTCTCTCTCCTCTCTCCTCTCTCGCTTTCGCTCTCTCCCTCTTTCTCTCCTTTGGTCTCTTTTGCTGTATCTCGCTTTCTTTCTTTCTCTCTTTCTCTCTCTCTCGGTCTCTCTTTCGCCCTGTCTCTCGGTCAATCTTTCTCTCGCTTTCTGTCTCTCTTTTTCTCTCTCTCACTCAATCTTTCTCTTGCTCTCTGTGTTACTCTTTTTCCCTCTCTGTGTTTTGCTTACTCTCTCTCCCTTGCGGTCAATCTTCCTCTTGCACTCTCTCTCTTTTTCTCGCTCCCGTCTCGCTTGCTATCTCTCTCCCTCGCGGTGAAACCCTGAGGGAACGACCATGACAAAGAGAAAGAGAGCCCGAGAGAGAGCGAGTGAAGCAGAAGGAGAGAAAGAAAGAGAGGGAACACAAGATGAATCTAGAAGTTTCTCTCTCATTCTCTATCTCTCTCACAGTTTCTCTCTTTTTCTCCTCTCCATCAATATCCCTCTCGCTTTTCTCTCTCGGTCAATTTTTTCTCTCGCTCTCTGTTTTCCTCCCGGTTTTTCTTTCTCTTTTTCTCCTCTGCGTCAATTACTCTCTGGCTTACTCTTGGTCAAGTTGGTAACTGTTTCAAAATTTTGGATTTTTCTTACTCAAGGAAATGCGCACGGAGGGTACCCATGGAAGCTGACCTTTCGTTGATGTCCTCCTCTTCCATTGTTTTCGCACGCGGGCACAAACTGAGAGAGAGGAAGACGAGAACGAGAGCGACGAGACAGACGAGAGAGAGAAAAAAGGGAGCTTGCGCCGTGACCTCAGCTTATAATAAACAAGGGTTTATCAGGGTTGAGGAGAAGAAACACAAAGAAGAGGTATTTTCGAGGAGGCGGGAAAGAGCTTCAAAGGGCCAAGCCTTATTCCTCTGAGCCTGCGCGTAGGTTGCGGGACAGCGTGAGAGGCAGAACGTCACACTGGCACTTATCGTAGATTGCTCAACCGTCCTCTCGCCCATGGAGGCCATCGTTCTATTCTCTAAAGCCGGCTCCAGAGAAAGAATATGGTCCGTTCTTGGAAACGGTTGACTGCCGACAGCGGGCAGAAGGATGAATCTGCGATTGCGAATTCGATTTCGATTGGGGGGGAGTTTCGTTCACAGCAAAGGCCGTTCAAGTCGAGAACTGATCGCCGCGGGAAATTCGAGCGGAGAATGATTTGATCTCGATGGATAATTGGGAGACAAAATCTGCCCGAATCCGGACATGGAACGAAGAACTGCGGGGAAATTCGCCGCCGCGAAAATTTCTTTTTCCGCGAACTAGAAAGACGTGGAATGGAAGACAACAGAAGCGGAGATTTCGCGCCAGAAAAAAATGTCGCTTCTGTTGGTTGTTTTGTCCTTCGTGAGACTATGACGGTTGAAATTCAATGTATACATCATTGCAGACATTAGTCTATGAATCAATTAAAGAATGTTTGTTATGTCAAGAAAATGTTTGTTATTTCTTGGTCAATCATCCTCTCGCGCTCTCCCTCTTTTGATTTCTTGGTCAATCTTCCTCTCGCTCTCTCTCTCTCTTTCGATTTCTCGGTCAATCTTCCTCTCGCTCTCTCCCACTTTTGATTTCTGGGTCCATCTTCCTCTTGCTCTGTCTCTCTCTTTCGATTTCTCGGTCAATCTTTCTCTCGCTCTCTCTTTCTATTTCTCGGTCAATCTTCCTCTCGCTCTCTCCCACTTTTGATTTCTGGGTCCATCTTCCTCTTGCTCTGTCTCTCTCTTTCGATTTCTCGGTCAATCTTTCTCTCGCTCTCTCTTTCTATTTCTCGGTCAATCTTCCTCTCGCTCTGGCTCTCGTTCGATTTCTCCCTCAATCGTCCTCTCGCTCTCTCTCTCTCTTTCAGTTTCCCGGTCAATCATCCTCTCGCTCTCTCTCTCTTCCGATTCCTCGGCCAATCATCCCTCTCTCTCGATCCATTTCTTTCTCTTATGTTCCCTCTCTCTCGCTTTATTTCTTTCTCTTATGTTCCCCTTCCTTCTCCCTATTTCTCTGGCTTATGTTCCCTCACTCACGGTCGCTTTCTCTATCTTATGTTCCTTTTATGTCGCTCTGTTTCTCTGTCTTATATTCCCTCTTTCTCGCTCTATTCCTCTGTCTTATGTTCCCTCTCTCTCTCTATTTCTCTCTTATGTATCTCTCACTGTTATTCTCTTTCGCTCTCTCTTTTCCTCTCGCTCTCACTCATTGTCGTCAGCAATCATTCTGGCGACGAATGATTGATGATTAGTGACGGCTTCTGCACGGATGGATAATGTAACGTTGTCCGTTTAACAACTCTTGTTCGAGCAGATCAGATCGGTCAGATCGCGACCCGAGCCGTCCGTTCTCCGTGACGGCCGCGAAAATAGCGTCAGTGAGTTTCCGCACTCGTCTCTTGTCAGTTAGATCCCGGACGACTCTCTCCTCGTTTGCTCCCTCTCATGGTAGGGATATAATGTTCCTCTCTTCCACTCTTTTCTAGTCTCTTCTCTGAGTTTCTCCGCTATTCACCAGTTCTTCTAGCACTGGATCTGCGCGGACGCAAACTCCAAACAGTGTCCAATCCTTGGACGGACTCGGTAAGGATCTTAAACCTGTTCTTTTCACATTTCTATTTTCCTCTAGGCTTTGGCGTCCAACCGTCGACGACTCTCTCTCTTTCTCCCCACTTTCTAGTTCAACTATCTATTCGCGAATCGCTATCTATTTCGGCAATCCTTGGCCGGACCTTCTTCTACTGTACTAATGTTTTCTCTAAACCAAGTCTCGGACGATAAGAATAGTCAAAGACTGGCGCTAATGTTTTTGTAGAACAAATCCATCCATCTCTGGCCGGTAGACCTGAAGCATAACACGTTAGATTGTATTTATCTTGACATTAAGACCCAGGGAGATATCCTCCCCTCCGTTTCCACGTAATTTGGACTGCACGAGCGTTTTCGATAATCCTCTCTCTCTCGCTGTCCATCTTTTTCCATCTTCTGATGCTCTCTTTCATTCTCATTCACTCCGGTCTCCTTCTCTCTTTCTCATGTTCTTTCTCTCTCTCTCTTTCGCTTGCTATCTCGTTCTTTCTCTCTTTCTCTCTTTCGGTCTCGGTCGCTCTATCTCTGTCTCTTTTTTTCTCTCTTTTTGTCTCTCTCGAATCTCGGTCTCTCTTTCTTCCTCTCTCTCGGTCAATCTTTCTCTCTTTTTTCTCTCTTTGTCTCTCTCGGTCTCGCTTACTCTCTCTCTTTCTCGGCCTCTCTTTTTTCCTCTCTCTAGGTCTATCTTATCTCTCTGTCTCATTTTCTCTTTCTTTCTGATGCTTTCTTTCTCTCTTACTAACTTCGCTCTCCTCTCTTTCTCGTCTTCTTTCGCTCTCTCTTTCTCTCGTTCGTTCTCTCCTCTATCTCTCTCAATCTTTCTTTCTCTCTTTTCTCTCTCGCTCTAACATTCTCCATCTGTCTAGGTCAATCTTTCTCTCTTTTTTCTCTCTTTGTCTCTCTCGGTCTCGCTTACTCTCTCTCTCTCTCAGCCTCTCTTTCTCCCTCTCCCTAGGTCTATCTTCGTCTATCTGTCTAGCGTACTTTCTCTCTCTCTATCAGTCTTCTTTTTGCTCTCTCTCTCTATCTCTTTGGTTCTCTCGATCTGATAAAACCCTTTTATGTATTTTTAAAATGTGTTTTACAGCAGAAAAGTTGAGGTAAGGGGGTAGCTCTGTCGAACCTCCGAGAAAAGTTCGACAGAATGCCAGAACTAGGTCGACTCTGGATACACAGGCCATTCTGTCGACAGCCGAGAGGAGTTCGACAGAATGCGACAACGAAGTTGGGATAGAGAAGATGTATCTGCCTATATTTAACGTTTTATAAGGTTTACAAAACGTTCTCTTTCTCTCTCGCTTGCTTTCTTTTTCTCTCTCCGTCTCTCTTTCTCCCTCTATCGATCAATCCTTTTACTGCTCTATCGTACTTTCATACTCTCGGTCTCTCTCTTTCTCTCTCTCGGTCTCCCTTGCTATCTCTCACTCTCTCTCTTCTGGTTCTCTCTCGGTTTACTTGCTCTCCCTGTCGATGTCTGTTTCTCTCCCCGTCTCTCGCTAAATCATTCTCTCTTTTTCTCCCTCTCTATCGCTCAATCATTCTCTATTTCTTTCTTTTCTCGTTCTCGCTCAGTTTACTTCCGCTGTCGCTGTCGTTTCCCTCTCTCGGTCTCTATTTTATTTCGTTCCGCGGTTTCTTTCTTTTCTTGTCTCTCTCTCCCTCTCTCTCTTGTTCTCTTTCTGTGTCTTTCTAGATCTTTCTATCTGATCCTGATGGGGCGGTTTGAATTAGAGTGGTTAAAAACGTTTGATTTTTCTTACTCAAAGTGAGACGCAAGGTCGAGGTGCGTCTATATGGCGCCGATGGTTCTTTTATCGCGTACAAAATCTTTCTTTGTATAGCTAATCCATCTTTCTCTGGCCGGTAGAACGTTTCCTACTGTGTCTGTGACACTTGCGACACGAGGAGATAATCCCCACCTCCGTCTTCTCGGCAGGTTTTGGAGTGTACAAGCCATTGCGAGAACGTATTGGGTTCTCTCTCTCGTCTCTCCCTCTGTCTCACTTACTCACTCTCTCTGTCTTCTTCTCATTCGTGATCTTCTTCTCTCTTTCTCACGGTCTCGCTCCCCTTCTCCTTCTCCTTCTCTATCTCTCTCACTCACCCTCTCTGTTATCCACTCATTCAGTATATTCTTCTTTCTTTATCATGCTCGCTCTCTTTCTATCTCTCTCGGTCAGTCTTCCTCTCTCTCTCTCTCTCTCTCTCTCTCTCTCTCTCTCTCTCTCTCTCTCTCTCCCTCTCTCTCTCCCTCTCTCTCTCTCTCTTTCTCTCTTCATGAATCTTCATGTCGCTCTTTTTCTCTTTCTCTCTCTTGATGAATCTTTCTCTCGCTCTCTTTCTCGTTCTTTCAATCTTTCTCGCTCTACGTGTTTCTCTTTGTCGCACCTACTCTCGCTTAATTTGGTTCGCTGTCTTTTCCTTTTTCTCTCTCTGTGCCAATCTATGTCTCTCGCTCTATCTCTTTCAGTTTACTTTGTCTCGCTGTCGCAATCTTTGTCGCTCTCTGTTTTTAGCTCTTGAAGAGTCAAACGAGATCCTTGGACCATCGTAAAACCACCAAGTAGAGAGAGAGTTAGACGGATCATATGCATACATTTTAACGAACGTTAAAAGGACATATGCATAACCGTTCGAGGGGAAAACAACTTTTACCCCTTCGTTCCGCGTGGCCCAATCGGAGTGAACAGAACCGTTCGGCATGATCGAACGGTCCAGTTTTTTCCTCAAAAAACAAACTTAAAACAAAGTGGTTTAGTTCGGTATTTCTGGCAATCTTTCCTCTGATTGACATTCCCATCACCAGGATAAATGCTGCCTTCATCGGTACCTTTCTTTCTCGATGTGTCTCTCTGTTGGGGTCTTTGTCTCTCTTTCGCTCTCTCCCTCTGTCCTTTTCTGCGTCTTTCTTGACCCCTCTCTTTGGTCCTGAGCCTGGGGTTTTGATTAGAGATTGGTTTAAAGCATTTTATGTTTCTTACCCAAGGTGATGCGCAAGGTGATCCAATGGTTCTTTCATCTCGTGCAAAATCTGGAGATATTGTCGCCTTATATCATGGATCTTTTGATGGGGGATTCAGACTCAACAACGAACGCCATCTCAGCAGTGGCCCTGCGAGGTATGAACTACCCTCCAGTGGTAGTGCAGCCAACACTCAGCTAGGGGAATGACGCCTTGGTCTCGTACATGGCAGGTGCGTATATATCTTCTCTTTCTCATTGTCTATATCTCTCACTCGCGGTTTCCTCTCTTTCTCATGATCTCTCTTTCTCTCTCGTGTTCTCTCTCTTTCCTATTCTATCTTTTTCTTTTTTTCTTGCTCTCTCTTGTTCTATCTTTTTCTTGCTATCTCTCTCTCTCTCTCCCTTTCTCTCCTTCGGTCTCTCTTGCTGTATCTCGCTTTCTTCCTTTCTTTCTCTCTTTCTCTCGCTCTCAGTCTCTCTTTCCCCCTATCTTTCTCTTGCGCTCTGTCTCGCTTTTTTCTCTCTCTTGGTCAATCTTTCTCTCGCTCTCTGTCTTTCTCTTTGTCTCTCTCTGTCTCGCTTACTCTTTCTCTCCCTCGCGGTCAATCTTCCTCTCGCGCTCTCTCTCTTTTTCTCTCTCTCGGTCTCGCATAATCTCTCTGTCCCTCGCGGTCGAACTTCCTCTCGCTCTCTCTCTGCTTATCTCTCTCAGTCAATCTCCCTCTCGCTCTCGCTAAGTCTGTCTCTCCTCGCTTTCTCTCTTTCGGTGAATCTCTCTTTCTCTCTTTCCCTTTTTCTCGGTGTCTCTTTTCCTCTTTCGGTCTCGCTTACTCTCTTTCTCTCCTCGCTATCTTTCTCTCTCTACTCTCTCGTTCTGTTTCCCTCTCTATCTCCTCTCTCGCTACCTCTATCTCTCTCTATCTCTCTCTCTCTCTCTTTCTCTCCTTTGGTCTCTGTTGCTCTATCTCGCTTTCTTTCTTTCTCTTTTTCTCTCGCTCTCGGTCTCCCTCTCTCCCTGTCTCTCGGTCAATCTTTCTCTTTTTCCCTCGCTCTCTTGCTTACTCTCGCGCCCTTGCGGTCAATCTTCCTCTTGCGCTCTTTCTCTTTTTCTCGCTCCGGTCGCGCTTACTATCTCTCTCCCTCGCGGTGAAACTCAGAGGGAAAGGCCATGAGTAAGAGAGAAAGAGAGCCCGAGAGAGAGCGAGTGAGACAGAACGAGCGATAGACAGAGAGGGAACACAAGATGAATCTCAAAGTTTTTCTCCCATTCTCTGTCTCTCTCACGGTTTCTCTCTCTTTTCCTCCTCTCCATCAATCTCCCTCTCCTTTTTCTCTCTCGCGGTCAAATGTTTCTCGGTCTCCCTCGCAGTACTCACAGACTAACAGATTTTCTTATTCCAAAGTGGGATGGAGAGACCACAGAGCTGCGGAATTTCCACCAAGAGTTTCAATAGCGCGATGGGCTTGCGGGGGCACATGGGATGCCACACAAAGAAGGAGAGGGAGAATCTGAAGAGTAATACACTGAGAGAACGCCAACTGCGAGCAATTGCTAATTATTTGTGCATGACGAGAGCAAACTGGGGAAGGCAAGGAATCAGAACCACGCGCAATGAAGTTACCGATGAGTCTATAGCCGTTGTGTCCAATGCAAATTCTTTTACGAAGGGAACTGGAGAAAATGCACCTGATACGGGTGAGTCTATATCCAGAATGCAACTCTGGTGACGAAGGGTTGGATAGGAAATCAAAATTTGTAAGTGAATGAAAATCCTGTAGTAGATGCTGAGGATATTTGCAGGAAAGGAGCCCGGCAGGAACTCGAAGGCATTGCCCTTCTCTTTGTACTTTTCCAATTCTTCTTCCTGTATTGAATGTCGTTGGTATATACTGAGGTTTACTCGGGAAGAGTTTAAATTGGGCATTTAGATATATCGCGATCGCTCTCAAAAAATCTTAGGTTTGTGTCAAAAGGGCATTCAGATATTTTATCACATTCATAGATGATTACTCTCGATATGGATACTTGTATCTCATCCATGAGAAATCTCAAGCAATAGAAGTGTTCAAAAGTTACAAAGCTGAAGTTGAAAATCAACTTGGCAAAAGAATAAAAAGCATCCGTTCTGACAGTGGTGGAGAATACTATGGCAAAAATGATGGCTCCGGAGAACAACGTCCTGGACCTTTCGCTAAGTTTTTAGAAGAGTGTGGAATCGTTCCACAATACACTATGCTAGGATCTCCTATCATGAATGGTGTTGCTGAGTGACGAAATAGAACACTCAAAGACATGGTAAGAAGTATGATCAATCAAACTTCTTTCTGAACCCCTTTGGGGAGAAGCACTAAAAATGGCAGCTTACATTCTAAATAGGGTTCCAACTAAAGCAACTCAAAGGATTCCTAATGAACTTTGGACAGGGAGAAAGCCTAGTCTAAAGCATTCAAGAATTTGGGGTTGTCCTGCTGAGGCAAGAGTTTACAGGCCTAATGAAAGGAAACTTGACTCTTGAACAGTTAGTTGCTATTTTGTTGGATATCCTGAAAGATCAAGGGTTACAAGTTTCTGATCCTACCACTAAACTTATATTTGAGACGGGTTATGCAGTATTCTTTGAGGATAATGAGTTTTTGGGGGGAGATAAAGATAGAAATATTGACTTTGAAGAGGATTATTTAATAATACCTTCCATTGTTTGTAACAATACTCAAGATCAAGTACTACTTGATATTGTATAAACAACAACTCCGGATGAAGAAAATATTCATCAAGCTCCCATCCCAGAAGAACAAACTCAACAACCTCAAGAATCAATGCCAGTACGGAGATCCACGAGAGAAAGGAGATCTGCAATTCCAGATGACTTCTATGTTTATCTCCATGAACATGAATAAACCATGAGCATTGACGAAGATGATCCAGCCAACATTCAAACTGCCATGGAAAGTTCAGATTCTCAAAAGTGGATTGAGGCTATTAATGATGAAATTAAATCCATGAAAGACAATGATGTTTGGGATCTTGTCCTATTACCTGAAGGTGCGAAGCCCATTGGTTGTAAGTGGATATTAAAACCAAAAGGGATTCGATGGGTAATATGGAGAGACATAAGGCACGTCTTGTTGCCAAAGGATTTACTCAAAGAGAAGGCATTGATTATAGGGACACTTTTGCTCCAGTTTCCTCAAAGGACTCTTTTCGTATAATAATGGCACTATTTCACATTATGACCTTGAGCTCCACCAAATGGATGTGAAGACTGCTTTTCTTAATGGAAACATTGAGGAAACAATATACATGATGCAACCAGAAAATTTTGTATTGGGAGACTCAAAGAAAATGGTTTGCAAATTAAAGAAATCCATTTATGGACTCAAACAAGCTTCTCGTCAATGGTATCAAAGTGTCATCAAGTCATCATCTCATGTGGGTTTGAGATGAATAAAGTCGATGAATGTGTATACCACAAGTTTAGTGGGAGTAAATATATATTTCTGGTGTTGTATGTTGATGACATTTTGCTTGCTTGTAATGATACAAGGTTGATGTGTGAAACCAAATCTTTCTTATCAAGGAATTTTGAGATGAAGGATCTCGGTTAAGCCTCTTTTGTTTTAGGCATACGGATACACCGTGATTGTACTCATAATGTCCTCCGGTTGTCACAAAAGGCCTACATTGAGACAATTCTGAAAAGATTTAACATGCAAAATTGCAAACCAGGAAACACCCCTATTGTTAAAGGAGATAAATTTTGTCTCAATCAATTCCCTAAAAATGATATTGAAGCAAAAGAAATGCAGAAAATTCCTTATGCATCGGCAATTGGAAGTACGATGAATGCCCAAGTTTGTACGCATTCCGATATTGCATACACACTTGGGATGCTAAGCAGATACTTGAGCAATCCAGGTATGGATCACTAGATAGCAGCGAAAAGAGTCATTCGCTATTTGCAAAGAACTAAGGACTACATGCTCATGTACAAGAAGTCAGATAATTTGGAGATTGCTGGGTATTCTGATTGTGACTTTGCTGGATGCTAGGATTCAAGAACATCCACCTTAAGATACATATTGCTGCTTACTGGAGGAGCCATATCGTGGAGGAGTGCTAAACAATCATTAATAGCATCTTATACCATGGCAGCAGAATACATTGCGATGGACGAGGCATCCAATCAAGGGTTATGGCTGAAGGATTTTGTCACTTGTCTTAGAATTGTTAGTGGGATTGAAAGACCTCTCAAGATATACTGTGACAATAAGTCAGCTGTGTTGTTCACCATTAGCAATAGGAGCTTGACCAAGTCTAAGCATGTAGACATCAAGTACCTAGTTGTTAAGGAAAGAATTCAAAATGGACAAATGTCTACAGAACATATTCGGACAAACTCCATGATTGTGGATCCGCTTACCAAAGGCTTACTGCCTAAGGTATTTCTAGAGCACACTGCTCATATGGGAGTTCTCCCTTGTGAAGAACTTTGAATTCAAGTGGGAGTTTATATTTGATGTTTTTAAATGTAGTCATGTAAATATTTCTGCCGAAATGAAGTTTGTTTTAAGTTTATCCATTTTGATTATTGATCTCCATGTAGAGGACCAGTTGGAAATGTTCACTTTAAATCACATTTTGTGAATTTTCCATGGTGCACATCCATAGTTGATCTATGTTATTTATCAAAAGAATGTATGTGATTGTTTTGGCTTAACTGCATAAAAGTGCAGTGAAGCTGTTACAGTCGTGCGTTTGATTGATAATAGACAAGATTGTTTGAATATGCCTTGTCAAATAATAACCAATTCTGAGCTCATAAGGTTGTGATAAAAAAGTCATTCAGAGGATCATGTGTAGATCGCCCAGGTGGGAGATTGTTGGATCTAAATATGGGGATACACACACTACTGTTAGTCACGGTTATTAGTGACAATTGTATCTCACTTATGTGATTTATAAAGACGAGATTAAAGCATAAAAAATGATTAGGATGCTATGGTTGCACATGTGTAGAAACCGGATCAGTTACAAAACTGTAATGGGTGGTTTTGTAAATTGATGCCTATGAAAGGCCTATAAATTTTGGTTGTGGTCCATGAATCATGCAAGCACGAGAGACCCTCCAGCCCCCATCTGCAAGAAGAGGATTCCAGCCTCCCCTGCACTGCTCCAGAAGATCCACTCCAATCCATATTAAAATGGACTCTAGTATGCTTCCGCTCAAGGATAACTTTCTATCATCTTCTTCTCTCTTTCTCATGGTCTCTCTCTTACTATATCCCTTGATCAGTCTTCCTCTCACTTTCTCTATCTTTCTCTATCGCGATGAATCTTATTCTCACTCTCTCTCTCTCTTTCTCTCTATTGGTGAATCTTGCTAAGTATCGAAGAGAGGATGAACTAGAAATGGCATAAATAAGAAGACAAAAAAGGCGAAGAAGATAGGCAAAGAAGTAAGCACACGATAAAGAAAATAAGAAGATAGTTCATACCTTTACAAAGGGACGGGTGTCCTATTTATAGATTATTCATAAGATTCGTTGCCGTTAACCCTAGTTAAGTTAGGGTTGGGTTTGCCCAACCCTGCATTGGGTTGATCCTGGATATTGGAGACATGGGGCAGTTGTGGATTGATCTCCACAATCTGTCTTGGCGGCGGAGCCACGAGGATGTGACAATGGGTGATCCTTTGTATCTGTCTTAACACGCCCCTGCAAGTTCATTATCGGAATGATATTGGGCTGGGGCCTGATTCGTAAGATCGGTTGCTTTGGTAGACTTTTAATCAAAATATCAGCCGGTTGATTTTTGCTGGACGTGAATGCAATTTGCAGTTGTTTCGCTGCAACACATTCTCTAACGAAGTGGAGATCAATTTTGATATGATTGATTCGTGCATGGAAGACTGGATTTTTGGTGAGGTACATTGCCCCAATGTTGTTGCACCAAAGAGTAGGAGTCCCGGTTGTAGGCAGTTGAAGCTCGTGTAAGAGTGACTGAATCTAGACCAATTCAGGCGTGGCATTCGTAAGAGATTTGTACTCAGCCTGCGTGTTAGACCGAGACACTTTGACCTGTTCCTTAGAACTCCATGAAATAAGATTGGAGCCAAGATAGATTAGAAAGCCACTGGTTCAATGACGATCCTGACTATCGCCTGCCCAGTCAGCGTGACTAAAAATGCTTAACAAAGAGTTAGAATTGCGATAAAACATAAGTCCAAAATTAAGAGTGCCTTGTAAGTACCTTAGAAGATGTTTTACCACTTTCGAGTGGTTTAGCGATGGATTATACATGTGTTGAGAGGCACGGTTGACCGCACAACAGATATCTGGTCTGGTTATTGCAAGATATTGTAGGGATCCTACAATTTGATGGTATAACGTAGCATCACAAGATTAACAATTAACCATCGAGGGAAGAGACGTCGGAGCTGGTGTAAATGTGGGAATACAATTGAGCATATTTGCACGATGCAGAATAGCAGATAGATAATGAGATTGAGACAGAATGAGGCCATTAGTATGCAGAATAAGTTGGATACTTATAAAATGTCATGCGGGCCCTAAATCACGAATGGCAAACTCTTTAAGTAAGGACGCGAGGAGGGATGATACTGCCGGTCTAATTGACTTAATAGTCGAAGAAATAAAAGGAAGTTTGTGTGCTTTTGTAAGAACACACGACTTGCAGATATAATGTTTAGGCAATTGGGTGGAAGGTAAACCAAAACGATGAATAGTTTGATGCAAAACATGGAAAAATGGATGGCCAAGACGCTGATGCCACATTGCTGGAGTTCCCGCTTTCCAACGCAAGCCTTGGGCTGGGAGGTGGGATTGAATCGGTACATCCCAGGCTCAATGTGGCCCGTAAGCAGTACCTGTCTGGTAGACCTGTCCTTAACTAAACATTTATTAGAATGGAATTAAATAAACACATTGTTATCAGTGGTAAATTGTCATATCAAAAGAAGATTACGGGTAATAGAAGCGACGTGAGGAACATTGTTAAGAGTTAGAGTCCGAGCGTGAGTAGGTAAATGAGTATGACTTGTAGAGAAGATTAACAGACCTGAACCATCACCCGATGTAGAGCTTGCATATGCCCGCGTAGACTTGTGGATCGATGAGTAAGTTGGAATCGATCGTAACATGATGCGTAGCGCCGCTGTCAGAATACCAATGTGGACTCTGAGGTACTGAGGTGATCGTACTGTATGCTTGAGGCATAGTCGGCCGAGGTGGATAAGGATTGGGAGGGGTGTAGGTTGAAGGTAGGGGTTCCACACTAGGCGATCGAGCCTCTCCTTCTCGTAGGTTATTTTTCTCATGGTCTCGCTCTCCTTCTCTTTCTCAATCTCTCTCAATCACCCTCTCTGTCATCCGCTCATTCAGGATCTTCTTCTTTTTTTCTCATGGTCTCTCTCTTCCTACCTCTCTCGGTCAGTCTTCCTCTCGCTCTCTCTCTCTTTCTCTCTTGATGAATCCTCATGTCGCTCTTTCTCCCTTTCTCTCTCTTGATGAATCTTTCTCTCGTGCTCTTTCTCTTTCTTTCAATCTTTCTCGCTCTAGGTGTTTCTCCCTTTCGCTCCTAGTCTTGCTTAATTTGGTTCGCTGCCTTTTCCTTTTTCTCTCTCTGTGTCAATCTATCTCTCGCTCTTTCTCTCTCAGTTTGCTTTGTCTCACTGTCGCAATCTTTCTCTCTCTCGGTTGTTAGCTCCTGAAGAGTCAAACGAGATCCTTCGACGATCGTAAAACCACCAAGTAGAGAGAGAGGTAGACGGATCAAAGAATGAACAAGAAACTAAAACTGAGAGAGTTCCTTTCATATGCATACATTTCAAAGAACAGTAAAAGGACATATGCATAACCGTTTCAGGGGAAAACAAACTTTACTCCTCGTTCCGCGTGGCCCAATCGGACTGAACAGGACCGTTCGCCATGATCGAACGTTCTAGTTTTTTCCTGAAAAAACAAACTAAAAACGAAGTGGTTAAGTTCGGTATTTCTGGCAATCTTTCTTCTGATTGACATTCCGATCATCAGGATAAATGCTGTCTTCATCGGTACCTTTCTTTCTCGATGTCTCTCTCTGTTGGGGTCTTTCTCTCTCTTTCGCTCTCCCTCTCGCTGTCTTTTTCTACGTCTTTCTTGACCTCTCTCTTTGGTCCGGAGCCGGGGTTTCGATTAGAGATTGGTTTAAAGCATTTTATGTTTCTTACCCAAGGTGATGCGCAAGGTGATCCAATGGTTCTTTCATCTCGTGCAAAATCTGGAGATATTGTCGCCTTATATCATGGATCTTTTGATGGGGGATTCAGATTCAGTGGCCCTGCAAGGTATGAACTACCCTCCAGTGGTAGTGCCGCCAACGCCCAGCTCGGGGAACGACGCCTTGGTCTCGTACATGGCAGGTGCGTACATATCTTCTCTTTCTCATGGTTTATCTCTCTCACTCGGGCCTTCCTCTCTTTCTCATGATCTCTCTTTCTCTCTCTTTCCTGTTCTATCTTGTTCTTTTTATTTGCTCTCTCTTGTTCTCTCGTTTTCTTGTTCTCTCTTGTTCTATCTTTTTCTTGCTCTCTCTCTCTCACAGTCTCTCTCTCTATATATATCTCTCTCTTTCTCTCCTTCAGTCTCTCTTGCTGTATCTCGCTTTCTTTCTTTCTCTCTTTCCCCCTGTCTCTCGGTCAATCTTTCTCTCGCGCTCTGTCTTTCTCTATTTCTCTCTCTTGGTCAATCTTTTTCTTGCTGTCTGTCTTTCTCTTTCTCTCTCTCTGTCTCCCTTACTCTCTCTCCCCCTCTCGGTCAATCTTCCTCTCGCGCTCTCTTTCTTTTTCGCTGTCTCGGTCTAGCGTAATCTCTCTCTCCTTCGCGGTCAAACTTCCTCTCGCTCTCTCTCTGTTTGTCTCTCTCGGTCAATCGCCCTCTCGGTCTCGCTAAGTCTGTCTCTCCTCGCTTTCCCTCTTTCGGTGAATATCTCTTTCCCTTTTTATCGGTCTCTCTCTATTCCTCTTTCGGTCTCGCTTACTCTCTCTCTATCTGTCTCTCTCTCTCTTTCTCTCTCTCCTCTCTCCTCTCTCCTTTCTCGTTATTTTTCTCTCTGTGTCCTCTCTCCTCTCTCGCTATTTCCCTCTCTCTCTCCTCTCTCGCTATCTCTTTCTCCCTTTCTCTCCTTTGGTCTCTGTTGCTGTATCTCGCTTTCTTTCTTTCTCTCTTTCTCTCCTTTGGTCTCTGTTGCTGTATCTCGCTTTCTTTCTTTCTCTCTTTCTCTCGCTCTCGGTCTCCGTTTCCCCCTGTCTCTCGGTCAATCTTTCTCTTTCTCCCTCTCTCTCTCTTTTGCATACTCTCCCTCCCTTGCGGTCAATCTTCCTCTTGCGCTCTCTCTCTTTTTCTCGCTCAGGTCTCGCTTACTATATCTCTCCCTCGCTGTGAAACCCAGAGGGAAAGTCCATGAGTAAGAGAGAAAGAGAGCCCGAGAGAGAGCGAGTGAGACAGAAGGAGAGAAAGAAAGAGAGGGAACACAAGATGAATCTCGAAGTTTTTCTCCCATTCTCTGTCTGTCTCACGGTTTGTCTATCTTTTTCTCCTCTCCATCAATCTCTCTCTCGCTTTTCTCTCTCACGGTCAATTGTTTCTCTCGCTCTCCGTTTCTCTCCCGGTTTTTCTTTCTCTTTTTCTACTCTCGGTCAATCATCCTCTCGCTTACAAGCAATCCAAAGGCTGAGAGACAATTTCGAAGTACAAACCAAGCGCTTTTCTACCGAGATACAAGCCCTTCGTTTGCGGTATATATAGTTGACAAAGAACATCGGCAGTTCTCACAGACTAACAGATTTTCCTTTTCGAAAGTGGGATGGAGAGACCACAGAGCTGTGGAATTTGCACCAAGAGTTTCAATAGCGCGATGGGCTTGCGGGGGCACATGGGATGCCACACGAAGAAGGAGAGGGAGTATCTGAAGAGTAATACACCGAGAGAACGCCAACTGCGAGCAATTGCTAAGTATTTGTGCATGGCGAGATCAAACTGGGGAAGGCAAGGAATCAGAACCACGCCCAATGAAGTTACCGATGAATCAGAAAAACTGCGATGCAAATTCTTTTACGGAGGCAACAGGAGAAAATAGCGTGATCCAGAATGCAACTCTGGCGACGAAGGGTCGGAAAGGAAATCAAAATTTGTAAGTGAATGAAAATCCCGGAGTAGATGCTGAGGATATTTGCAGGAAAGAAGGAGCCAGGCAGGAATCCGAAGGCATTGCCCTTCTCTTTGTACTTTTCCAATTCTTCTTACTGTATTCAATATCGTTGATAAAACATATATATATATATATTGAGGTTTACTCGGGAAAAGCGTAAATTGTCTTCTGATGGTCTCTTCTCCGCAGAGAAGAGAACTGGCTATATGCGTTTAAATGGTCTCTCTCTCTCTCTCTCCTAGTTCCCTGTCTCCCTCTCTCGCTCTCTCTCTCTCTCTCTCTCTCTCCCTCTCTCTTTCTCTTTCTCTTTCTTTGTGTTTCTCTATCTTTCTATCCCTCTTTCTCTCTCTATCTGTCCTTTCCTCTCGCTCACTCTCGCTCTTTCTTTCTCTATTTCTCTCTCTGTCCCTTCCGATCTCTCTCTCTCGTTCTTTCTTTCTCTCTTTCTCTCTCCGTCCCTTCCGTACTCTCTCTCTCTCTTTCTGTCCCTTCCTTTCTATCTGTCTCTCTCTCTGTTGCTCTTTATTTCTCTCTCTTTCTCTGTCCCTCCCTCTCTCTTTCTCGCTCTTTCTCTTTATGTCCCTGCGCCTCTCTCTCTCTCGCTCTTTATTTCTCTCTTTCTCTGTCCCTCCGGCTCTCTCTCTCTCTTTCTCTCTTTCTCTTACTGTCCCTTCCTCTCTGTCTCTCTCTCACTCTCTCGCTCTAGCTTTCTCTTTCTCTTACTTTTCCTTCATCTCTCTCTCTCTCTCTCTCTTTCTCTCTCTCTGTCCCTCTCTCTCTCTCTCTCTCTCTCTCTCTCTCTCTCTCTCTCTCGCTCTCTCTCTCTCGCTCTTGCTTTATCCCTTTCTCTCTCTGTCTTACACACAGAGAGCGGTTACATCATCTTCTTCTTCATCTTGGGATCGAGAGAATGTATATCTATACTACTATAATAGGAATTGGTGTACCCTTCTGGCCTCTGATTGGCTGAATAGAGAGCGAGAGAGAAGAGAGAGAGTGAGAGAGCCTCTTCCCGCCGCCGCCCCGCCCTCCTCCCCCGGACTCCCGTGCCCCCCTAGCCTTTCTCTCGTTCTCCCACTCTCTTTCTATCTTTCTCGCACTCGATCTCTCTCTTTCTCGCTCTCATTGAATCTTTCTCTTGCTCTCTCTTCCCTATATGTGTCTCTTGTTCTCCCTGTTACTCTCTTTCTCGCTCTCGGAGAATCTTTTCCTTGGTCTCTCTCTCTTTCTCTCGCTCTATGCCTCTCTTTCTCTCTCTTGGTATCGCTTAATCTCCCTCTCACTCTATCTTTCTCGCTTTCTCTTTTTCTCTCGGTTTACTTCCTCTCGATGTTGCTGTCTTTCTCTCCTTCGATACCTTTCTCTCGGTCTCTTTCTTTCTCTCTACCGGCTGCTCTCTTGGTCTCTATCTATGTCTTTCAAGATTTCCCATTCTCTCATTCAGATAGTGTGGTTTTAGTTAGTGAATGGTTTAACACTATATATGTTTTTCTTACCTATAGGAAACGCGCAAGGTCAAGGTGACACTCTACAGGCCAGATGGTTCCTTTATACAACGTGTATCCTTCTCAAATCCTCCCAAATCCAGAGAATGGCGAGATGGAGCTCCCTTCTGTCCAATGCTTTCCTGAGACAGTCGACTCGACACAGCAGTCGCCGCGTAAGGAACCGGCTGGTCGTAGTCCCTCTCCGGCCTCAGCATTGTATTCTGATTTAGTTGTTATTTTTGTGTTTGGCGACGCTGTGCAGTGATCACAGTCATGATGGCCCTGGTAATGGATGTTTCTTTATTATACTCTGTTAATGTAAAACATACATTTGACCGTAGGTATCACCATATATGAAAAGTCAAACTTTTCTAAGAGAGAAAACAGGACTCCTAAAAAAACTCCACATCATATTGATGAGATTATAATGTTGCTATCTGCGTAAGCGAGGCTTGGACCTTCCGATCATTATTCTTCCAAGATTCATATTACATCGTAAGATCGTCTGAGGAGAGAAATCACAATGACCATGGTGCTAAAGAGATGATGATCATTCACACCACAATTTGATGTGCGATTTACCATAATCTGCAGCGTCAAAAGGATGAGTTTTCAGAAGAGGGCAGGTGACACAGCTGAACTTCTCCTGGTTTTACCTGATTGATTAACCATACAGAGTTGGGAGAGGACTTATTATTGGTTACATTTTTATATAGAGTTTTGTATATAGTGTTACATAAAACCCAAGAATAAGCTAGGGTACTTTTAGGAGAGATCAAGTGGTTTCTCACCGTCATCCTTCATGATCAGAAGGAAAATTATTCCTGACCCTTTATGTCAATTGTTTGGAAGTACATAAATAATAATGAAGGTCTGGTACCATATTTGGACAGAAAATAATAAAGAAATGAGAGGGATAGTAAGAGTTATGAGAAATAATGAAATATTATTTAGAATTATGGCGTGAGTGGAGAAGTTTAATAACATAGAGTATAGGTCTATGAATAAAGGCTACAGGTTGCATACTTAATTATTGGTAAGCGATATGAGAAAAGCTGTAACTTCCAAGGATAGTGTGATTAATATTTGAATGAGTATTGGAACAAGAAGTTATAGTAATTGAATAAGAAAGTCAAGAGAAAGTAAAGACACTAGTTAGAATTTTAAGGATGAATACTATTATTACTAGGTTAGTAATAAGAGTTGAAATCGATTTAAATGGGTTAATAGTAATTATATAGTTGTACCTATAAGTATATTTTTTGTACTATTTTATATTTTTTAAAGGTCAACTCGGCGAGTGAAAAGGGTGACTTAGACGAAGGCGTGGGAGTTATTCGACAAAATGCCAAAAAACAGTTATAAATAGATTGATATTTTTTTTACGATTAGTAGATCCTTCTATATATTCTGTCGAACCTCCTTGAGAAGAGATCGACAGAATGCGAGGCCATTATACGATTGATAGACTCTTTTATGTGTTTTTATCTATGTTTTAGAGTAGAAAAATTGACGGAAGGTGGTAGTTCTGTCAAACCTCCGAGAAAAGTTCGACAGAACGCCCGAGAGAGGTCAACGCAGGATTCATGTATGTATATTTTTCGGTATGTTTTTATAGATAAACTTCCTGAGATATACAGGCCATTCTGTTTTCAGCCGAGAGGCGTTCGACAGAATGTCAAAATGAAGTCGGGGTAGAGTAAGTTGAGATGTGATCATGTCAATGCCTATACTTTTTATATGGTTTGTAAAGTTAAACGTTATATGAATGAAGGATGTATCATCGAACATAAGATGCCCGATGGACTACCATAGTTTTCTTTCTCTCTCTCCGTCTCTCTTTCTCCCTCTCTTTCGGTTATTCTTCCTCTCGCACCCTTTCTTTCTCTCCGTCCCTCTCTCTTTCTCCCCCTCTCGCGGTTATTCTCTATCTGTCCTTTTCTTTTTCTCTTTTCCTCTCCCGGTTTCGTTTACTCTGTATCTGTATCGCGTTCAAACTTCATCTCTCTCTCGCTTTTTCTTTCTATCGGTTAATCTTCCTTTTGATCTTGCTAAGTCTCTCGCTCCCTCCCAGTTTCTGTCTTTCGGTGATTCTTTGTCCCTTTTTTCCCTTTCCCTCTTTTTCCGGTCTCTTATTTTTCGCCCTCAATCTCGCTTACACTCTCCCTCGGTCAATCTTTCTTTCTCTTTCTCTCTCTCGGTCAACCTTTCAATCTCATTCTCTCTTTCTCTCTCGTTCTCTCTTTCTCTCTCTCGCTCTCTTGCTCTACTTCCCCCTCTCTCTCTCTCTCTCGCTCTCGTGCTCTCTTTCTCTCTCACGTCTCTTGCTCTCTTTCTCTCTCTATTTCTCACCCTTGCTCTGTTGCTCGATATTCAAACCTTACGTAGTTTTTGAAATTTGAGAATATGGAACTTGAAAAGAAAATAAATTCAGAGAGTATATTTTTTAAAATGAGGGAACAAGGAATTAGAATTCAATAAATAAATTTATAAGACCTAAGTTATGAAACGAATAAAATCATAATGCGCGAGTTCTGGGGTGAGAAGCACTCTGCTTTGAAAGGTCGAACGCCAAGCTGTAATCGATTTTCTCTCTCTTTCAGCTGGTCTTGCCGTTGGTCGTGCAAACAGTTTCTGCCCTTTTATCGGAAGAGAAATAATGTAATTCACGACCATGAACGAGACTCCCAGGCGATCGACCAGATCTGACAGATCGGATCGCGATCCGAGCAATCCGTTCTCCATGCCAGCCGCGAAAATAACGGCACAGAGATTCCACCCAGTCGCTGGATCCCGAATGACTCGGTTCCTCGTTTGCTCTCTCTTATGGTAGTGGTATAATCTCCCTCTCTTATTCTCTTTTCTCCCCTATTCTTTTAGTTTCCCAGCGTTCTCTTACTCTGCAGCTCTCCATGGATAGGCGCGGAAGCAGCGATCCTACACCTTCGGCAGACACAGTAAGGATCTTAATCCTGTTCTTTTCTATCTTGAATTGTCCTCAAGGCTTAATCCTGTTTATTAGTACTCTGTTTATTTTCTATTTGTGTTTGAGTCAGGTTGGATGTTAGTTAACATCACATCCTGAAGGGGGAGTGTTGTGGACTGAGTCAATGTGGGTCCCACATAGTGGAAAACCCTGCTTATGTTCACGACAGAACGCTTGTTGAGAATATGGAAAAATATTGTTTCTTCCGCCGCCTCACTCTCCTCTCTTCCTTCTGCTTCTTCCTGCTTCTTCTTCCTTTCCCTTCTCTCCAGAATCTCAGGGTGCTGTCTTCTTTCCTTGTCCTACATTCTTTTTCTTTCTTTATTTCCTCTCTCTCTCTCTCCTCTCAACACTCCTCTTTCAAAATCGCACTCTCTCTCTTGGTCTCGCCATCTCGCTCACCCTCTCACTCTCGCCCTCTCATATTATCTCCATCTTGCACGATCTCAGGCTTACTCTCCCTATCTCTTTCTCCCACTCTCCCCCTTTTACTGTCTTGCTCTCATCCTCTCCTTGTTTCCCTCTCTCACTCTCACCCTCTATCACTCTCGCATTATGTCCCTCTCACCCTCCTCCCTCTCTCCCCTTCTCATTATTTCCCTTTTACTGTCTTACACTCTCATTCTCTCCCTCTCTCCTCTCTCTCTCTCTCTCTCTATCATTACCAAACACTACTTCTGCACCTGAGCTGACATTCACATGGAGTCTAGTTTGATGCAATGAGTTTACCAAGTCAACCTGACATTGAATTTCACCTTCAATAGTCAACATGACCGACGGGGGACCGGACTGGACCGAGACCGGACTGGACCGAGACCGAGACCCGACCGAACTTCAGGCGTAGGTTTAGGTTTTTGACAAAACCGGACCGTGACAGAGAGATTTTCGGGGAGGCGGGAAAGAGCTTCAACTGGCCAAGCCTTATTCCTCTGAGCCTGAGCGTAAGTTGCGGGACAGCGTGAGAGGCAGAGCGTCACCCTGGCACTTACCGTGGATTGCTCAACCGTCCTCTCGCCCATGGAGGCCATTGCTCTATTCTCTAAAGCCGGCTCCAGAGAAAGAATATGCTCCGTTCTTGAAAACGGTTGACTGCCGACGGCGAGCACAAGGACGAATCTGCTATTGCGAATTCGATTTCGATTGCGGGGGAAGATTCGTTCACAGCAAAGGCCGTTCAAGTCGAGAACCGATCGCCGCGGGAAATTCGAGCCGAGCATGATTTGATCTCGACGGAGAATGGGGAGAAAAAATCGACCCGAATCCGGACATGGAACGAAGAATTGCGGGGAAATTTGCCGCCGCGAAAATTTCTTTTTCCTCGAACTAGAAGAGGTGGAAAGGAAGACAACAGAAGCGGAGATCTCGCGCGAGAAAAAAATGTCGCTTCTGTTGGTTGTTTTGTCCTTCATGAAACTATGACGGTTGAAATTCAATGTATACATCATTGCAGAGATTAGTCTATGAATCAATTATAGAATGTTTGTTATTTCAAGAAAATGTTTGTTATTTCTTGGTCAATCATCCTCTCTCTCTTTCCCTCTTTTGATTTCTTGGTCAATCTTCCTCTCGCACTCTCTCTCTCTTTCGATTTCTCGGTCAATCTTCCTCTCGCTCTTTCTCTCTTTCGATTTCTCGGTCAATCTTCCTCTCGCTCTTTCTCTCTTTCGATTTCTCGGTCAATCAATCCTCTCGCTCTTTCTCTCTTTCGATTTCTCGGTCAATCAATCCTCTCGCTCTCTCCCTCTTTTGATTTCTGGGTCAATCTTCCTCTTGCTCTCTCTCTCTCTTTCTGTCGATTTCTCGGTCAATATTTCTCTCGCTCTCCCTCTCTCTTTCAATTTCTTGGTCAATCTTCCTCTCCCTCTCGCTCCCTTTTGATTTCTCGGTCAATCATCCTCTCGCTCTCTCTCTTTTTCGGCGTCTCGGTCAATCATCCTCTCGCTCTCTCTCTCTCTTTCGATTCCTCGGTCAATCATCCTCGCTCTCCCTCTCTCTCTCTCTCTCTCTCTCTCTCTCTCTCTCTCTCTCTCTCTCTCTCTCTCTCTCTCTCTCTCTCTCGCTCACTCCCCCTCCCGCTCTCTCTCTCTCTCTCTCTCCCTCTCTCTCTCTTTCTCTGTCGGTCAATCCTCCTCTCGCTCTCTCTCTCTTTCTCTGTCGGTCAATCCTCCTCTTGCTCTCTCTCTCTCTCTCTCCCTCTCTCTCTCTCTTTCTCTGTCGGTTAATCCTCCTCTCGCTCTCTCTCTCTTTCTCTGTCTGTCTCTCCTCCTCTTGCTCTCTCTCTCTCTCTCTCCCTCTCTCTCTCTCTTTCTCTGTCGGTTAATCCTCCTCTCGCTCTCTCTCTCTTTCTCTGTCGGTCAATCCTCCTCTTGCTCTCTCTCTCTCTCTCTCTCTCTCTCTCTCTCTCTCTCTCTTTCTCTCGCGCGCTCTCTCTCTCTCTCTCTCTTTCTCTGTCGGTCAATCCTCCTCTCGCTTTCTCTCTCTTTCTCTGTCGGTCAATCCTACTCTTGCTCTCTCTCTCTCTCTCTCTCTTTCTCTGTCGGTCAATCCTCCTCTCGCTCTCTCTCTCTCTCTCTCTCTCTCTCTCTCTCTCTCTCTCTCTCTCTCTCTCTCTCTCTCTCTCTCTCTCTCTCTCTCTCTCTCTCTCTCTCTCTCTCTCTCGGTCAATCCACCTCTCGCTCTCTCTCTCTCTCTCTCTCTCTCTCTTTCTCTGTCGGTAATCCTCCTCTCGCTCTCTCTCTCTCTCTCTCTCTTTCTCTCTCTCGGAGAATTTTTTTCTTGCTCTCTTTGTCTCTCTCTCTCTCGCTCTCTCTCTCTCTTTCTCTCTCTCGGTGAATCTTTTTCTTGCTCTCTTTCTCTCTTTCTCGCTATCGGTCTCTCTCTTTCTCTCTCTCGGTGAATCTTTTTCTCGCTCTCTTTCTCTCTCTCTTGCGCTCGGTCTTTCTTCTTCGCACTCAGTCTCGCTTACTTTTCTCTGTGTCAGTCTACCTCTCGCTGTCTTTTCCTCTTTCTCTCTTGGTTTATTTTGTCTCGCTGTCGCAAGTTTTCTCTACTTTTCGGTTGTTAGCTCCTGAAGAGTTAAACGAGATCCTCTGGTGGATACTAAGACCGCCCAATTAGAGATAGGTAGGGACATCAAAGAATGAACAAGAAATTAAAACTTCCAACGTTTTCTGTAGTTCATTTCAACGAACAGTAAAGGGTATATTTATAAGCCCAAATGATTGTTACAGGGGAAAACAAACTTTACCCCTCGTTCCGCGTGTCCCAAACAGAGAGAACACAACCGTTGGCCATGATCGAACGGTCCAGTTTTTTCCTGAAAAAATAAACTAAAAACGAAGTGGTTAAGTTCGGTGTTTCTGGCGATCTTTCTTCCGATTGATATTCCGATGGTCAGATAAATGCTGCCTTCATCCTTATCTCTCTTTCTCAATGTCTCTCCCTGTAAGCACAAAGGCTCTCAAGGAACGACCTGCTTCAAGCCAAGCCACACAGAGATGGAGGGAGAACCAAGAACAAAAGCACACACTTAAGGAAAGAAGAAAACACACAGCGTATTTTTGCACACACACAGCATCCTTCACAGGAGCATTTAAACGAACACAAGTCTAAAGATAGCAGTTACAACCGTCGGGCCCCACTTCCTCAGACGTGGCTTTGTGGATGCCGTCATAACTCCACAGATCCGACGGCTGCGACTTAATCCTGCACGAAATAGGAAACTAAACGTTGGATTTGGAATCTACGGTGAGGATCACTCTATCAATCTCCTCCTTGATCCGAGCCTGCTTTCACCGGCGAGATCCCAATCTGTTTGCGGAGCTCCTCAAATCTTCTAACACTGAGAGGTTTGGTGAGTATGTCCGCGAGTTGATTGTCAGTGCATACATGCTTCAACTGCACCTTCTTTTCTTCAACCAGGTTTCTGATGAAATGGTAGCGGACATCAATGTGTTTCGTTCGCCCATGATGAACCGGATTTCGGCTGATTTCAATCGCCGACTTGTTGTCAATACACATCTCGAACTTTTGTTGATGCTTACCAAGGAGTTCGCTCATGAAGCGACTAATCCAAACTCCCTGACAAGCTGCTGCAGTGGCAGATATATACTCGGCCTCGCAGGATGACAAAGCTATCACAGGTTGCTTGCAGCAGTTCCAGACAATCGGTTTAGATCCATAAAAGAAAATTAGTCCAGATGTGCTCTTCCGGTCATCCACATCACCTGCGTAATCATTGTCACAATATCCGATTACCTTACACACTTCCTCGTGTTTATACACCAGTCCGAGATCGATGGAGCCTTTCACATATCTCAAGATTCTCTTGGCAGCTGACATATGAGTTGAGCTCGGTCTATTCATGAACCTGCTCAGGTAACTGACAGAAAAACTAAGTCGGGCCGAGTGAGTGTTAGATACCTCAAGCACCCAATTAGCTTTCTGAACAGTGTAGGATCCACCTCGTCCCCTTCTTCTTCTCTGCTTAATTTCAGTCGAAACTCCATGGGTGTCTTGGATGAGTTACAATTCTGCATATTAAACTCATCAAGAATTTTTAAAGCATATAAACTTTGGGATATCCTGATCTCGGAATTCCTCTGTTGCACTTCAATGCCCAGATATGAACTGAGCAAACCAAAGTCAGTCATGTCAAACAATGTTTCCATGGAATGTTTGAACTTGTTAATATCTTCAGCACTTGATCCGGTGATGATTAAATCATCCACATAGACTCCCACCAAAAAAGTGTTTTGATTTACTGATGAGATATACACTGCATGATCACTTGTGCTCCTTCTGAACCCAATTCTGGTCAACGCCTCATCCAGTTTTGAGTTCCACGCCCTTGGGGCTTGTTTGAGCCCGTATAGTGCCTTTTTGAGCTTAAGGACATAATCTTCTTTGCCTTTTATCACAAAGCCTTCTGGTTGAACCACATAGATTTCTTCCTTGATTTCACCATTCAAGAAAGCTGATTTAACATCCAAGTGATGTAATTTCCACTTAGATTGAGCTGCTAGAGCCATGAGGATTCTAATAGATTCTAGTCTCGCAACTGGTGAGAACACTTCATCAAAGTCGACTCCCTTCCTTTGACTATAGCCTTTTGCCACCAATCGTGCTTTATGCCTGGTTACTTCTCCTTCAGAGTTTCTTTTGATTCTAAACACCCACTTTACTCCAATTGGCTTGCACTTCATAGTTGGCTTCACTAGTTCCCATGTGGAGTTATTTTCAATGGCTGTTATTTCCTCATTCATAGCCTTTCTCCATACTTCACTCTGAGCTGCTGCTGTGTATGATGAAGGCTCGTCACTTGAAAGAAAACAAGATTCATCATTTACCACTTCTTCAGTTGTTTCATAGATAGACTTAATGGAGTGCATCCTTTCAGATTGTTCTTCTTCATCAGAGGGGTGATCTCGATCAATGTCTTCAAGCTGGGGCATGATTTCATTTGAATCTTCAGCAGCTGTGGAAGATTCAAACAATGAGTTATTTACTGGAATAAAAGTAAGATTGAAATCATCCCTCGCTTGTTGACCAAAATCCCATTTCTCTGTTTCTTCAAAGATGACATCTCTACTGATAACCACTTTGAATGTACTTGGATCCAAACACCTGTATGCTTTAGTACCCAGTTCATAGCCAATAAATATCATGACACTGCTTCTGTCATCAAGCTTGCCTGATTTCTTCGTGTGCTTGACATGGGCAATTGATCCAAATACACGAAGATGCTCCACGTTTGGCTTTCTTCCACACCACATTTCATAAGGAGTTGTACCTTGGAGACTTTTGTTGGATGATCTGTTGAGAACATACACACACGTGTTAACTGCTTCTGCCCACAGCTCCAGAGGCAATTGTTCCTCTTTCAGCATGCATCTGACAAGGGACATGATGGTTCTGTTCCTCCTTTCTACAACTCCATTTTGCTGCGGGGAGTATGGAGCAGTGAGGTGTCGCTTTATCCCATTTGCATCACATAACAGCTTAAACTCTTCAGAGTTGAATTCACCTCCACGATCTGTTCTGAGACATTTCACTTTTTCACCACATTCTGATTCCGCAAGACTTATGAATCTTTTGAAAGCACTGAATGCCTCTGATTTTTCTTTCAGAAAGGCCACCCACATTAAACGTGAGAAATCATCAACAAGCAATGGGAAGTACCTGCTGCCCCCGATTGTTGATGGTTGAATAGGTCCACATAAGTCACCATGTAGCAGCTCCAGTCTTTTAGTGGCTCGAAAAGATGAGGACTTTGCAAAGGAGTTTCGAATTTGCTTTCCAGCAACACAAGTCCTGCATAATTTATCAGAAAAATGAACTGGTGGTAAGCCCATAACCATGCTGCTTCTTCTCATATCATCTATTCTTCGAAAATTTTGATGACACAATCTGGAATGCCACAGCCACACTTGCTTCTCTTTTTCCTGTGTTAACTGGCAGATTTCGGAAACAAATAATTTTAGGACATACATACTGCCACACGTCTTCTTTACTCTAGCAAATAGCTTGCCCACATCATCGGTTATGGTAAGAAAGCCTCCACTTAAGGAGCACTTGAATTCAGCTTCGTCCAGTTTTCCCAAACTAAGGATATTAGCCCTGAGATCTGGCACATATAGCACTTCTTCTAGCTTTAACACATCACCATCTGAATTGTGAACAAAGACAGAGCCTTTCCCTTCAAATTTGATGGACGAGCCATCCCCAAATTTCACCAAACCACAGTGATTCTCATCCAAAGAGTGGAAGAAAGATTTCTTACACGTCATATGAGAGCTTGCGCCTGTGTCAAGATACCAAACTTGGCTTTCCTCCGTGGTTTCTTGCAAAAAACCGGTCTCAGTGAACATCATAAGCAACTTTGATTCCTCCACTGTTATATTTGCAGCCTCTTCACGAACTCTTGGCTTCTTTTCATTCGTGCACTCATCTGCAAAATGCCCAAATTTTTGACAGTTATAGCACCGCACCTTTGATTTATCAAACGGTTTCTTCTCTTCATCTTGTTTCTGGTCTTCATTTTGGGAATTTTTGCTTCTGCCTCGACCTCTGCCTCTACCCCTTCCGCGTCCTCGTCCTCTTGAGGTCTGTCCTTCGGAAGGTTTGGTTTTCTTCATATGATTCATAGCTCTAGTTAACAGTGCCTGCTCTTCTTCCCTTGCATCTCGTTCAGCAAGACGCATCTCGTGGATCTTGAGAGATCCAATAGCTTCCACAAGTGACATGGTGTCCATATCACCGAATTGCTCCAGAGTGAGCGTAAGCGTATCGTACCTGGGGGGCATGGAACGAAACAGCTTTCTCACAGCTTCTCGATCTTCAATGTTGTCACCACATTGCCTTAGCTCGAACACTGTTCTTGTGAATTTGTCAGTGAAATCACCGATCTTATCCTCCTTCTTCATGGTAAGATTCTCGAACTCTCGACGCAAGCCTTGAGCTCTGGACTGGGCGAGCCGATCAATCCCCACATGGAACGATCTGATGATATCCAGCTGCACTCCTGATGCTTCTGGAATCGCAGCAAGCATGGCAGAAAGAGCCAGCCTGTCTTTCTGTCGATTCGTCTCCGCTCCGGCTACAACATCCCACAGATTCTGGGCGTCGAGATGCACCTCCATCCTCATAGCCCAGTGCCGGTAGTTTGTCGCTGAGAGCTGCGTCAGCGGTGTTGGAACAACGACCTCGAGTTTCCTCGTCGAGTCGTCGATCGTGTTCTTCTCTCCTTGAGTTGATGGTTCTCCACGCTTCGGCATTGCGACAGGTCCTTGGAATCAGACTGGCTCTGATACCACTTGTAAGCACAAAGGCTCTCAAGGAACGACCTGCTTCAAGCCAAGCCACACAGAGACGGAGGGAGAACCAAGAACAAAAGCACACACTTAAGGAAAGAAGAAAACACACAGCGTATTTCGCACACACACAGCATCCTTCACAGGAGCATTTAAATGAACACAAGTCTAAAGATAGCAGTTACAACCGTCGGGCCCCACTTCCTCAGACGTGGCTTTGTGGATGCCGCCATAACTCCACAGATCCGACGGCTGCGACTTAATCCTGCACAAAATAGGAAACTAAACGTTGGATTTGGAATCTACGGTGAGGATCACTCTATCACTCCCATGGTGCCTTTCTCTCTCTTTCGCTCTCTCTCCGTTCCTTTCTATGTCTTTCTAGATCTTTCTCATTGATCCTGAGCGTGGGGTTTTCGTTGGAGACTGGCGTAAAGCTTTCGATGTTTCTTACCCAAGGTGATATGGTAGGTCGATCTGCCTACCTATCGCGCCGATGGTTCTTTCATCTCGTGCAAAAGTCTCTGGAGCGACCCCGCCACTCCAGAAGACTATCGCCAGAGATGTTCGCCATATATAATGGATATGATGTCTTAATTTAGTTATTTTGAATCTCGTGGGAAAACTTCAGAGGGTTCCTATTCCAGAGGGCCTATTTCTGATTTTTTTGCATTGCCAGGAGTTATTGAAGATGTAAAGGCTCCAGAACAGGGAGATCCGCCTACTGGGTTCATCAATCAGTCAAACAGCTTTTTTAGCAAACCGAATAGCTTTATTTTATCATCCGGGTTAGGACACCAAACCCATGTTGAGAATACGGTTCAACGATCAGAACAATCGAAATTCCCATCTCCCTCTATGAATGAGGATGTTTAACATCCGCTGATATTCAAAGGTTCTTATTGAAATTCAGATTATTTTTTTGATTATTTCAGTTTTTTCGTTATTTGCATCGTAATGGGCATCACTATACCAATCGTCTTATCTTCTTTTGCTAAATGTCGGATCGGAAGATATTTGCCTAATTGGGTCTCGGCCGTACTAATAGAAGGTGTTTTAATCACCATCTCAGTCTTCTCCTCTTTCCATATGATCTTACGTCCATCTTCATCTTCTTTTTTGTGTAAGTGCAGACTCGGACGACAACGTTTGTCAGAGTGTAGGGTACGACGCCTTGGTCTGGTACATGGCAGGTGCGTATATATCTTCTCTTTCTCCTGGTTTCTCTCTCTCACTCGACCCTCCTCTCTTTCTCATGATCGCTCTCCCTCGTGTTCCCTCTTCTTCTTGCTCTCTATTGCGCTCTCTTTTATTGCTCTCTTGTTCTCTATTTTTCTTGTTCTCTCTTGTTCTCTATTTTTGTTGCTCTCTCTTTTTTTTCTCTCTAGTTCTCTCGTTCTCTCGTTTTTCTTGCTCTCTCTTGCTCTCTATTTTTCTTGCTCTCTCTTTTTTTTTACCACTTGTTTTCTCTTTTTCTTGCTCTCTTGTTCTCTCTTTTTCTTGCTCTCTCTTTTTTTTACCAAGTTTTCTCTCGTTTTCTTGCTCTCTTGTTCTCTCTTTTTCTTGCTCTCTATTGTTCTCTCTTTTTCTTGCTCTCTCTTTTTTTTACCAAGTTTTCTCTCGTTTTCTTGCTCTCTTGTTCTCTCTTTTTCTTGCTCTCTATTGTTCTCTCTTTTTCTTGCTCTCTTGTTCTCTCTTTTTCTTGCTCTCTATTGCTCTCTCTTTTTCTTGCTCTCTATTGTTCTCTCTTTTTCTTGCTCTCTACTGTTTTCTCTTTTGTTCTCTCTTTTTCTTGCTCTCTTGTTCTCTCTTTTTCTTGCTCTCTATTGTTTTCTCTTTTGTTCTCTCTTTTTCTTGCTCTCTTGTTCTCTCTTTTTCTTGCTCTCTTGTTCTCCCTTTTTGTTTCTCTCTATTGTTCTCTCTTTTTCTTGCTCTCTCGTGTTCTGTCTTTTTCTTGCTCTCTCTCGTTCCCTCAATTTCTTGCTCTCCCTCGCTTTCTCTTCTTTGGCATCTGTTGCTGTATTTCGCTTTCTCTTATTTGGACTTTGTTGCTGTACCTCGCTTTCTCTCCGTTGATCTCTGTTGCTGTATCTCGGTTTCTTTCTCTCTCCTCTCCCTGTCTCTCGGTCAATATTTCTCTCGCTCTCTAGTCTTCGTCTTTTTCTCTCTCTGTCTCGCTTACTCTCTCTCTCAGTCAGTCTTCCTCTCGCTATTTGTCTTTATCTTTCTCTTGCTCTCTGTCCCGCTTACTCTCTCTAACGTTCAATCTTGCTCTCGCTCTCTGTCTTTATCTTTTTCTTTCTCCCTGTCTCGCTTACTCACTCTTTCAGTCAATCTTCCTTTCGTACTCTCTCTCTTTTTCTCTCTCGGTCTCGCGTACTCTCTCTTTCTCTCGGTCTCTCTTTTTCTCTCTCTCTCTCGCGCGTACTCTCTCTTTCTCTCGGTCTCTCTCTTTTTCTCTCTCTCGGTCAATCTTTCTCTCGCATTTCTCTCTTTGTCTCTCTAGGTCTCGCTTATTCTCTCTCTCTCTCAGCCTCTCTTTCTCCCTCTCTTTAGGTCCGTCTTTGTCTCGCTGTCTCTCTTTCTCTTTCTTTCTGATGCTCTCTTTCTCTCTCACTCACTCCGCTCTCCGTCTCTCTTTCTCAACTTCTTTCGCTCTCTCTCTTTCACTTGCTGTCTCGCTCTTTCTCTCATTCTCTCTCTCTCTCTTGCTCTCTTGGTCTCTCGCCTTTCTCTCTTTCGGTCTCTGTTGCTCTATCTCTCTCTCTCGATCTTTCTCTCTCCGTCTCTCTTGGTCAATCTTTCTCTCGCTTTTCTCTCTCTGTCTCTCTAGGTCTCGCTTACTCTCTCTCTCTCTCAGCCTCTCTTAATCCCTCTCTCAAGGTTTATCTGTCTCGCTGTCTCTCTTTCTCTCTCTCTGTGTCGCGTACTTTCTCTCTCTCGGTCAGTCTTCCTTTCATTCTCTCTCTCCCTCTTTCTCTCTCTCGATCTGCTGAGCCCGTCTCTCCGTCTCCTATCTCTCTCGCTGTGAACCTTTCTCTCGCTCTCTCTTTCTTGCACTCTCTTTCTCTCTTTCTCGCACTCGGTCTCTCTCTTTCTCGCTCTCGGTGGATCTTTCACTTGCTCTCTCTTTCCATGAATATGTCCCTCGTTCTCTCTGTTTCTTTCTTTCTCGCTCTCGGAGAATCTTTTTCATGGTCTCCCGCTCTTTCTGTCTCTCGGTATGGCTTAATCTCCCTCTCACTCTCTCTTGCTCACTTTCTCTTTCTTTTTCGGTTTACTTCCTCTCAATGTCAACTGTCTTTCTCTCTCTCGATCTCTTTATTTCTCACAATTGGACTCCCTCTCAGTCTCTATGTCTTTCTAGATCTCTCCCTCTTTGATTATCGCACAGTCAAATATCGAGCTAGGACTCTTGCTCGCATCTGGCGTGTGTCGGTCTCAATGTTCAGGGCAAAACACTGAGCAGCCTTGATCTCTTGCAGCGGAAGCTTTGCAAATGCTTAACATCGCATAGAAGGGGTTAGAGGAGATGGTGGGGATGCAGCCCCATCAGGGAATAGGGTCTTTGCATTAATATCATAAAATAGTACATCATTGTTGGGACCCTTACATGGGGGAAGACGAGGGGTGATACAATGAACGAGACGAGGCGGCTTGCGCCAGAGTACTGTCACTGCACCGCCTCGAGGCCGGCGTTCCGCTCGCGCATGCCCGCTCTGCAGCTACACAAGTGCGCCGGGCCGGGCGCCGTGCGCCCGCATGCGTGGCGATCACACACGCCACCCGTGCCTTGATGATCACACACGCCACCCCTGCCTTGACGATCACACCCGCCACCGGCACCCATGTCAACATCCTCGCATTCAGTCTGCACGACGCTACCACATTCGACGCCCCCGAGCTGAGCGCTACGCGCCCAACACTACCCGCGGGAGCGCTACACGCCCTCTATGCCATCTTGGCGCTCTCAATGCGCCACATGCCTTAGTCTCCTTGCGGGATGTCTCCCGGCCCCCACGCCCCGCACACGCAATGCGCGCGCTGCCCGCGCGGCCGCTGTGCGGCACCCCGCACAATGCCGCATACTGCACCCGCGGCACGCCGCCCGGCTTGCGCGTCTCGCACCCGCGCGCTTCCTGCTCTCGCCCGACGCTTGGCGCTTTCGTGTAGCATTGGCGCCCGTGCGTGGTGCTTGGCATTGGCACGCGCACACACACACCTATCAGCCCACGCAAACCGTACCTGATCCGTTCCGCCCTGGGCGTGGATAAGCACATGCACCGTTTGTAGTGTATCACCACGTACAGGGGAGATGGCCTGAAAGATCAGGTATTTGGGCATCTCTACCCATAATGACTCAGTCCTTTAATGTCGTGAGCCGAAAATGCAGACACGCCCTCCCAATAAGCACGCAGGCCGCTAGACAAGAAGTGCCGCCTAGTTAGGGGCCTAGCACGCCCCTGCCGTGTAAACTTGTCGACGCCCTCGTGGACACCTGCTGCTTCGCTTCATATGCTCGCAGTAGATCCTCGAACTACAATAAGTCTGAGTCGCGTTCCCAGGTGGCTGATTCCGGTGGTCTATTCTTCCACTTAATTAGGTACACAATCTTGTGATAGCAACCGTGACGCCGAAATGCGCCCGCACATTCGGCTGCGCACGCTGGGGCTAGTTCCTCGCCACGTCTTCGGGATCTGGTATATGTTTCTTCAGAACCGACACATGGAAGACCGGATGGACTGCCAGTCGACGGGGAATGTTGAGCGAGAAGGCAACCCGTCCGATCTTCGCTACCACTTCAAAAGGTCCATCATAGCGGGGTACCAGACCTTTGTGACGTTGCTTTGTTTGCTTCGTCTTTAACATCTGCGCGTTGGTCTTCAACAAAACCAGGTCGCCGACTTGGAACTCTACATCCCTTTTGTGTTGATCGGCGTGCTTCTTCATTCTTTGAGAAGCACATTCTAGTGCCTCGTGGGCTTCCTCAATACGAGCATGATAATCGCGCGCAAAGCGGAAGGCCGCGGGGAAATATTCGTTCCCCTTTCTCTTCACCACTTCCGGAGGAGTCAGTGGCTGTCTTCCCGTTGCAATCTCGAACGGCGAATGACCCGTAGCCGAACTCCGGTTGATGTTACGCGCAAATTACGTTGCATCTAGCACCTCCACCCAATTCTTCTGATTGACCAAAACGTAATGTCGTAGGTATTCTTCGAGCATGGAGTTAACACGTTTTGTGTGACCATATGTCTAGGGGTGGAAGCTCGTAGAAAATTTGAGCTTGGAGCCCATGTACTTGAGCAGTGACTCCCACAAACGACACGTGAATCTTGTATCTCTGTCGCTAATGATGTCCAGTGGAAGACCCTAGTACTTCGCCACATAGGACATGAACAGATGAGCCACGCCATCTACGTGCACTTCCGACGTGGTGGGGATGAACGTGGCATATTTGGATAAACGATCGATGACAACCAGAATGGCGTCATGCCCCCCACGCGCGAAAGGCAAGTGATGAAATCCATCGAAATAGACTCCCACGGTATGCTCGCCCTCGGGAGAGGTTCCAACATTCCAACTGCCTTTGCCTTCTTCGTCTTGTCTTATTGACACTCCAGGCATGAACGAACATAGGCTTCCACATCTCGTTCTATTCCTGGCCAGTGATAGTTGTTCGGCAAGAGCGCAAGCGTCTGGGCCTGCCCTGGGTGTCCGGCATGGGGTGCATCATGTCTTTGTAAAGGAGCTTCCAGCGTAGTCCACCCGCACGGGGAACATACGGCCTATTCCCATTTGCGTATATCATGCCATCCTCTGTCCAGAATCTCCTTGTCTTGCCCGTAGCAATGCGCTTCATCAGGCGAACGGCTTCTGGATCATCTTTTAGAGCCAACTTGATCTCATCGAGAATGCTTCCTTAGACTGCTGAAAGTGCGGCCATAAACACTTCTAGTTCTTTGCGTCTTAAGGTGTCGGCCACTTGATTGGCGCACCCTGGTTTGTACTTCAAGACGAAGTCGAACTCCGCCAAGAAATCCTGCCATCTTACTTGCTTCGGGGTCAACTTCTTCTAGGACTCGAAGCAACTGGTGGCCACATTGTCGGTGTAGATAACAAATTTTCCTTCGCGGAGATAGTGGCGTCAGACTCACATGGAATGTACCACCGCTATCATCTCCTTCTCGTGTACTGAATATCTTCTTTTCGCGTCATTTAGCTTGCGGCTCTCGTAAGCCATGGGGTGTCCATCCTGCATCAAGACATGTCCAAGTGCGAAATAAGAAGCATTAGTATGTACCTCATATGGTCTATTGAACTTGGGCAATCGGAGCATCGGTTCACTAGAGACTGCACCCTTCAGCTTGACAAATGCTCTTTGACATCGGTCTGTTTACTACCACTTCATATCTTTCTTTAACAGATCTGCTAGAGGTGCAGCTAGTCGGGAGAAGCCTTTGATAAACTTCCGGTAGTAATTAGCCAACCGAAGGAAAGATCTCAACTGTGGCACTCCCTTCGACTCTGTCCAATTCCTGATGGCCTCCACCTTGGAGGGATCCATGTGAACACTTCCCTTTCGGACTGGTGTCTGAGGAACTCAATCTCCTACAAGGCAAACTCACACTTTTTCAGGTTGAGGTAGAGCTCGTGCTCCTTCAGCTTGGCCATCACCTTCCTTAGGTGCCTCACATGGTCATCCAAGCTCTGGCTGTATACGAGAATATCATCCAAGTACACAAATACAAAAAAGTAGCAAAAAGTGGCAGGAGCGTTCGCGAGCCCAAAAGGCATCACGCAAAATTTGAAGGATCCGTAATGAGTCACGCACGTCGTCTTCGGTTCCTCCCCCTCCTTGATCCGCACTTGGTGGTACCGGCTCTTCAAGTCCATCCGTGAGAAGTGGCAAGCCTCGTTGAGCTTGTCAAACAACTCTTCAGCATTCGGTACAGGATATTTATTTTTTAGTGTTACCTTGTTCAAGGCTCGGTAGTCCACACAAAGCCGGATCAATAACAATAATTAGAATTTAAAAAGGTTCGACCTGAAATTCCGAAGGCGCAAGAGCGGGAGCGATGAAGGTTCTGCAAGAAAAACCTGCTAAAAACCAAAACCTTAGAGTAATCAACACAAGCGGGGAATGTTATTATATAACATAACCTGTGTTTCCTTCTTTATTATAATACATGTATGATTAGATGCTGGAACTAAATAAAGGATCCTTCGATTTATACTATAACCAAAATGTCTATGTACCGCCAGTAGATGGGATTTTGCTTGCCCCTTAAAAAAAAAGACCCCTCCGGAACCAAATCATTATTTATTTATTTTTAAGTATATAGTTTATAGTATATTCAACAAAAAAGCCAAAATGGCAATCTTCTTCGATGGAAGAAATAACGAGGTGGAAAACAAGAAAGGGAATCTCTACAATGACACTGTAAAAAGGGGGATGTAGCGCTGCTTGGTAGCGCGTTTGGTTTGGGTAAAAAATGTCACGGGTTCAAAACCTTTCATCCCTACCAATTACTTATCCTATGGGTAAGAGGGATTAATTGAGATCGATTATAATTGGGCATAATTTTGCATTTTATGAGACTATATGCAAGGAATTTCTTTGCCATACAGTTGTATCTTCTGTCATAAGAAAGCGCTCTTAGTTGAGTTCGGTAGAACGTCGGTCTCCAAAACCCAATGTCATGGGTTCAAATCCTACAGAGCGTGAATATGTTCTTTGTTATATTGAATAACAAACAAGAAACTAACTTAACTGAAAAAGTTGAATTACAACTCAAATTCCTGCGGAGAGGCGCGGAAGCGGTGAATATATGAGGATTTAGACGCGAGTGAGCGAGCGTTTAGGTGCTTATGAGCAGGCGCGAGTGAGCGGGAGCGATGAAGATGAATCTGAATGGAGCGACCCATCCATCTTCTTCTGGAAGGGAACTAGGGCGTCGAAGGGAGCCTTGGACGGCCGGATGAACTTGCTCTCCAGCAATTCTTGAAGTTGTTTTCTCAGCTCTTCCAGGTAAAGGGGGGGGGGGGATCTTGTAGGGTGCCCACGCAGGGGGACATGTACTGTGAAGTAATTCAATCTCGTGGTCCAAATCTCGCTTGGGCGGCAGCTTCGCGGGGAGCTGCGCGGGCATCACCCCGGTAAACTCCCGTAGTACCTCCGCAATTGGCCCCGGTAGTCCACCCGCGGCTGCAACGGGGTTGTTATCATCGTCGTCACCCCAACTAAGTGCCGCCAAACGGGCTGGTGCACATCCCTGCCTTTCACCCTTTTTCTAGGGTGTCGGCCCTCATATGGTGACAAGGAAGGTCTCTTCCCCCTTCCTCAATCCATTCTTGATTTACATGACGGACATGAGAGCGGTATTCCACGGCTTCTAGGCCCCTTGGTCGCTCACAAAACATGGGTGAGATCCCTCTGGGAACAACATGCCGCGGTACTGAGGAAACACAACTACGCGCAATCCCATTAGGAGGTCGAGACCCAGGACGACCGTGAAGTCATTCATGGGGGACACGATGAAGTTGGTCCGGGCCTCCCACATTTCCACCGCACCCCCTTGGCCACGCCAACGATGTCTCGGGCCTCCGAATTGACAGCCTCGATCTTCCCCATGCTTGGAGAAAGCTTCAAGCCGAGCTTCTTTGCTTCACATTCTACGAGGACATTGTGCATCGCCCTTGTGTTGACCATGGCCGTGGAGGGTTTGCCTTCAATCAGTACCAGGACGTGCAAGAGGTCCATACCCTCATACTAGACTAGGGCACCTCCCTGTAGTGCCACCAGGCACTAGAGGGGTTTCAGGGTCATCGTACTGCTAACCCCGTGAACATCCGATTGAGCCGGCGGCATGACCATCACATTGACATTGGTGGCCGCCGCCGTACCTCACGGGCAATCCTTCATGAAATGGGGGCCTCCACAAGCGAAACAAGTCAACCTGTTGCCCCCACCGTCTGGATTCTGTCTCCATAGTCTCGGGATGCCATGGCCTGGCTTAAACTTCCTTTTCAGGCCTTGATTGCTTGGTGTTGCTAGTGCCTCACCGCGTTCTTGGTGCGGCTTTTTCCCGTTCACGGGTTTATCCTCTGCTTTGGTGGGTCTAGAGGGGTGGAGCTCTGTTCCTTCCACGACTTTGTAAGCCGAATTTAGGTCTCTACAATATCTCCTCTCAAGCTCTGTTTGGAGCCAGTGGGGAAGGCCCTTAGCGAAATGGTAGAGCTTGTACGCCTCAGACATGTCGATGATCCTCCTGATTATGGACACAAATTGGCCCACATATTCTCTTGGATTACCCGTCATCCTGAGGTTTTCAAGTTCTCCCCTCACAATCCACGTCGTGTTGTGCGACATGAAGTTCTCCTTTATCTCCCACACAAAGTATTCGTATGTGGGAGGTGGCCAATTTCCGCACTCCTCTCGCTAACGCTACCACAACTTCACTTTGTCTGTGAGGAAGTAGCTAGCACACAGCACTTTCTTCTCATTTGAGAGTTCTCTGTCACCAAAATATCGATCGCAGTCATATAGGAAATCTGCCACTACGTCTTCCCTACGGGACCCGTCGAACTGCGGTGGAGGGAGTGTGTGCTTTTCTCCATTGTCACTGCTGGGATGGCTGCTAGGGCCTTCTTCAAGCTTTTCCACCTTTATTTTTAGGGTCAGGACCATCTCGGTCAGCTGTTAGATCGTGTCCTCGTGTTGTCTCACATCTTCTTTGAGGACTTCCTGCTTTTGGCGGGTCTCCACCCGCAATTTTCTCATGTCCGACGTTGTTTCATCGTAGTTCTTGTCAACTTGGGACTTCAAACCCAACATGTTATTTTGCAGCATCCGGGAGTTGAGCATCTACTCTTTCTCCTTCTGTCGTCCCTCTTTGCATAACTTTGTGCGAAACGACTCCATCTCCTCAACCAGGGTCAAAAGCACAGGGGGAGGCGATCCAACCTGGCTCTGATACCAGTTGTCACACGGTCAAATCTTGAGCTAAGACTCTTGCTCGGATCTGGCGTGTGTCGGTCTCAATGTTTAGGGCAAAACACTAAGCAGCCTTGATCTCTTGTAGCAGAAGCTTTGCAAATGCTTAACATCGCATAGAAGGGGTTAGAGAAGATGGTGGGGACGCAGCCCCATCAGGGAATAGGGTCTTTGCATTAATATCATAAAATAGTACATCATTGTTGGGACCCTTACATGGGGGGGAAGACGAGGGGTGATACAATGAACGAGACGAGGCGCCTTGCGCCAAAGTACTGTCACCGCACCGCCTAGAGGCTGCCGCTCCGCTCGCGCATGCCTGCTCTACAGCTACACAAGTTTGCCGGGCCGGGCGCTGTGCACTCGCGGGCGTGGCG
Source organism: Wolffia australiana (assembly GCF_029677425.1). Classification (NCBI taxonomy): domain Eukaryota; kingdom Viridiplantae; phylum Streptophyta; class Magnoliopsida; order Alismatales; family Araceae; genus Wolffia; species Wolffia australiana. The sequence goes on from NC_135842.1 coordinate 16,481,773, forward strand.
ATCACACACGCCACCCCTACCTTGACGATCACACCCGCCAGCGGCACCCGTGTCAACACCCTCGCACGCAGTCTGCGCGACGCTGCTACATTCGATGCCCCCAAGCCAAGCACTACGCGCCTAGCAGTACCCGCGGGAGTGCTACGCGCCCTCTATGCTATCTCGGCGCTCTTAGTGGGCCACATGCCTTAGTCTCTTGGCAGGATGTCTCCCGGCCCTCGCGCCACACACACGCAATGCGCGCACTGCCCGCGCGGCCGATTCGCGGCACCCCGCACAACTCCACGCACTGCACCCACGGCACGTCGCCCGGCTTGTGCATCCCGCACCCGTGCTTAGTGTTTCCATCTCCCCCACGACGCTTGGCGCTTTTGCGTAGCGTTGGCGCCCGCGCGTGGCGCTTGGCGTTGGCGAGCGGCAATTCGCGCACGAGCGCACACACCAATCAGCCTGTGCGCCGAGCATGCACGAACCATACCTGATCTGTCCTCCCCTGGGTGTGGACGGGCATGTGCAGTGTCTGTGGTGTATCACCACGTACAGGGGCAATGGCCTGAAAGATCAGGTATTTGGCCATCGCTATCCATAATGACTCAGTCCATTAATGTGGTGAGTCGAAAACGCGGACACGCCCTCCCAATAAGCACGCAGGCCTCTGGACAGGGAGTGCCCCCTAGTTAGGGCCCTAACACTGATTCAGACAGAGGTTTTTAGTTAGTGACTAGTTTAACACTATTCACGTTTTTCTCACCAATAGAAAACCCCGAGGGTCGAGGTGCCCCTCTACGGCCCCAATGGTTCCTTCAAAAACAACCTTGCTGTTTGAGAAGCGTATTAAATGGGGGCAATGTGTTTCCTTCTGAAATCCCACCCAATCTAAAGATTGGTGAAATGGAGCTTCCTTCTGTCCAATGCCCGACACCCACCATTGAGACCACTAGCGTCCCTGAGATGGTCGTCTTGACATTGCAGTCGCCTCGTGGGGAACACGCCTGGTTATCCTCCGCAAGAATAGTTGGGCCCCAAGAGATCCCAACTTTATTAACTACCGGGGTTTAAATCAATCACTCTCTTAGGGTCGATTCTTTCCGTTTCATTGTTCTCTGCGTCACAAAAAGCATCATTTTACCCATCATATTATTCTTCTTTTGCTAGATGTAGGGTCGGAAGACAATTTTATTGAGTGGAAGTTGCTCGAGACCGCACTAATGGAAGAAGGTGCTTCACCTTCTTGTTATGGAAGTATATACTTGGAATACATCGTTCCTCATAGTCGTGCCCATAACGTATCTGTCCCCTCTATGACCGATGTGTATGTTGCCCTCCTAATCTTATTTCTCTCATTATCATTTCATCGTCATGGGCATCACTATATTTCTCATTGTCTTTTGTACTTTTGTAGATGCAAGACCAGAAGACAATATTGTTCAGAGTGGGAATATTCAGAATGGAAAAGGGTACTATAGATGACGATGAATTGCGGGCATTATTACACGACCTTCTTAACCCCAAGCCATTCTCTTCTGTAAACCCTTGATTGCCTAGCCAGTCCCTCTCCGGCATCAGAATTGTATTCTGATTTAATTGTAATTTTTTGTTTAGCGACGATATGCAGAGAACACTCTCATGGTGGCCCAGCTAATGGATGCATCTTTATTATACTCTCTTCCTGTAAAACATACATTTGACCATTGGTATCACCACATATGAAAAGCGAAACTCGTCTAAGAGAAAAACAAGGCTCTTAAAAAACTCTACATCATATTACTGAAATTGTAATATTGTTATCTGCGTATGTGAGGCTTGGACCTTCCGATCATCCTTCTTCCAAGATTCATATTACACCATAAGATCATCCAAAGGGAGAAATCACAATGACCATGGTGCAAAGAGATGATGATCATTCACACTAGAATTTAATGGTTAATTTACCCTAATATGCAGTGTCAAAAATTTGGGTTTTTTAAAGAGAGGAAGCTGACACAGCTGAACTTCTCCCAGTTTAACCTAATTGATTAACCATGCAGAGTTAGAAGAGGACTTATTATTTGAGATTTCAAACATTTTTAAATAAAGTTTTGTATATAGTGTTACATATACCTAAGAATAAACAAGGGTACTTTTAGAAGGGATCAAGTGGTTTCTCACCATAATCCTTCATGATTAAATGGAAAATTATTCATGATACTTTATGTCAATTGTGTGGAAAAATAAATAACAAAAAGGAAGCTCTGGTACTTTGTTTGGACAGGAAATAATAAAGAAATGAGAGAGAAAATTAAAGTTATGATAAATTATGAAATAGCATATAGCATTTAATTTTATATAAATACAAAACAGTCTACAAGTCATATAAAAAATATCTATCTACTATTAGATCTATTTTCCAACATTTGGTCGAACTATGTTCGACTGTTTGACCAAATCACCCCTTAAATTTTATAAAGATAGTATAACAATATGCAAATAGACACACACATCTATAACTATATAGTAACTACTAAATCCATATAAATCGAATTCAACTCCTATTACTGACTTATGACTTAGTAATAATAATATTCATCCTTAAACTTCTCACTAGTGTCTTCACATTCTTTTGACTTTCTTCGTACCTCTCATACTATGACTTCTTATTCCACTTAACTCAAATATTATGCACACTATCCTTGAAATCTATTGATATTCTCATTTAGCTTGCTATTCATTTAGTAAGTAACCAGTAGCCTTTATTTGTAGAACTTTAATATATTTTATAAAACTTCTCCGCTCACTGCATAATTCTAAATAATATTTCTCATAATTCTTACTATCTCTCTCATTTCTTTACTATTTCTAGTAAATATAAGAATCCATAAATGATATATAATATTCTACCACATGCTAGTTACCTATCTTCCACTACACTCACTATCTCATTAGTATTTTTAATATAATTATCTCCCTTAACTAGTAACTCAAATATTAAATACCTATCTAAAGGCCAGTCCCTTTGGAGATGACCTTACTCTAACTTTATGTTTCAGTGGGATTTATATCTTTTATCAAATTCTTTTATCGTGGACAATATTTCTACATCATTGTCAATGAGGATATAGTCATCAACATCTATACTAAAGTAATAGGAATTGGTGTACCCTTCTGGACTCTGATTGGATGAAAAGAGAGTGAGAGAGAAGAGAGAGAGTGAGAGAGAGAGAAGCCTTTGTTCGGGAGGTTAGGTCGTGCACACGAGTGGGGGCACTGCCACCCCCCGTCCCCCACCCCCGGGCCCCCCCACCACCCGTGCCCCGTCCCTGCTGCTGCCCCCTCCCCGCCGCCCGCCCCTCCCTGCCCTGCCCTCCCCCCCGGGCGCCCGTGCCCCCTACCCGCTGCCGCCAACCAACTTCCCTCCCCCCCCCCCGATCAGTTCGCACCCACGCCCTGTTCAGGGGAGTCGAGACGGTGGGGGCGTTCGAGCTCAAGGGAAAGGCGGAGGAGTCGCAACCCAGCACTCTCCACAAGAGCTATTCAGAGACCGCAAGGCGTGCTTTTTCCTCACCTCTCCAGCGCAATTGCCGGAGACCCACCGTGGAGCAGAGGCACCACCATTCAGGCTCGCTTGCAGCCTTATGGCGGAAACTGGGTCCCGTCGCCGCCAGGGAGAGAAGGTTTCTCGCCAAGCCAACAACGACGTGGGCGACGTGGGCCATCTCCCGTGGTCTGACCTGGGGATGTACACACGCCGAAGCGGTCTAGGGAAGATGGAACAAGCGATCGGCCGGCTCCACGGATGGCCTAGTGTGCGAGGAAGCCACTATCGCCACCGCGTGGGCGCTGCTCGCCAGGGGAAACCTTCTCTTCGATGGGTGGGTCTACAATCCTTTATTGTTTAAGACGTTGGCTGTTGTTAACGGCGATTTCTCTGCAATTTTTGTAACCGGCGCAGTTTAGTTGCTCTACTGCTTTTAGGTTTTTTCCTCTTCGAACGCGTGGTGCTTATTTTCTCAATTTGGCTGGGGTTTCTGCTTGCTTCTTCCACATTTTGGGTCATTTCTGATGAGTGTGCATTTTTTGCCTACTTTTTCGCGATGAACTTCCTCCTAATTGGGAATCTATGTATGGTCATGATTATGATTTTGTCTCTCTTGGTAGGTGGAAGTGATGTGTCGCACGTGGTGATCTTCTGAGTTCACTGATAGACTCGACGATCCAGGAAATCGACTAGAGAAATCATTCGCTCAGATCTGGAATTTGCATTATCTGAATCTATTTTTTGGTGAGCAGTTTGGAATTTTCAGAAGTCATTTTTTATTAGAGCAGTCGAAGACTGACACTAGTGTATATCAATCAATTGTTGAATTTATTGTTCGTTCTGATAGTTTACCTGCATAATGTGTGTTAATTTCATAGTTTATTGAATACCTGGCTGTCAAGCTGTTACTTTTAGATCTTTTACATAGTTGATGCAGCTTATGGTCGATATGAGAACAAGAGAGTGGGGTTTGGGAGGCCGGGTGACTGCTTCGATTTTCCTCCAGCGATATGAGAACAAGCATAGCCTATTTTCCTCTAGGGATTGCTTCAAGAAAAAGGTGATTTCTTCTAATCTCAATCGAAGATCCTCAATTTTGATCGAAAAGCTCTATATTTTGATCAAGAATCCCCCTAAATTTATTCTGAATATTGCTCTAAAATTTAGATCTCAGTGATAAAGAAAGATGAAGACATGAAGATAATTTCTGATCGATGGACATCCAAGTTCTCCATTGATCAGAATCTTTTCATCAAACTTGAAATCTTTTCATAGATCACAAGTTATTTGCTCTAAAAATTAGATCTCAGTCTATCGATCGAGAGCCAAACATTTCGGTTTAGAAATTCATGTTCTGGGAGGAGTAGAAAATTTCATATCCGATCGAAAGTTTTAATTTTTAGTTGTTTTATTTGTTTCATACTATAATTTACAGTTGTTTTATTTGTTTCATAAACCGAAATGTTTGGCTCATAAACTGAAGTTCAAATGTTTGGCTCGTAAACACAAATTCAAACGTTTGGCTAATAAAGTGGATTGTTTAGAAATTCGTATTCTGCAGGGAATTGATAATTTCATATTCGATCGGGAGCTCTAACTTTTTATCTAGAAATGACCGAGAATTTTAAATTTTATTTAAATGATTCTGATCGATGGAGAACTTCGATCGAGAATATTTTAATTTTTGCGGAAATCCCTAAATGGTGATTGAGAAGTTCATATCCATAAATTTTAACCGCGAAGTTCGAATTCAATCGGATAGACAGCCCCAAATTTTGATTGAAAAGTCGACATCCGATCGACATCCCAACATTTTGATCGAAATTAACTTTTAACCTTTAAGTTCAGATTCTGGTTGAGGGGTCATAATTTTTTTCCTTCTCTATTACCCTAATTTATGCCAAGCGAAACTATCCGATCTGAATTAAATCAAATATGTACCCTCAGATTTGCAGACGATACTGCGAATAAGTCATAGAAGAAGAAAGCCTCGAGAGTGGGCTATTTTCCCCTTTTCGACGTCACCATTGCTTACCATTGGGTGGTCTTGCTCCCAAGGTATCAGTAAGTTCTTCTCTTGGATCAAATGAACGACACAATTGGTATTTTCAGCATCATCAATTGTAGTAATTTGATGGGTTTGAGTTTGATTCAGCTCTGCTCATTTTTCTTTTTATGATGTAAGGTGGCAGCTGGCAGAAGAGACAACATCGCCGAGTAAAACTGAGGTGAAAGGGTTCTACAGAGTCGATGTTGATGTCCCAACAGATGATTGGGTCTAAAATGAGTTAACAAATGACGTCACAAGTCAGCAAGGATAGCATATGGTGACACAAGACAAGAAGTGATGACATTTTTCAGTAGTGAGTTATTCAAAATGTATTTTATGCAATGATTTAATACTAGTTTATCCTTTTTGTTGATTTTTGAAGTTTTCCAAAATCTGGCAATGTTTTATTGTTAACATTTATGATTTAAGGAATTCTTTAAACCATCTCCAGATTTACTGTTAACATTTATGATTAAAAAAATTCAAGACACTGATTTCCTTCTCTGTCTTCTCTCTCTACCCCAAGCGAGCATTGCGAGTGGGCCCCACCAGTAAAGAATAATGATGATTACGATATTAGTTATCCTCCCATTGGCTTTCATGTTTATAGACTAGGGTTGTTTTCATTCTCAATAAAACATGAGATTAGACCATTGTATCAAAACTCCTATTTGAATTCTCATCAATCCATATTTTGATATTTTCACATTTCCCACTCGTATCTATAATTTTAGGGTGTATCGTAATTTTAGATAAGCTCTAGACAACGATGGCAGTGCCCTCCACTGCAAGCTCGCTCCTTCCCAAGTGCTTGAATGATGAATTTCCTCCACCGCAAGTTTGCATGATGGCGACCACGACAACACACCTATATCAGACAAGCCTCCACCTTCACACGAGACATCCCGCATCATAACACGTCGCTAACGCCAACTTCAGAACTATCCTTTGGCGTGACATGTTGACACGTTGCCAACGTCGATTAATATTAGGTTTTAAATTAAATGTTATCTTATTTTCTTCTTCTTCCAAGTCCTATACATAGGCCGATGTTGTAAGAAATACTTTGCAATTTTCTTTTGGAATTGAAGTTTTCTTCTTTTAAGAGAATTTCTTCCTAGCCTCCAACCGTTGCTGCCACTGCATTTTGTCGCCTCCTCCGTCAAGAGGAGGACCCCCCTACCTGTTTGCTTCTATAGGCCTTGAGATGGATGAACAAAACAAAATGATGCGCAGCGGAAGACTTTTGCGAATCGAACGACATCAACAAAAACATTGAAACGATGTACCTTTGCATGAATCTCACTCGTGATTTCTTCAATCCCGGAGCGAGACGAGTTGAGCTGCTCAAGTGTGCAGCCTCTAGACGTATCCACACGGCGCTCGGCGCGTCAGATCTCCTCCTTCTTGTTGATGAGCCCCGTTCTTTCTCCGTCGGCATCATTACGTCATCTCGATCACATCAGGGATGGAGAGGGGGTGTTGGGAGAATGGAGAAGAAGGGGAAAGGCCCCTGAACAATTCTGGCCTAGGTGGATTTCATTCAAGGCCTTCCCCTATTTTTACTAAGTGGGTATTTTTCATAAAAACCCTCTAAACTTAAGTATATCTTCCAATGTCCAAAAACCATTTGTGTGTGACCCTCTAGGCCCATGTATAAGTCTAGTTAACGACTCCAGCAGCCCAATAACCTTTATTGGCCTTCCAAATTATTTAACTATATCATCATATAGATTAATTAACGTCAGATCGATTTAACCCAATCGATAGGTCGAGACTCCGACACGTGGGGTGCCAAGCTACACCTCGTGTCCCAAAAGATACAAAGAAGTGTGTATCGACTCACTCATGGAACCTGTTCGTCATCAGTTACCGTGTGCGTATAATCCCTCATCCACTTGACGCTCCTTGGACGACTTAGGGTATGGTCAACTGTCAAACCCTAATCGATCATCCGAGTTAGTACTGATGCATTCGGAAATCATCGGAGAACTCTTCTCTGATATTTCACTCCCTTGGCCAAGGACTTCATCGCATCATCTTCCTTGAGCTGTCACCTCTTATAGCGAGGGTGGACGATCCCATCTTGACCACTCAATCGCCTTCGTGTACTTCTTGATGCACCCGAACTAAGACCGTTTAGAATCCCATTATTAGAGACTCGTTGACCATAGCCAAAGTACAACTATCTGTCCACAAGACGTCTTTGGTGTCTCAGGTCTAAGGACCACTTACACAACCGTGACGTGAATCAACCTGATTGACAGTTTGGTATAATACCATTCAGGGATTCGTACGGATCAATTCAATGAACTCTTTCCACTAAAGAGCACCCACTATCTATCCTTAGTGTCGCCACACTAATGGCTATGGGACCGGCCATACTCATCATATGAGTGAGGCTAGATAGTGCAATTCTATCCGGATACTTCGATGTCCTTCTCGCGTTTCCTTTAAATAGGAATGTCTAGAACACATGCTTAAAGACTAGTGATCTCCATATTATGATCTCATCATAATTCACTAAGTCCGATCATTTATTCATGGACTTCATTATACACACCACACATGCACTATAATGAATATGTTCTATTAATGAATACGGAACAAGATGTGGAATGTGTGATTGGCTTGCAGGCCACATATATTTCCATCACTACCTACTTCTTTGCCTGTCTCATCAGCCTCATGCACGGCCACCCCTTCTGCCTCACACAACACCGTCCGAACCTGCCCGCACCCGCGACGCACAGGGGCGCCCGCGCCCACCGCGCACACAGTGGCATGCGGCTACCACACACATAACTTCAAGCCCTACCCACGTGCACGACTATCGCCTGCTTGAGATCCTACATCTTGCAACAACGTGCCTCGTTTATCGTTTAGTCTTTGGGCCGCTATCCCTAACGTTGTTATGGGTCAACTCCCCCCTTGAACCCATGCCAACTGACCGTGCAATTCAATCCGCGACACCCTATCAAAGCGCATGTCACTCGCTCCCGCCAATGACGTGTCGAGAATTACCCGCATCGCAACGGCGCACTGCACTAGTGCCGAGGTAAATTCTATCCACTTTCGTGTCGTTGTTTTTCATCCAGTGTTCCTCAATTGTTTTTCCACCACCATCAGATTAGCTGATTTGGCTTTTGAATCTTCTCGCGCATAGTTGATTAGGCCTTTGAATCTTCTTGCGATTGACCGTTCAATTTATTGACATTCTTGCTTTGTTTTCACCACGGTGGTTTTAAGACAATACTCCCGCCCTCAATTGAGGAAAGGAGCTGCACCATCAGTATTTTCACCAGATTTAAATCAAATTCGATCATGTGATTTGTGGTCTGTTTTATCCATCTCTAGTTGAGTTAGTATATCCTACCCGTGTCAGTCCTAGTCATCTTGCTTCATTTCAACTTTGCAAGCACAATTGAAGAGGACAAAGAAAGATGATGATGATGATTGGAAATCATAATTTTTTTAAGAGGTCGCCTGGGCATATTTGTACCATACGATTACACATGGTTCAAGAAAAGGTCTAAAAGTATTTTTTTATAATATCGGAAAGAGATAAACAGTCCTCGGCGTCAAGAAAATTTCTAAAACTTTCTGGTCCCAACAAAGTACCATATTTGTCACTTTAATTATTTCCCACAGTTCAATGGCTGATTTACCATAATCCGTAGAGTCAAAATGATGGGTTTGCAAAAGAGGGGAGGGTGACACATCTGAACTTCTCCCAATTTTACCTAATTGATTAATCACGTAGAGTTGGGAGAGGACTTATTATTGGAGATTTCAAAAAAATTTCTATCAAGTTTTCTATATAGTGCAATATAATACCAAAGAATAAATTAGGGTACTTTCAACAAGGGTCATGTTGTTTCTTACTCTAATCCTTCATGATGAAGAGGAAAATCATTCATGGTACTTTTTGCCAATTGTGTGGAAAAATAAATAATTAAAAGGAAAATCTGGTACTATAATTGGACAGGAAATAGTAAAGAAATGAGAGAGATAGTAAGAGCTATCAGAAACAATGAAATATTAATTAGAAATATCGAGTGAGTGGAGAAGTTTAATAATATAAAGTAAAGTTCTACGAATAAAGGCTGCGAATTACATACTTTATTATTAGTAAGCTATATGAGATCTTCGAGGATAATGTGATTAATATTTGAATGAGAATAGTAAGAAGACGTTATAGTAATTGAATAAGAAAGTCAAGAGAAAGTAAAGTCACTAGTGAGAATTTTAAGGATGAATATTATTATTGTTAAGTTAGTAATAAGAGCTGAATTCGATTTATATGGGTCATATGTTACTGTATAGTTATATAGTTGTGTCTTTGTATATTTTCATACTGTTTTTATATATTTTAAGGGTCAATTCAGAGAATTCATGGGGGGATTTAGTCGTATGCATGAGAGTGACTCGACTAAATGCCAGATAATAGATATAAAAAAGTATATATTTTTTACAGGATTGATCGATCCTTCTATATATTCTTTCCAACCTCCCAGAGAAAAGTTTGATAGATTGCCAGGCCATTCTGTCGACAACTGAGAGGCAGGGTGACATGGCACACTCATAGCCACTCATTCAAAACAAAGAAAACGAAGAAAGAAGAGGGTGACATGGCGCGCTGACGTACCGCGACGTCACCCTCCAAAAAAACATGTTTTTAATGTGTTTATTTTGTTTTATTCTTCTCTTTTTAATGTTTTTTTCTAGATGCATGTGTTTTTCTTCCAACTGGTTAGGATATCTGGTAGGGTGAGGAACAGACATATAAATCAAAGGGTTGAAGTACTATCATCTTATGGGAACGCTGAGTGAGCCACCATCATCCACCCACCAATGAGTGAATCAAGTGTAAAGCTTCTAATCTCCACTAAGTGAATCTCTCTTGAGGTGAAAATAGTCATATTTTCAATTCTTATATCACATAATCACCTTTCATTGTGCCACATTGAAATACCTTTTGAAACCTATATGTGTATCCTCTTCATGCATTTTTCCTAGCTTACCCCTTACCATTAACCCAATTTCACTCAGGCTTATAGGTGCCCATCTATTCCTGTCAGTCCTAGATGCTTATAATATGCTTACTCCCAAGTTTCGTCTCCTCTTCCCCTTAGGATTCACCGTGTTATATGTTTTCCTTTCTATACCTTTCTTTGTTTATGTCCACGTTTTCACTTCTGAGCTCATCTTCATGGTACTAGCGTGGAATGCATCAAATATTGTGTAGTTAATCAACCATTATCCATTCACATATTAAGCTTTCATTTATGTTCACCCCTGTTGGAAAAAAAAGAGAAAAAAATTTTGGGTTTTTCTTGTTATCTTGGAAGCATCTATGTTTACTTGTTATGAATGTTGATTAAATCATTACCCAGGCTTAGTCCATAACCCATCTTCACTCATTCTCTCATACCATTCTACTATTTTGTCGATCTGGGAAGTAAGCTATCTAAGTATTCTAAGCCCGTCAATCATCCTTAACATACGTCTCACCCATTCTTTTGAGCCATTCCTCATTCTCTTCTCTCTTTGCACATAGTTAGATAGGAGCATCGTCACTCATGATTCCTTGATACATAATTGATATTCTGCGTTTACATGAGAAGTGAATAATGACTATCTTTTACTCTTAGGAGGTAGCAAACTTAATGGGGAACCATCATGTGTGAGTGAGTGATTTGAGAAAGTGAGGGAAAGCATTACCTAGATTATAGTATCATACCCTGCGAGAAGTAGGCTTCACTCCTCATGACCACAAGCTCTTTCCAAAATCACAAGGGAGTCCGTCATACGCATTCTAGCATTACATGGGTATAATCATTCTCAGAAGTGTAATTGATATCATAATTACTTCAAGCTCATGTTGTTAGGACTATAAAGTGAATGGATCAACCAAGAGATTTTAAATGCCATTGCTAAGGGACTAGCAATGATTTAAGTTGGGGGGTCTAATCACTTGTATTTCTAGTGCCTTATATTATTATATTTACATGTTTTTCTGCATTAAATTACTCATATTTGCATGTTATCATGCTTAAAATGATTAAATCTATTTCGAGAACAAATTTCTGAATTTTCTAACAATATATTCCAAAATAATATAATTTTTGAGATAGAATATGATTTTTGTGGAATTTTTTGATAGTCATTTTGGAAAGATATGATTTTTCGGAGTCAAAATATATATCTATACACATTTGTTGGGCTTTTATTTATTAAATATGAATTTTTAAGTATTTTTGGTTTTTTTTGCGCAATGTGATGTGGCCCACTCACAACCACTCATTCAAAACGATGAACAAGATGAAAGAAGAGGGTGACATGGCGCATTGACGTGCCGCCATGTTTACCCTCTGAGAAAAATATGTTTTTAATGTGCTTCTTTTGTTTTCCTCTATTTTTTTGTCTTTTTCTTCCTCCTAGGACCACATGCGCGGAAAAAGGCAAATGCATGCGGAAGACCAAAAAGCGCAGAAGATGACGCGTTTTGACTTGTTATTGGGCACGGAAAATGAGGATGATGATGAGGAGAGAGAAAATATAGATGCCTAGGATTGCTCCAACTTCAAAAGGCCATAACTTTTGATCTACAACTCTAATTTAGCTGAAAATTTCAGTGTTGCTTTGTCTCCCCCTCTTTCTTTCCAGACCCTCTGATCTATAAATAGAGGCCTAGATCATTGTAAAATTTATCTTGAACTTGCTTCCTACTTTTGTGGGCTGATTGAAAGATAGTGACTTTTGAGATCCATCAAAAGTTTTCTTGGTGTCCTAAGTGTGTGGGAAGAAGCATTGGAGAAAAGGAGGAACTTACCGGTATTGATAAATCGCGGTGATCCTAGCGGAATGTAAGGATCTAAGGTAGGTGTCTTTGCCTTACGTTGTCTCTTTCCCATCACTATAGTTAACACAATTAGGATTTATCATCAAATTTGCACTATCATTTCACTCTCGTTCGCTGTCTCTCCATCCTTACCATCGTACCACTCCATATCCAACCACTATCCTCGTTCATACAATCGTTCATCATCATATCCATCACAATCACTTACTCTTTTTTTAAAGTTAAATTAGCTTATAATTACGTATCTTTTATCGATATCATTAGCTCACGTCTTCAAATCTTGCTTTCGTCGATCCTCTCGTCCATCATCACTAGTATAAGAAAGAATTCCTTAATCATCGTTCCCTATGAAGACAATCTGTAATCATCACTAACTAAGTATTTTTAAGTATGGTTAAATATATTTTTATTGAATAATCTCAATCACCAACGACAAGTATTAACCCTAAAATTGAGATTATCACTCATCTTTCTTTCTTTTTGTCATTCTCTCCATATGTCTTTCTCTCTCTCTGTCAATCTCTCTCTTTTTCTCTCTCTCGATCTGTCTTTCTCCCTCTCTCTTGCATCTTCGCTCTCTCGCTCGCTTTCTTTCTCTCTCTCCATCTCTTCTGCTCCCTCTCTCTCAGTTGTTCTCTCTCTTTCTTTCTCACACTTCTCACTCCGGACATCTATTATTCTCTCTCTTGTTCTCGCTTGCTCTCTCTCTTTCTCTCTTTTTCTCATCTCTCTCCATATACTTTCTCTCGATGTCGCTATGTATTTGTCTCCCTATTTCTCACGCTCAATCATTCTCTCTTTATCTTACTCTCTCGGTTTGTCGTTCTCCCTCTCTCTCAATCAATATTTCTCTCTTTTTCTCTCTCTCTCGATCTGTGTTTCTCCCTCTCTCTACGTTATTTTTTCTCTCCCTCACTTTCTTTCTCGCTCTGTCTCTCTTTCTCCCTCTCTTTGGATTATTCTTTCTCGTGATTTCTCAAAACTAGCAAACACACATTTGCAGCATGTGTTCGAAAAGAAAAAATGTAAGAAGTTTAGGGAAAGGAAGAAACATGGGCTGCATGATTAAGGATCTTCAGTCAGTTATTCTTTCACCCTCTCTCTCATGGTCTTTCTCTTACTCTATCTCCCAGTTTATCTTCCTCTCGCTCTCTCTCTTTCAACTTCTCAGTCAATCATCCTCTCACTCTCTCTCTCTCGCTCTCTCTCTATTTGTCTCGACTCATCACCGGGCACTACCTCGAGCACACTTGACGAAGGAGAAGACACACCCCGAATAGAGCGTCACCAGCTACTACATCGACATTGCGGAGCAGCTCTGGAGGAACGGAGGCGCACACACTTCCTCGCGCGGCTGCGAGGTATCACTCATGTATCTTTTCTTTCCCCTAAATATGGGCGTGGACGAGTGGGATCCTAGTGTAATTGGGATATATATACTCGTTCCATGCCTATAAACATTGAAAAACACTACATCTTATAAATAAAAACCTCCTGGGTGGCGTCCAGGGCACGGCTGGGTTGGACTACGGATACAGCCCTCGGGTTGGCCGTACCCGGCACCATGTTTTTTGCCAAAAAAAAAAAAAAAAAGACTCAGTCAATGTGGGTACCATGTAGTGGGAAAACCCAACTTATGTACACGCCAGAACATTTTTGAATTTTATGATGGAAAAGTTGTATAACTTCTGTCGCCTCTTTTTCTCCTATTATTCCTTACTCTTCTTTGTTCTTCCTTCTTTCTTTCTTCTCTCCAAGATTTATAGTCGATATCTTCTTCTAATTCTTCTGACATTCCTCTCCATCCTTTCTCTCCTCTCTCTTCCTCTCCTCTCAACATGGTATCAGAGCTAAATCTACTCAGGCAACCAACAATGCAAGCTGTCCCAATGGATCTTGCTGCCTTCACGAAAACTGTTTTCAGCTTCTTGTTTGTATTGTATTAACAAATACAAAAAAGCATATTGTTACTTTGTTGTTGTTTTCTTTGTTGATGTTTCTTGAAGCACATATTTGGGCGGGTTCAAGAGTTGCTTGACTGTTGTTGTAGTGCCGTGGGGAAGTTGCCTCTATTGTTCTAGCTGTTGACATATCTCAAAGCCCTTATTTGATCATGCTGAAGTATTGAATGATTGTTGACGCTATTTCTTTCTGGTTTTTTGCACAATACATTTCTGGTTATTATTATTCACCAAGATGAAAGAATCTTCTACTATGATCACGACATTCGAGAATTTGATGACACGCTTGCTAGAGCAGCCTAAAGATGTTGTACTTGAAGCTAGTCCAATCAAACTGGATGATCCAGACATATATCTAAGCTGGATGAGACAGGTACATCTTATATTGACTACACATAATTTAATGGGCTATATCTCCAGCAATGAACAACCTCCAAAAGGGGATGATAAAGCTCTAAAAAAATGGCAGGCATATAACTCTCGTATTATTGGGTTGTTGCTTAGGTGCATGATCCCACATGTTGCTTGTAATCTTGATTCTTTCATTATTTCATCTGAGTTGCAGAAGGCGGTATCCAAATTGTACTCTCATGAGCATAACAGTTTACAGGCTCATAAAGTGCAACGTGAACTCTAGACTCTTATCCAGGGCAACAAGTCAGTGACAGAATATGTTGGAGAGCTTTGTCGCTTCTGGAATGACTTTGATTATTACTTTCCTTTTATTCCCACTAACCGTAATGATTTCATCAGATGCAGGCACATCTACGGTTGGTCAATTTTTTAGATGGTTTAAACATTGAATTTGAGCATTAGCGTTCAGGAAGACTCAACTCAACAGTATGGCCTACTATTGATGAGGCTATTTTGAAGATTATTACTGAATAAACACGTCCGAAATTGGCATCTATCTCTCCTGAACAGCCTGGCTCACGATCTGCTCTTACTACACAACCTTTAAACTCTTCTGGTATTAGTTCTGGCTTGAACCGGGTTGAGGGTTCTACCGCGTGACGTGTCTTGAAGATCTGTGATTATTTTCACAAGCCTGGTCACATTCGAGCATATTGTTATGATTTACACGGTCTTCCTGACCCTCCCAATTTTTCTTATAGCCACCGAGGTAGAGGTCAAGCACGAGCTGGTAATAGTGGGCGATCTAACAGGGGTCATGGCAAAGGGGGAGCATCTAGTTATGCCCATTTCTCTTTCACTTCCATTCCTGAAGACCTCACTGCGCTAGAGCTCCAGCTCCTCCAACATTTTAGGGAGAGCCTACAATCTTCCACTCGTGGTTCAGAAGCTAGTTCATCAAGTACAAATGCAGATTGTCCCAGCTCAACCGTGGGAGAATTATTTTGCACAGTCAAACAATGGAGCTCAGTT
The DNA here is from genome assembly GCF_029677425.1 of Wolffia australiana. Taxonomy (NCBI): domain Eukaryota; kingdom Viridiplantae; phylum Streptophyta; class Magnoliopsida; order Alismatales; family Araceae; genus Wolffia; species Wolffia australiana. The sequence continues at coordinate 16,497,549 of NC_135842.1, forward strand.
ATTTGCTTTAAATTGTCATGATTTATCTACCTAATGATATGACTGGAAGCTCAAAAAACTTTCTTTCGTATTCTAAATGTTCAGGCCTTGATAAAGTACGACTAGCAGATGGTTCATTTGCCTGTCTTTCTAGAAATGGCACTATGAAATGTACTAATACTATGACTCTCCCGTTGTTTATGCATGTACCAAAGTTTCCTATAAATTTACTCTCTATTATTGCTATTGACCATGATCTTCATTATGTTACAAATTTTTATGAAGATCGTTGTATCGTTCAGAAACTCAGAACCGAGCGAACACTTGGGAGTGGCACAATGTGTAATGGAATCTACTATCTAGATGTCGGGGACCATCACAACGGCACTGACCACGGGTTATTAGTAATTTCTTCTCCTGAACATGAACTAATTTTGCACCATTGTCGACTTGGGCATGTACCATTTGATATTTTAAAAGGCATTTATCCACGACTGTTTGATAATTGTGCAAAATCAAAATTAGTATGTGATGCTTGTGAACTAGCAAAACATACAAGAACTCCCCACCCAGAATGATGGCGCACGCCATAATGATCGTCGACAATGTCGTCCGCGCCACTCGCCACCATCGTCGAAGATCGGGTGAAATCGCTCAGTTATTCCATTTTGATTTTTGTCATTTTCCTAGTCGTGTCTCGTGTTTTCCATATTGGCCGTCTTGTTTTCATCGCACTGCGAGAAGCCGTGCCCCCGTTTTCATCCTCCTGGAAAGAGGCCTTCCCCTAACCCTTTTCTGTCTTTTATTTTAATTTGCTCCCCCTTCTATGCGCAATGGTGGCCCATTCTACAAGGGCCCCTAATGGGTTCCTCTTTTTGTTTTCTTGATCCAGTAAGGGGGAGGGCCCATTGACCTCTTCCCCGTTATACGAGAATAAGGGGGCTCCCTAGCCCCCTTAGACCAAGAAGAACAAAGAAGAAAGAAAATTGTCATTTTTTTTGGGTCTCCCTTCCTCGCTCAAGAGAAGAACATGTTGACTAAGAGGGGGGTGAATTAGTCTACTTTTGTGTTTATATCATCTAACTGTCCTTTTATTATTCATTGTTTAATATTGTCTCTCAAGCACTCTTCTCACCTTAACACAGTATTTTACCCTGCTTGGGGGCACAAAAGTGCCCTTAATGCAGCCGTAGGAGATCGCCTGGATTTCAGGACAGTCACAGGCTCAAAGGCCCGGTGAAAGTCCTATAAAAAACCGCAATTCACTATATGTGGGGAGAGTGTCACTCTCGCCTTACAATTACACTTAAGTCAAGAATAAGGAAACTAGAGATGTCTCCTCCACAACACCAGGGAGCTCCTAACATCCACCCTCCTTGTCCTGATCCAATCTAATCTTCTCAGCCTCGGTGACCACCTACCTGCAATAGAACGAAGCCCAAACACACTAAGTTCTTAGATTTACCAATTTCAGTCCAAATATATTTCCTAACTAAGTCGATCAAAAGACACTAGACTATCAACTTCAGAGTGATAAGTCACTTCCAGTCAAGTCTAGGTTGATATTATCTAATGTAATAAGGATCAAATATGGAATCTTAATAATCAATTTCAATCAAAACAGAATCGTAGAATGAAACCTGTTGGAAATTCAAATTCAATTTAGTAAAAGTACATTCAAAGTTAATAAGCTCAGTGTGAACAAATAAACTCTAATAACAATCTTGATTTACTTCAATTATCTTAATCGTATTCAATCAATGATGAATGGTCAAAAGTAATTGATCAAGTCAAAATCAAGTCAATTTTACAAATTGATTAAATTTTCTTGACAATGTGATCAAATGAAACTAGATATACTGGATGCGATCAATTATGATTAAATCAATGATAATATCAAATATGATCAATTGAAATTGATCAAAATTAAATGCAATCAATTTTGAATAATAGATGTGATCGATTTGAATTTACATAATGAGAGAAAAATAATGTTGGTTGATTCCAATCAATGTTATGATTGAATCTATTAATCGATTAATCAGAAGTGATCAAGTCAAAATTAGGCAAACCAGATGAGGTGAAGTATTATCAAATCAATGACCAAAACAAATATGATCAATTTTTCAATCAAATTTATGATTGAAATGAATTAACAAATACAAATAGAATCATTTGAAAAGTATGGTCGTAATCAGATTAATTTAATTGATATGAAATGATACAATTCAATTAACAGTTAATGTATAATCAAATTATGTGTTATGATAAAATTATATGAATGCATGGACTTGATAGAGTTAAGCAAATATGATATGGATAAGATGAATGATTAACAATAGATTGATTATCACAAAGTTGATTTAACAAGAATGCATTTCAGGTTAGATAACCGATGATTCAAATCTGGATAATTAGTTGTGTTCAAGTAATTGAATCAATAATTTTAGAATCGAACTAGGAAAATCAATGTCAACTTTCAAATATTTGGTTTCAGGGATCAAAAATAGAAAAGTCAATTCAGAATTTCAGATTAGTAATCCAAAAAAAAAAATTCAAATACCCAATTCTGAATTTCATATTAAAGAATCAATAATCAAATTGGAATTGTCAATTTCAGATTTTAGATTAGTAAGCTCAGATTCGAATATTCAATTTTGAATTTCAGATTAAAGAATCAATAAATATAAAATGATTGATGAATAATCTGAACTACTTATATCAGAACTTCGATTCAAGGTGCAGATCACAGGTTGAAACTATTATTATATTCACAACAAGATTATCAGAATTGAATCAATTAACCAATATCTCAGGAATGAGGATTTGAAAATATCAATAGCAGTTAGTATGAAACAATCTCACAAGTCTTTAAGAATGTAGATCCTCATGAGTGTATGTTCAATCAATCCACCAAAAAAAGCCCCAATTTGTTGAAGCTTGAAGCCCTCAAGCAAGAACATATCTCAGATCCCAAGGTGAGCACAAAATTTGGAGAGAGAGTGGGCGCCCAAAAAAATGAGCACGTTTTCAAAAAAAGGTGCTTTTATAGTCCCTTACCCTAATGGGCCAAAAAAGGTATTATATATATATGTTTTTCTTTTATATCAAAAAAAGTAAAGTAGGAGGAATGGTGAAAGGCCCTTGTTTTTAAAACAAACTCTTGAGGTCTTGGGTGCAAAACCCAAAATAACCATACATATATATTTAATATTTTTAAACCAAGTTTATATTGATAAAATATTATTATTTCTAAAATCAAATAATAGTATTCTTTTAGCTACTGTAATAACCTGCATCAAGAAGGATTAATCACTCATTAAATTCAAAATGTCGATGAACCATTAAAACTCACCTGATAAAAGTTTTATTCTCATGAAGATCCAACAATCTCCCCCTTTTTGATGATTTTCAATATTTTGAATTCGAACCAACATCTCCCCCTACCTTTGTGCTTTCTTGTTTTAAATTCTTCTCCTCCTCTAAAATCTTCAAAAAAAATAAGTGAAAACAAAATAAAATAATCGAGGGATCAGAAATTTTGGTCGTGTAATTGAGCCAAGTCAGAAAAAAAATGATAAATAGTATGTATATAAAAACTCAACGGTAACCGCATAATGAAAAAAATCAATACAACATGTACCTTAATAGTACGAGAATAAAAAGTTGAACCTTTCCCCAGATATGGGTTTTGTAAATATGTCAGCATGCATCACTAGATTTCATCTTGATCAGCATGCATCACTAGATTTCATCAAACCAAGTTCTCTGAGTAGAAAGTTGAACCTTTCCCCAGATATGGGTTTGGTAAATATGTCAGCAACTTGATTTGAAGTGTTAATAAACTTCAACTCAATATTGCCTTTGATAACATGATCACGAATAAAATGATGTTTGATTTCAATGTGTTTTGTTCTGGAACTAACTACATGATTACTTGCAATATTAATTGCACTAGTATTATCACAAAAAACAGGAATTTTTTAATAAGAAATACCATAATCTTCAAGTTGATTCTTGATCCACATGACTTGAGCTACACATACACCACCAGACCAAGAAGAAGAAAGAAGAATGAGAATCGTCATTTTTTTTGGGTCTCCCTTCCTCGCTCAAGAGAAGAACAGAGGGGAAGGTAGAAGAGATTGCAGAGGAGAAGAAAGAGGGAATCGTGACAGAAATGGAGGCTTCCGTCTACCCTTCCTTGTTGATTTTGTAGCCCGTTGTCCCCTCCATCCAAAGCGGACAGCCCGGACTATTGAGGCACCATTTCCCGCGTCGGCTGAATTCCCAGAAAATTCTCGGCAATTCTGTCGGCCATTTCATTTGTCGTGGGTAGAGATTTGCTGCTTTCCCGCGCCTTTAGCGGCACGGGTTCGTTCCACTCAATTTCAGACCGGATCGACCCCGTGAGTCAATCCCAGGATGTGTGAACTCTCTGCCTTGCGATTGGTGCAGCATACACACTCGTTGATAGAGTGGCTTTTCAACAACTGGAAGCCTTCAAGAACAGTGACGGACGAAAAGTCCCAACCAGGTAGTATCGTGCCTCCCTTTTGAGGACAATGCAAGCCCTCACTCCCGCGTGGACTAGCCAGTCCCTGCTCTTTGTGCACGCTTGCACGACACTGCAGAGTTAGCAGAACCGGTCATTGAAGACTTCGGACATCGCACGCGACAAGTGCTCGATCCGGTGCCCGCCGGTGCCACGATCTCCATTGTCACTCGTCAACCACTGCCACTCCGACCATTCACCCGTGGGTTGACCTGCCAACTGCCGACTACCGAACGCTGATGCTCTCGTCTTCCATCGCCTGCCCTGGGTGTGTTGCTCCCCCATAAAGGAAAGAGCACCCTGAGCTGCAAGACGCTTGAGCCGGCTCATTGCGGCTCCCCCGCACTCTCTTCCTCCGCCCTTTATCATAGCTCCGACTTCGTCGTTTGTTCGTCGAGCCGCCGATCGCTCTCCGGCGTCTCTCTGCTCCACCCGTTCCGAATCGCTGTCGACGTCGATGAAGTTCTGCACCACGAGCCATGCCGACGAGGTACGCTATCCTCTCCCAAAGCTCATTTATTTACCTATTTGTAGTATACTTTCGTCTCGACTCCACCGCGCTCGGGCTAGGTAGGTGAGAGAGAAGAATTGAGAGAACTAGGACTTTGTGAGTGTCTTAACAGTATAGACGAGACCGTTCGTTATGTGCGAGCCCTACAGATAGATTCCGTTCAGCTGTAGACACATCGTCGCTCTGACGGGCTCGAGAGGCCACCATCGCCATCACCCGGCGACCCGTCCAAGCTTGGAGCTCGGCGCCTCCCTCGAGTCAGAGCCTACACGTACGACACGTAGGACATTCATTGCATCATAGTTACATTGACCCATTAAGGTTTTGATATATCAGGCGATGACACCGTCGACGTTCGATACCATCATCTCTTACCCGCACCGAGCCATCATACACAGTGCCGATCAGACGACGTCCCCGACAATGTCCGACATCACAGAATCTATGCACATTTCCAGTTCATCCTCATTTGAAATTATTCATTCTGATATATGGGGACCATGTGTGATGCCGTCTGTGTCTCGCCATTTATGGTTTATTACATTTGTTAATGGGTTTAGTTGTTGCACTTGGGTGTATCTTATGAAGCAAGTAAATGAAACCTTTACACGCTTTCAGTCGTTTTACAATATGATATCTACACAATACTCAGCCATAGTCAAGATTTTCCGCTCGGACAATGGCACAGAATGCATGTCACGGGATTTTCAAGTCTATATTTCATCTCTTGCCATCATACACCAAATGTCGTGCGTAAATACTCCAGCCCATAATGGAACAGTTGACGAAATAATAGACACTTGTTGGAAGTGGTTCGTCGCTTGATGTTTTCAATGAATATTCCAAAGTTTTTGTTGAATGAGGTGGTTCTCACAGCTGCCTATCTCATTAATTGTATACCTCTCCAAGTTCTAGGGTCCAAAAGACCCATTCAATATTTGCAAGGTAACAATTCTTTTATTGTACCCCCAAAAGTATTTGGTTGTGTATGTTTTGTACAGGATCACTGACCATTTGTGAGTAAGCCTGACCATCGAGCCATCAAATGTATATTTGTTGGAATAGTCACCCACACAAAAGGGATACAAATGTTGGTCGCCTTCAGAACAGAAAATGTATGTGAGTATGGATGTGACGTTTTGAGAAAAAGAACCATTTTATGGGAATCCTCCAAGTGACAGCAACACTACAATCTGGGAGCCACCACCAGCATCAGAAGATCGAGCTCAAATGATATATCAGACTTTCCAACTTGATACTCAAGCTACCTTGACTGACAACTAGGGGAAGCAACGTTCGGAAGAAACTCATGCTCCCGATGACAATATTCCTGCAATATCAAAGGTAACTCCACAACCTTTCCCACATAATGATGTATATGTTGAGGAACAACCTAATGAGCCAGAAAGAGAATTAGATGTCCCAATCACTTTACACAAAGGGGCACGTCCCAAGGTGCTCCCGTCAAGATTTCATGATGGAATTGGATACAAGCATGATATAGCAAATTTTGTGTCTTATGAAGCCCTTACACCATCCCATAGAAGCTTTATTGCAGCTTTATCTTCTATAAGTATTCCCAATAACTGGAAAATAGTATGGCAAGAGCCGAAGTGCAAACAAGCAATGCTTGAGGAAATTAATGCTCTTGAAAAAAAAAACATGGGATCTTACTATACTACCAAAAGGGAAGAAGTGAGTGGGCTGTAAGTGGGTATTCACTATAAAGCAAACTCCAGAAGGAACTGTAGATCGATACAAGGCGAGATTGGTGGCGAAAGGATACGCTCAAACTTATGGCCTACATTATGAGGAAACATTTGCACCTGTTGCAAAGATGAGCTCTATATGGACTCTTATCTCATGTGCGGCAAATAGAGGATGGGATCTATCTCAGCTTGATGTTAAGAATGCATTCTTACATGGTGACCTCCAAGAACAAGTGTATATGGACATTCCTCCTGGATTTGATACATCACAAACAAGAGGCAAAGTATGTCATCTAAAGAGATCTTTGTATGGCTTAAGGGAATCTCCAAGGGCATGCTTTGATCTCTTCCGCAAGGTTGTTGTAGGAATGGGATATCAAGAAAGCAGTGCTGATCACACTCTTTTCTTCCGAAGACACATGGGTAAAATTACTGTCATCATTGTATATGTTGATGATATTATTATCACCGGAAACGATGAAAAATCAATCAAAAATTTGAAAAGTAACCTTGCCCAAATCTTCGAAGTTAAAGACCTTGGCCACTTGAGGTCTTTTCTTGGAATTGAAGTGTCATGGACACAAGAAGGTATCTTTCTCACTCAACGTAAATATACACTAGATCTCCTTATAGAGGATGGGATGCTAGGGTGTAAGCCTATTGATATTCCTATAGAACAGAATCATCAGTTGGTACTTAATGAAAGGGAGAAGGTTGATAAATTACAATATCAACGCTTGGTGAGACGGTTAATCTATGTGTCACACACACACCCTGATATTACGTATGTTGTCAATGTGGTTAGTCCGTTTATGCACGATCCAAGATCACGTCACTTAGATGTTGTCATGCGGATAATAAGGTATCTGAAGGGTGATCCAGGTCGTGGAGTGCTATACTCGAAGGACAAGAATTTGAAAGTGGAATGTTACAAAGATGCTGATTAGGCAGGAAACAAAGATGATCGCCGCTCAACTTTAGGGTACATTGTATTTGTCGGAGAGAATCCAGTTACATGGCGGAGTAAGAAACAAAGTGTTGTTGCTAGATCTACAGCTGAAGCTGAATACAGATCCATGGCCCTATGTGTGTGTGTGAAATGTTGTGGCAACGGACACTCCTGTTAGAACTAGATCTACTCAGTCCTGATCCACTTGTCTTATATTGCGACAATATAGCTGCTCTCAACATTGCAAACAATCCCGTGCAACATGATAGTACCAAGCATATAGAGATTGGTCGTCACATCAAAAGGAAATGTTAGACTAGTATTATATACTTGACACATGTTGGCTCAACTAATCAAGTTGCAGACATCTTGACAAAGTGTGTGAACTCAATGACATTCACTTCCTTGTGTACTAAAATGAAGTTGCATGATATCTTCACCAACAATGGAGCTCTATGATTTCTGGATGATTCATGATGTTGCTACTTGTCACTTAATTTTTCTGCTTATGTTTTAGTCAGGTTGGATTTTAGTTAACATCGCGTCCCCAATGTAGACTCAGTCAATGTAGGTCCCACGTAGTGGGAAAACCCTACTTATCTACACGCCAGAACATTTTTGAATTTATGACGGAAAAGTTACAGAACTTCTGCCGCCTCCCTTTCTCCTATTCTTCCTCACTTTTCTTTGTTCTTCCTTCTTTCTTTCTTCTCTCCACGATTTCTAGTCGATATCTTCTTCTCCTTCTTCCGACATTTCTCTCCATCCTTCCTTTCCTCTCTCTTTCGATTTCTTGGTCAATCTTCCTCTCGCTCTCTCTCTCTTTCAATTTCTCGATCAATCTTCCTCTTGCTCTCTCTTCCTCTTTCGATTTCTTGGTCAATCTTGCTCTGGCTCTCTCTGTTTCTTTCTCGGTTAATCTTCTGCTTACTCTCTCTTTCTTTTGATTTCTCAGTCAATCTTCCTCTCGCTATCACACTCTTTCGATTTCTCTGTTAATATTCCTTTCCCTCTCGCTCAATCCTCCTCTCGCTCTCTCTCTCTCTCTCTTCTGTCTCTCGGTGAATTTTTTTTCTCGCTCTCTTTCTCATTCTCTCTTTCTCGCGCTCGCTCTCTCTTCTTTTCCCTTAGTCTCGCTTACTTTTCTCTCCGTCAGTCTATATCTTGCTCTCTCTCTCTGTGTTTTCCTCTTTCTCTCTCACTTTATTTTGTCTCGCTGTCGCAAGTTTTCTGTACCTCTCGGTTGTTAGATCCTAAAGAGTCAATTGCGATCGTTGGACGATAGTAAGACCACATAAATGGAGAGAGAGAGGTAGACAGATCAAAGAATGAACAAGAAACTAAGACTTCCGACGTTTCCTCTCATACATTTCAACGAACAGTAAAGGACATATGTATAAGCCCAAATGATTGTTACAAGGGAAACAAAGTTTACCCCTCGTTTGGCGTGGCCCAATCGAAGTGAATATAACCGTCCGCCATGATCGAGCGGTCCAGTTTTTTCCAGAAAAAACAAACTAAAACAAAGTTGTTAAGTTCGTTATTTCTGGAAATCTTTCTTCTGATGAGATTCCGATGGTCAGGATAAATGCTGCCTTCATCCGTATCTTTCTTTCTCACTGTCTGTCTCTTGGTGCCTTTCTCTCTCTTTCCGTTTGTCTCTCCCTCTCTTTCTATGTCTTTCTAGATCTTTCTCCTTGATCTTGAGCATGGGGTTTTCGTTAACGAGTGCAAAATCTTCTCGTGCAAAATCTTGCGTATGGCGCTGATGGTTCTTTCTGATAGAAGAGGGAGTTGTAGCGAAGGAGAGAAATTGAGAATAAGAGGAAGAGATCCGTATTGAAGAGCAAAATCCCATAGAAACAAATCAACGAAATGTTCAGCTATATATAGGAGAGAAGGGGCGGCGATGCATTTAATAACTGCATTAACCACAGTGCCCGACGCCATGCTGTCGGGAATGATGGCTGGAGGCGGCAGTCGTGTCAAATCGTAGAGGCAGACGTGTGGCGCCTTGGGACAGTGCGAGAGTCGTCATCAAGCCTGACAAGGGCGTGGCTCGAGGCTTGTGGCGGCGTCCGTGCATGCTTCTGGAAGCTTCACTGTCAAGTCGTTGGCGGAGCTGTACATCTGGCGTACAGCTGTCCTCGAGGAGTCATCATTATCTTTGACACTTTCATCTGGTGCAAAATCTTCCGGAACGAACCCGCCACTTGAGAAGTCTATCAGCAGATATCGCTGCCTTATATCAGGGATCTTTTGAGGGAGGACTCAGATTCAACCAACCAATGTGATATCTGCCGATAGATTGTTCTCGAGTGGCCGGGTTGTTTCGGAAGATTTTGCACGAGATTAAAGAACAATGGGCGCCATGCGCAGGTCATTCAACCTTGCGCATCATCTTGGGTAAAAAACACCAACAGTTATAAAACATTATTGAATCACATCTCTTATGACCATTGAGACTACCCACGTCCGGGAGACGGTAGACAGCACACCGCGGTCGACCCTGGGGCAACTGGCCGGGGTATCCTGCGCCCAGATAGATGGCCCCCAAAACATCCCTACTCCATGAATAACCGATGGCAGGTCACTCTCTTAGTGTTATTTCTTTCTCTTTCATCGTTAGTTGCATCATAGTAGGCATCATTATACCCATCACCTTATCTTCTTTTGCTAAATATAGGATCGAAAGATGATTTGCTTGCTTGGGTTTCGGCCGTACTAATGGAAATTTTTTAATCATCCTCTTAGTCTTCTTTTTTTTTCTTATCATCTTTCGTTCATCTTCACTCTCTCATAGGACATTAGCACTCTGTCTTTATCTTTTTCTCTCTCTCTCTCTAACTCTCTCTCTCTCTCGGTCAATCTTGCTCTCGCTCTGTCTTTATCTTTTTCTCTCTCTCTGTCTCGCTTACTCTCTCTCTCTCTGGTCAATATTTCTCTCGCGCTCTCTCTCTCGGTCTCGCTTACTCTCTCTCTCTATCTCCCTTACTCTCTCTCTCTCGGTCAATCTTCCTCTCGCGCTCGCTCTTTCTCTTTCTCTCTCAGTCTCTCTTGTTGGACAATACCCTCTTATGGTGGAAGAATAAGAGGGCGAGGGGTTTTGAGAGAAAGAGGCAAGGGAAAAGAACTCACGACTTGTCTATTAAAAACTGAAATACAACATACATTTATAGGGAAGAAAAAATAACTGTCGAAGGAAAAACGTGGATCCATGCTCCCACGTTTTCCCGCAACTTTCTCTAAGCCACAAATGAGGAAAAAGAACGTTTCCTCCGCTTACTCCACGTCGCTACTCCTTCAAGCCATGTTTTGATGCATCGTGGTTATTCAAACAATCTCCCCCATAATCATGATGCATCTCCGAGATAGAGACAATGCCAAGTCGAAGACGAAGTTCCACAAACTTGATCCTTCCCAAAGACTTTGTGAAAAAATCTGCTAACTGATCTTCAGAACTAACATAATGCAAGCTAACCTTCTTCTCTTCTAGGCATGATCTGATAAAATGGAACCTTATTTCAATGTGCTTTGATCTGCCATGAAGCACTGGATTCTTACTTAAGGCTATGGCAGATTTGTTGTCTACCATCAACTTCACTGTCTTCTCTATCGTGTTCTTCAATTCTGCAACTAGACGTGTAAGCCATATTCCTTGGCATGCTGCTCCAGTTATAGCGATGTACTCTGCTTCACATGAAGATAGAGCAACGACTTTATGTTTCTTTGAATACAAAGCAATCAAATTTCCTCCGAGGTAAAATGCCATACCTGAAGTACTCTTTCTATCATCCATATCTCCGGCATGATCAGAGTCACTATATCCAATCAGTTCACATTCTTCATCTCTTTTCTTGTAGACGAGTCCCAGGTCCAAAGTGCCTTTTATGTACCTGAGAATTCGCTTGATTCCCGTCATGTGTTCAGATGTAGGTTTCTCTATATGCCTGCTCAAAATCCCAACTGAATACATCAAGTCAGGCCTGGTATGAGTCAAATACCTCAAGTATCCAATTATGCTCCGGAATTCAGTGGAGCTAACAGGAGGAGAAGTTGTATTACAACTGAACTTCTGTCTTGCTTCAAGGGGGGTTTGAACTGCATTGCTTTCTTTCATGCTGGTCTGCTCCAGAATCTTTAGAGCATAGGCTTTTTGACTAAGCCGTATCTCTCCATGCTTCTGATGTACTTCTATGCCCAAATATGAGCTGAGCAATCCAAGGTCGCTCATCTCAAATTTCTTCTTCATTTCTTCCTTTAATTGCTTGATATCGTCCTCCGTTGATCCAGTCACAATCAGGTCATCAACATAAACGCCAATTAATAACACATGGCCGGCAGTGTGCTTCATATAAACAGCATGATCTTGAATGCTTCTAGTGAATCCAAGAGAAATGAGACTCATATCTAGCTTCACATTCCATGCCCTAGGCGCTTGTTTGAGCCCATACAACGCCTTCTTAAGCTTCAACACAAGATGCTCTTTTCCTTTCTGAACAAAACCTTCTGGTTGTCTCACATACACTTCTTCTTCTAGCTCGCCATTTAGAAAAGCTGATTTCACATCCAGATGATGTAACTTCCATCCTTCTTGAGCTGCCAAGGCCACCAATACTTGTATCATCTCCATTCTTGCAACAGGAGCAAATACTTCATTAAAATCAACACCGAGTTTTTGAACATACCCTTTGGCGACCAATCTTGCTTTGTAGCGTAGAATCTCTCCATTCGGACTCTTCTTCACCTTGTAAACCCATTTAAGACCGATAGGCTTACATCCGGATGGCGGAGGGACAAGTTACCACGTCTTGTTTCTTTCAATGGCTTCCATTTCTTCTATCATGGCGTTCTTCCATTCTTCTTCCTTCCATGCTTCAATGTCTCGTGGCTCCTCTGATATCAACATACACTCCTCTGGATCAAGATGAATCTGATCTGATTCTTCATAGACTTCGTTTAGATCTCTATATCTTTCTGGAGTCTGGTTTGATGAGGATGAACCTTCATGTCTTGATTGCTCTTCATGCGTAGCTTCTTCAGTGCGTGGACCTTGAGCATAGGAATCCGACAGGATTTGCTCCCCCTGGATGTCATCATCACCAAGTTCAGAGAAACCAGGAATTTCAAGCATACCTCTACTTTCTTCATTTTCTGGATCTTCCCACTTCCATTTTTCTTCTTCTTCGAATATCACGTCCCTGCTCACGTGGATCTTCTTCTCTACTGGATCAAAACATCTATACGCCTTCGAACCAGTCTCATAGCCAAGTAGAATCATAGGCTTTCCTCTATCATCAAGCTTCTTCTGATTTCCACCTGTCATCTTAACATGAGCAATTGAGCCGAATACCCGCAGGTGACTCACATTTGGCTTTCTCCCTGCCCATGCTTGGTAAGGAGTCTCTCCATCTAGGCTCTTTGTTGGTGAACGATTCAATGTGTAGACGCAAGTGTTGACAGCTTCGCCCCAAAATTTCAATGGCATGTCCTTGCTCTTGAGCATGCTTCGGACGGTAGACATGATGGTCTGGTACTTCCTTTCTACCACACCGTTTTGCTGAGGTGTGTATGGGGCAGTAAAATGTCGCTTGATCCCATGCTGGCTACAAAACTCCGCAAACTCTTTAGAGAGAAATTCTCCGCCTCTATCTGTTCTTAGGCAACCGACCTTCAAGTTCTTCTCTGCTTCAACCACAGCTTTAAACTTGGTAAAAATACGAAGAGCTTCTGATTTTTGTATAAGTATCGATACCCAAGTTAGCCGTGAAAAATCATCAATAAATAGCATAAAGTACCTTCCTCCTCCGATTGTTGCGGGCGAGATAGGACCGCATATATCAGCATGCACTAGCTCAAGTGGACGAGTTGACCTGAACGAGGTTGCCGAAGGAAACGGACGTCTACGCTATTTTCCAGCTACACTATCTCGGCAAAGGCTGTCCGGCATCTTCAGAGCTGGGAGACCGTCGACAATCTGGTTCCTTGAAAGTCCACTCAATGATTAGAAGTTTAGATGGCAGAACCTCCGATGCCACCTCCATCGCTTCTAGATAGTCTTCTTGTACTGATAAGAACATCTTCTTCGTGCTTAGCTTCAGCAGGTACATTCTTCCTTTTGTCTTCTTGACGTTGGCCAACAGTCTTCCTTCACGATCATGGATGGTGAGTCCTCCATTCTCCATCACCACTTTGCACCCATTCTCGTCTAGCTGACCAAGGGAGAGAATGTTAGTCCGTAATTTAGGGACATAGAGAACATTAGCCAGTATTACGGATCCATTCGTCTTCGTCTCAAGGTGGATACTTCCTTTCCCGCAGATGTCCACTCTAGAGTCGTCTCCAAACCTGACCGTCCCGTCAGATATCTCTTGAAGATCATGGAATAGATATTTCTTCCCCGTCATATGGTTGGTGGCTCCGGTGTCGAGAAACCAGAGATCCTCGTTTGACGATTCTTCATCAACTCCTAGGAGTAACGTCTCCATTTCTTCAATGAACGCCATTAGCAACGTTGGTGGCTCCACTTCAGCTTGGGCAACATTGAGTATCTGCTCCTTCTTCTCGTTGGGACATTCTGATGCAAAATGCCCAAACTTCTGGCAGTTGTAGCACTGAATCTTGGACTTGTCGAAGGGCTTTTGCTCACCCTGATTGCTTCGATCACCAGTGCTCTTGCCGCGTCCTCTTCCACGTCCTCTAGTGCGACCTCTGCCACGCCCTCTTGAGTGCTCTCTTTCATTCTTCAAATATTCACCACGGCCTTTGTTCTTCTCAATCGCCTTGCCAGCAGAGCTTGCTCCTCTTCTTCAAGTTGACGATCTCGGATCTTTGCCTCATGCACTTTCAAAGACCCAATCGCCTCATCGAGGGTCATCGTCTCGAAATCACCGAACTGCTCAAGTGTTGAAGTAATTGGATCGAACTTTGCTGGTGTTGATCTGAGAAGCTTCCCAATTACTGATGCCTCAGTAATATCCTCTCCAAGGCTTCTTAACTGCGCCACTATATTGGAGAGTTTACCGGAGAAGTCGTCGATGAACTCGCCCTGCCCATCTTGAGATTTTCAAATCTCTTCAGCCCTTGAATTCGAGCCTTCTGAACACGATCAACACCCACATCTCTCTTCTTGAGCGCCTCCCAAATCTCCTTTGCAGACTTCTTGATGTCGACTTGCGCTTGGATCTCCTCAGGAATCGCTCCGAGGAGGATTGAGAGAGCTTGACGATCCTTCTTCCTCGGCACCGTCTCTTCTTCAATCGCTTCCCATAGTCCATGCGCCTCCAGCAACACCTCCATTCGAACAGCCCACAAGGAGTAGTTGGTCTTCGATAGAACAGGAAATAGCAACGGTGGTGCCATATCTCCTGCCCTAGGTGCTCCACTTCCCGCTCCGTTGATAGCACGCTCTGCAGAAAAGCTTCCTCCAGCTTGAGCCACCTCTTCACTTCTTCTTGGCATGGTGTGATATCAACAGGAGGAAGAAAGGACTGCCTCAGGAACCTCTATGCTCTGATACCAAATGTTGGACAATACCCTCTTATTGTGGAAGAATAAGAGGGCGAGGGGTTTTGAGAGAAAGAGGCAAGGGAAAAGAACTCACGACTTGTCTATTAAAAACTGAAATACAACATACATTTATAGGGAAGAAAAAATAACTGTCGAAGGAAAAACGTGGATCCATGCTCCCACGTTTTCCCGCAACTTTCTCTAAGCCACAAATGAGGAAAAAGAACGTTTCCTCCGCTTACTCCACGTCGCTACTCCTTCAAGCCACGTTTTGATGCATCGTGGTTATTCAAACATCTCTTACTCTCTCTTCCTCTGTCTCGCGGTCGAACTTTATCTCGCTCTCCCTCTCTCTCTTTCTCTCTCTCTCGGTTAATTTCCCTATTGGTCTCGCTGAGTCTCTCGCTCCGTCCCCCTTTCTATCTCTCGGTGAATCTTTTTCCCCATTTTTTACCCTTTCCCTCTTTCCCGGTTTTTTTTTTCGCCCTCGGTCTCGCTTACTCACTCTCCCTCTCGGTCAATCTCTCAGTGTCGGTCAATCTTTCTCTTTCTCTCTCTCTCCTGCTCTCTTTCTCTCTCTCCCCTGCTCTCTTTCTCTCTCTCTCTCTCTTGCTCTATTTCATTTTCTCTCCCTCTCTCTCTCGATTTCTTCCTCTCTTTCTCTCTCTTTTTCTCTTTCTCTCTTGCCTTACTTCCTCTCTTGTTGGCTTTCTTTCTCTCTCTCCCCGTCTCTTTTTATGTCTTTCTACATCTCTCTCTCTGATCCAGACAGTCCGGCTTTCTTTCTGATGTTTCTTAACGAAGAAATTGCGCAAGGTAGAGGTGCCACTCTGCAACCCCCATGGTTTTTTTATACCATGGGAAATATTCCAGAAGATCCCCGCCATTCGAGAAGTCTAACGCAGCCAATGCTCATCTGGGGCGCGGGCCACACACCAGACCAAGGCCGAAGCCACGTCTAGACATCTGGAATCTCTCTCTCTCTCTCCCCATATGTTCTCTCTCCGACTCATTTCTGCCTCTTATGTTCCCTATCTCGCGCTCTATTTCTTTCTCTTATGTTCCCTCTCTCTCGCTCTGTTTCTTTCTCTTCTGTTCCCTTTCCCTCTCTCTATTTCTGTCTTATATTCTCTCACTCTCGCTCTATTTCTCTATCTTATGTTTCCTCTATCTCGCTCTCTTTCTCTGTCTTATGTTCCCTCTCTGTCGCTCTATTTCGATGTCTTATGTTCCCTCTCTCTCCCTCTCTCTATTTCTCTCTTATGTTTTCTCGCACTGTTCTTCTCTCTCACTCATTTCTGTCAGCAACCATTCTAGTGACGAATGATTGATAATTAATGACAAATGCCTGAAGAGCAATGAAGAGGAATGATTAGTTCTTAACATTGTCTAGGTAACAACTCTAATTCCACCAGATCAGCTCGGTCAGATCGCGATCCGAGCCGTCCGTTCTCCATGGCCACAGTGAAAATAACGTCAATGAGTTTCTGCACTCTTCTCTTGTCGTTAGATCCCAGATGACTCGCTACTCGTTTGCTCCCTCTCATGGTATCTATCTATCCATCTATCTTTCACAGATGCAAAATAACGTCAATGAGCCAAAGAGCGAGAAAAAAACGAGCAAGAGAAATAATAACGGAGAGAGAGGAATATTGACCGAGAGAAAGGGATAAAGACACATTGAGAGAATGAGAAAAAGGGAGAAAGATTGTGCGAGAGCGATGGGAGAAAAATAGACAGCGACAGCGAGAGGTAGTAAACCGAGAGAGAGCGAGAAAAGAGAGAAAGAGGGAGAACACTCGAGATCGAGAGAGAGAGAGAAAAAGCCAGAGAGCAAGAGAAATAATAACCCAGATAGAGGGAAAAAGTAGGGTTTGAGAATCTCGGTCCAGTTCGGTTTTATGGCATGGACCTAAACCTTACCTGAAGTTCGCTCCATTTACTATCCGGTCTTCGACAGTCCTGATCCGGTCCGGTACGGGGGGTGGCGGAGGCATTGTGCGCGTCGAGCAGTGGCAATGAGCACTTAGGGCGGGTAATGAGAAGCAGGATGGGAAGGGGGATGGGTAGTGCGTGGGACAGGGTCTGGTCCAATCTGATTTTTTGGCATGGACCTAAACCTTACCTGAAGTTTGATCCAGTTATGGTCTGGTCTTGTTCGGTCCCAGTTCGATCTGGTCCAAAATTTCAAAGCCAAGGAGAAGGAGATACAAAGGGGGGGAGAGAAAAAATAACAGAGAGAGGGAGACAGACAAGGAGAGAGAGAGAGAGAGAGAGGGAGAAAGACAGACTAAGAGAGCGAGAAAAAGATAGAAAGATTGAAAAAGAGAGAGGGATAAAAACTTACAACGACAGCAAGAGGAATTAAACTGAGAGAGAACGAGAAAAGAGAGAAAGAGAGAGAACAGGCGAGACTGAGAGAGAGAAAGAGAGATATAGAGAGAGAGAAACTATGAGAGAGCAAGAGAAAGAATAACCGAGACAGAGGGAGAAAGTACGGTTTGAGCATCTCGGTCTGGTCCAGTTTTATGGCAAGGACCTAAATGTTACCTAAATTTTGGTCTAGTTACGTTCCAGTCTTGTTCGGTCCCCGTTCGGTCCAGTAAGGAAGGTGGCGAAGGAGCACCGGGGTGGCAAAACGCGTTGTGCGCGTGGAGCAGCGGTAATGAGCACTTGGGGTGGATGATTGGTAGTGAGTGGGACATGGTTCGGTCTAGTCTGGTTTTCTGGCATAAACATAAACTTTACCTGAAGTCTGGTCTTGTTCTGGTCCGGTCGTTTTCGGTCCCGGTTCAGTCCGGTCCAAACTAATAAAACCTAGGAGAAGGAGAGACGAAGAGCAAGAAAGAAAGTGCGGGAGAGAAAGAATAACGGACAGAGAGAGAGAGAGACAGATTGAGAGAAAGAGAGACACAGACTGAGAGAGGGAGAGAGAGAGAAATATTGGCCGAGAGAGAGGGAGATAAATAGACAACTACAGCGAGATGAAGTGAACTAAGAGGGAACGTGAAAACAGAGAAAGAGAGAGAACAAGCGAGACTGAGAAAGAGAAAGAGAAATACCAAGATAGAGTGTGCGAGAGAGCAAGAGAAAGAGTAACGGAGATAGAGGGAGAAAGTAGGGTTTGAGGGTCCCCGTCTGGCCGGTTTATGACATGGACCTAAACGTTATCTGAAGTTCGGTTTGTTGGGTTTGATGCTTTGGTTCGTCCATGGAAAACACATTCCATGGATGCGACAGCGTGGTCAATCAATTCTCAATAAATCTCTAAAACAAACATTGCAAGTACCTTTTGGGGAACTTGTTCCACCCTTGACTTTGTCGCTCTGAGATCGTTCTGAAACCCTTCACCCACCCGGCCTCTAGAAGTGTCCACGCGATCACTTGGCGATTGGCCGCGTCTTCTTCTTCAACTCTTCTTGAGAATCTAGAAGATCTCCTCACCATGAAGACACTCTTCCTTGGATGAGTGGAGAAGAGAGTGGATAGGGGGAGAGGCTCTCAAATCAGGCTTCCCTGGGTGCTTCAAATGATACCCCTTTCCCTCTTTATATTTCACTTATGGTTTTTCTCAATAACCCTCCAAAGTAAAATATATCCACCAATGCCCTTATGACCTTGTGCGTGTGACCCTCCAGGCCCATGTATCATTCTAGTTAATAACTTTAATAGCCCAATAACATTAATTGACCAACCTTATTAATTAACTATATCAACATATAGATTAATTAAATAAGGATCAATTTAACCCAATCGATAGGTTAAGTTTCCAGCCCGTGGGGTGCCAAGCTACACCTCGTGGCCTAGAAGATACCGAGTAGTCTCGAACTCTCTCATGGAACCTTTACTGTCATCTGTTACCGTATATGTATAATCCATCATCCGCGCGAGACTCTCGAACGACCTAGAGCATGGTTTATCGTCAAACCCTAATCCGTCATTCGATTAATACTGATGTGTAACAGGGATCATTGGAGAACGCCTTCTCCAATATCCTCACTACCCTGGCCAGGGATTTTTCTGCATCGTCTTCCTCGAGGCAATCTCCTCTTACACCAAAGGTGGATGATCCCAACTTGACCACTCAATCATCTCCCTAAGCTTCTAACTACATCCGATCCATAACTTATTTGAATCCCATGATTAGAGGCTCGTAAGTCATAGTCAAAATGTAGTCGTCCACTCACGAGAAGTTCTTGGTCTCAGGTCAATGGATCACTTAAACAATCGTGACTTGAATCAACCTGATTGACGTTTAGGTATAATACCATTCAGGGATTCATACGGATCGATTCAATGAACTCTTTCTCCAAAGAGCACCCACTATCAGTCCTTAGTGTCGCCACACTTAGAGCCACAGGATCAGTTATACTTATCGAATAAGTAGGATCAGCTAGTGCAATTCTATTCGGATAATTCAATGTCCGTCTTGACTATCCATCGAATAGGAATATTTAGAATACATGTTTAAAGACTAGTGATTACTGTATTATGATCCCATCATAATTCACCAAGTTATTGCACCTATTCATGGATTTCATTATAAAATCACACGAAATAATAATGAACGTAAATATTTTATTCAGTGGACTTAAATAAACATGGTAGTGTGGTTGGCTTGACGGCCACATAATATCCATCACGATCCGGTTACGATCTGGTATTGTTCGGTCCCAGTCGGGTCCGATACGGGGCCTAGCGGAGGAGCACAGGGGTGGCAGAGGCGTGCGCGTGGAGCAGCGGCAATGAACTCTTGGTACATGTAATGGGAAGGGGGATAGGGAGGGGGATGGGTAGTGCGTGGGACAGGGTCCAGTCAGATCCAGTTTTTGGCACGGACCTAAACCTTATCTGAAGTTTGGTCCAGTTCCTGTCTGGTCTTGTTTTGTCCCGGTTCGGTCCGGTCCAAACTGTCAAAACCTATGAGAAGGAGAGACGAAGAGCGAGAAAGAAAGCGAGGGAGGGAAAGAATAATAGAGAGAGAGAGAGACCGAGAGAGATATAGAGAGAGAGAGAGAGAAAGAGGGGAATATTGACCAAGAGAAGGAGAAAGACAGAACGAGAAAGTGAGAAAAAGAGAGAAAGATTGAAAGAGAGAGACGGAGAAAAATAGACAGCGACATCAACAGGCAGTAAACTAAGAGAGGACCAGAAAAGAGAGAAAGAGAGAGAACAAGCGAGACCGAGAGAGAAAGAGAGATACCAAGAGAGAGAAAGTGCGAGAGAGCAAGAGAAAGAATAACCGAGACAGAGGGAGAAAGTGCGGTTTCAGGGTCGTGGTGCGGTCTGGTTTTATAACATGGACCTAAACCTTACCTCAAGTTCGGTCCAGTTACGGTGCGGTCATGTTCGGTTCCGATCCAAACTGTCAAAGCCTAGGAGAAGGAGAGACGAAGAGCGAGAAACAAAGCGAGGAAGAGAAAGAGTAACGGAGAGAGATAGAATGGCAGAGATAGAGAGAGTGAAGAAGATAGGAATATTGACCAAGAGAAAAGGAGAAAGACGCATCGAGAGAGTGAGAAAAAGGGAGAAAAATTGAGAGAGAGAGATGGGAGAAAAATAGACTGCGACAGCAAGAGGAAGTAAACCGAGAGAGAATGAGAAAAGAGAGAAAGGCAGCGAAAAAGCTTGACTGAGAGAGAGAAAAAGATATACTGAGAGAGAAAGTGCAAGAGAGCAAGAGAAAGAATAACCAAGACAGAAGGAGAAAGTAGGGTTTGAGTGTCCCAGTCTGGTCTGGTTTTATGGCAGGGACCTAAACGTTACCTTAAGTTTGGTCCGGTTATAATCCGGTCTTGTTCGGTCCCGGTTCGGTCCGGTACGGGAAGTGGCGAAGGCATTGTGCGCATGGAGCAGCCGCTATGAGTACTTGGGGGGGGGTGGGGGGGGGTAGGGGGGTAATGGGAAGGGGGGCAGGGAGGGAGATGGGTAGTGTGTGGGACAGGGTCCGGTCCACTCTAATTTTCTGCCATGGACCTAAACCTTACCTGAAGTTTGTTCCAGTTCAGGTCCGATCTTTTTTGGTCCCGGTTCGGTCCGGTCCAAAGTGTCAGAGCCTAGGAGAAGGAGAGTCGAATAGCAAGAGAGAAAGCGAGGGAGGGGAAAAATAACAGAGAGAGAGAGAGACCGAGAGAGAGAGACAGACCGACAGAGAGAGAAAGAGAGGAATATTGACCAAGAGAGAGGGAGAAAGACAGACTGAGAGTGAGAAAAAGAGAGAAAGATTGAAAGAGAGAGAGAAAAAAATAGACACCAACAACGAGAGGAAGTAAACAGAGAGAGAACAAGAAAAGATAGAAATAGAGAGAACAAGCGAGACCGAGAAAGAGAAAGAGAAAGAGAGATACCGAGAGAGAGAAAGAGAAAGAATAACCGAGACAAAGGGAGAAAGTAGGGTCCCCGACCGGTCTGATTTTATGGCATGGACCTAACCGTTACCTGAAGTTTGGTCCGGTTACCGTTCGATCTTTTTCGGTCCCTGTCCGCTCCGGTACGGGGGGTGGCGGAGGCGTTGTGCACGTGGAGCAGCCACAATGAGCACTAAGGGCGGGTAATGGGAAGGGGAACGGGGAAGGGGATGGGTAGTGCGTGGGACAGGGTCTGGTCCTGTCTGGTTTTTTGTCATGGAGCTAAACCTTACCTGAAGTTCGATCCAGTTCTGGTCCAGTCTTGTTCGGTCCCAATTTGATCCGGTCCAAAATGTCAAAGCCTAGGAGAAGGAGAGACGAAGAGCAAGAAAGAAAGCAAGGGAGAGAAAGAATAACGGAGAGAGAGAGAGAGAGACAGTTTAGAGAGAGAGAGAGAAATAGAGGAATATTGACCAATAGAGAGGGAGAAAGATAGACCGAGAGAGTGAGAAAAAGAGAGAAATATTGAAAGAGAGAGGGAGAAAAATAAACAGCAATAGCGAGAGGCAGAAAACCGAGAGAGAACCAGAAAAGAGAGAAAGAGAGAGACTGCCTGAGACAGGGCGCAAGGGAGACCAAGAGAGAGAAAGAGAGATACTGAGAGTGAGAAAGTGCGAGAGAGCAAGAGAAACATTAACCAAGAGGGAGAAAGAAAGTGAGTGAGAGAAAGAGAGAGAGCAAGCGAGACCAGGAAAGAGAAAGAGAGATACCGAGAGTGATCAAGTGCGAGAGAGCAAGAGAGAGAATAATCAAATTTAACTCCTATGACTAACTTAGTAATAATAGTATTCATCCTTCAAATTCTCACTAGTGTCTTTACTTTCTCTTGGCTTTCTTATTCAATTACTATTTCTTATTACTCCTTCCATTTAAATATTAATTACACTATCATTGAAATCTACTGCTATTCTCATATAGCTTACTAATAATTATGTAACATGTAGCCTTTATTCATAGAACTTTACTCTATGTTATTAAACTTCTCCATCCAGTCCAAAATTCTAAAAAATGTTTCTGATAACTCTTACTATCTCTCTCTCTCTCATTTCTTTACTATTTCCAGTCGAAACAAAGTACCAGAACTTCCTTTATTTATTTATTTTTCCACATAAATGACATAAAGTATCATGACTAATTTCCTTTTTAATCATCAAGGATTATGGTAACAAACTACTTGATCCATATTAAAAGTACCCTAGTTTATTCCTGGGTATTATGTAACACTATATGCAAAACTTTATATAAAAATTTGTGAAATCTCCAATAATAAGTCCTCTCCCAACTCTGCATGGTTAATCGTTTAGGTAAAAGAGGGAGAAGTTTAGCTCGGTCACCCTCCACTCTTTTGCAAACCAATCCTTTTGAAGCTGCAGATTATAGTAAATCAGCCATTATATTGTGGTGTGAATGATCGTCATCTCTTTAGCACAATGGTCATTGTGATTTCTCTCTTGGGATGATCTTATGATGTATTATGAAGGTCCAAGCCTCACTTACCCAGATAGGAACATTACAATCTCAGTAATATGATGTAGAGTTTTTTTTTATGAGCTTTGTTTTCTCTCTTAGACGAGTTTTTCTTTTCATATATGGTGATACCTATGGTCAAATGTATGCAGGGCCACCATGACTGCGAACTCTGCACGGCGTCGCCAAACACAAAAATAACAATTAAATCAGAATACAATGCTGAGGCCGGAGATGGACTAGGCCTTCAAGGGTTTACAGGAGAGAATGGCTTGGGGCAAACAAGGTCGTCTAATAATGCCCACAATTCATCGTCCTCTATAAGCCCTTCTTCCGACCGAATATCCCACTCTGAGTAATATCGTCTTCCGGTCCTGCGTAATAGTCCTGCGTCTACAAAACTACAAAAGAGGAGGTGAAATATAGTGATGCCCATGACGATAAAATGATGATGAGAGAAAGAATATTAAGAGGGCCATATACACACCGGTCATAGAGGTAACAGACACGTCATGGGCCCATTTCTGAGGAACAATGTCTTCCGAGTCTGCGCTTGCATAAACAAGAAGGTGAAGATGAATGTTAAATGGTGAGGAAAACGAAGAAGACTAAGGGGGATATTAAAACACCTTCTTCCATTAGTGGGGCCTCGAGCAACTCCCAATCAATAAAATCGTCTCCCGATCTTCCATCTAGCAAAAAAAACAATATGATGGTTAAAATGATGCTCTTCAATGACGAAGAGAATAATGAAACGGAAATAATCAACGCTAAGAGAGTGATCGATTTGCGCACCGGTTGTTGATCAAGTTGGGATGTTTTGGGGCCCATCTGTTTGGGCCAAGCATAACCCAGCCGATTCCCCACGGGGTGACTGCTGTGTCAGGGAGGCTAGTGGGCTCAATGGGGGGCGGGGGGGATTGGACAGAAGGGAGCTCCATCTCTCCATTCTTTGGATTTGGGGGGATTTGAGAAGGAGACACGTTGACGCCATTCAATACGTGGCTCGGGCCAGGTTCATGGCTCACTCCTTGTAGGGCAACTGACGAGCCCACATTGGAAGTTAAATCGAAATTCCCCATCAGAAGCCCCACGATGTGAGGGGACAGTATCTGAGAGGGCGTCCGATTGTGAGAAATAAAGAGACCGCGAGAAAGGTATCGAGAGAGAGAAAGATAGCGACATCGAGAGGAAGTAAACCGAGAAAGAAAGAGAAAGCGAGCAAGAGAGAGTGAGAGTGACATTAAGCCATACCGAGAGAGAGAAAGAGAGAGAGACCATGAAAAAGATTCTCCGAGTGCGAGAAAGAAAGAAACAGAGAGAGCGAGAGACAGATTCACGGAAAGAGAGCAAGAGAAAAAAATTCCGAGAGCGAGAAACAGAGAGACCGAGTGTGAGAAAGAGAGAAAGAGAGTGCAAGAAAGAGAGAAAGAGAGAGCGAGAGAAAGGTTAACAGCGAGAGAAATAGGAGACGGAGAGACGGGCTTAGCAGATCGAGAAAGACAAAGTACACGAGACAGAGAGATAGAGAAAGAGAAACAGCGAGAGAAAGATAGACCTAGAGAGAGGGAGAAAGATAGGCTGAGAGAGAGAGAGTAAGCGAGACCTAGAGAGACAAAGAGAGAAAAGCAAGAGAAAGATTGACCGAACGAGAGGGAGAAAGAGAGATCGAGAGAGAAAAAAAGATAGAGAGATAGAGCAACAGATACCGAAAGAGAAAAAAAGAGAGAGCGAGAGAGCAAGAGAGCAAGAGAAAGAGAGGGAGAGAGAGAGAGAGAGAGAGAGACAGACAGACAGACAGACAGACAGACAGAAAGAGCGAGAGAGCAAGAAAAAAAGAGAGAGAGAAAGAGAGAAAGAGCGAGCAAGAGAAAGAGAGACACAGAAAGAAGATGAGAAAGAGAGGAGAGCGAAATGAGTGAGAGAGAAAGAGAGCATCAGAAAGATATAGAAAGAGAGACGGAGAGAGAAAAATAACCTAGAGAGAGGGAAAAAGAGAGGCCGAGAGGGAGAGAGAGAAAGTAAGCGAGACCGAGAGAGACAAAGAGAGAAGCGAGAGAAAGATTGACCGAAAGAGAGGGAGAAAGAGAGATCGAGGGGGCCAAAAAGAGAGAAAGAAAGGGAGAGATAGACAGAGCAACAGAGACCGAAAGAGAAAGAGAGAAAGAACGAGATAGCAAGAGAAAGAGAGAGAGAGAGAAAGAACATGAGAAAGAGAGAAGGAGAACGGAGTGAATGAGAGAGAAAGAGAGCACCATCAAGATAGAGAAAGAGAGACAGAGAGAGAAAAAGAGAGATCAAGAGAGAGAGATAGAGAACGCAAGAAGATTATCCAAAACTCTCGTACACTCCAAATTCCGTGGAGACGGAGGGGAGAATATCTCCTTGTTTCTTAAACTTAACATAAATACAATTAAACATGTTATGCATCAGGTCTACTGGCCAGAGAGGGATGGATTTGTTCTACAAAAACATTAGCGTCAGTCTTTGACGAACTCTAATCGTCCGAGACTTGGCCAAGAGAAAACATTAGTGCAGTAGAAGAAGATCCGGCCAAGTATTCCCGAAATAGATAACGATTCGCGAATAGATAGTTGAACTAGAAAGCGGAGAGAAAGAGAGAGAGTCGTCCACGGTTGCACGTCCAAAGCCTTGAGGAAAATTTAAATTAGAAAAGAACAGGTTTAATATCCTTACCGAGTCTGTCGAACAATTGGACACTGCTCGGCGCCATACGCAGGCCCTTCGACCTTGCACATCATCTTGGGTAAGAAACATCAAAAATTTTAAACCAGTCTATGCTCAGGACCAAAGAGAGAGATTAAGAAAGACCTAGAAAAAGACAGCGAGAGAGAGAGAGAGAGAGAGCGAAAGAGGGAGATCAAGAAAGACCTAGAAAAAGACAGAGAGAGAGAGAGAGAGAGAGAGAGAGAGAGAGAGCAAGAAAGATATAGAAAAAAAAACAGCGAGAGAGAGAGAGAGCGAAAGAGGGAGATCAAGAAAGACCTAGAAAAAGACAGAGAGAGAGAGAGAGAGAGCGAAAGAGGGAGATCAAGAAAGACCTAGAAAAAGACACAGCGAGAGAGAGAGAGAGCGAAAGAGGGAGATCAAGAAAGACCTAGAAAAAGGCACAGCGAGAGAGAGAGAGAGCGAAAGAGGGAGATCAAGAAAGACCTAGAAAAAGACGGAGAGAGAGAGAGAGCGAAAGAGAGAGAAAGAAACCAACAGAGAGAGACATCGAGAAAGAAAGGTGCTAACGAAGGCAGCATTTATCCTGAAGATCGGAATATCTATCAGACGAAAGATTGCCTGAAATACTGAACTTAACCACTTCGGTTTTAGTTTGTTTTTTCAGGAAAAAACTGGACCGTTCGACCATGGCGAACGGTTGTATTCACTCCGATTGAACCACGCGGGACAAGGGATAAAGTTTGTTTTCGCCTGTAACGGTTTTGCCTAGGTCCTTTTACTGTTCGTTAAAATGTATGAAAAGAAACGACGGAAGTTTTAGTTTCTTGTTCATTCTTTGATCTGTCTACCTCTCTCTCTACTTGGGTGGTTTTACTACCGTCCAAGGATCTCGTTGGACTCTTCCGGAGCTAACAAGCGAGAGAGACAAAGATTGAGACAGCGAGACAAACTAAACCGATAGAGAAAGAGGAAAAGACACAGAGAGAGCGAGAGACAGATTGACACAGAGAAAAGTAAACGAGACTGAGAGAGACCGAGAGCGAGAAAGATTGAGAGAAAGAGAGAGAGCACGAGAGTAAGATTCACCAAGAAAGAGAGAGAGAGAGAGCGACAGGAAGATTTATCGAGAGAGAGAATAAGGGAGAGACCATGAGAAAGAGAGAAGAAGATCCCGACTGAGAGGAAGACAGAGAGAGTTAGTGAGCGAGTGAGACAGAGAGAGAGATGATGATAAAGAGAGAAGAAGATCCTGAATAAGAAGAAGACAGAGAGGGTGAGAGAGAGAGAGAGAAGAGAGAAGAATTTCCCTAACGAGAGGAAGACAGAGAGAGTGAGTGAGTGAGTCAGAGAGAGAGAGACGAGAGAGAGAGAAAGTAAACCGATAGAGAACGAGAAAAAAGAGAGAGATTGCCCGAGCGAGAGAGAGCAAGCGAGACAGAGAGACAGAGCGAGAGATACCCAGAGTGAGAATGTGCGAGAGAGCCAGAAAAAGAGTAACCGAGAGAGAGGGAGAAAGACGGACCAAGAAAAAAGAAAGCGACCGAGAGAAAGATTGACCGAGAGAGAGAGGGAGAAAGAAAGACCGCGAGAGAGAAAAAGAGAGAAAGATTGAGCGAGAGAGAGGGAGAAAGACAGACCGCGAGAGAGAGAAAATAGAGAATGATTGGCCGAGAGAGAGAGAGAAAGCCAGAGTGCGAGAGAGAAAAAGAGAGAGAAAGAGAGAGGGAGAAAGACAGACCAAAAGAGTGAGAAAAAAAGAGAAAGATTGATCGAGAGTGAGGGAGAAAAATAGACAACGACAGGCAGAGGAAGTAAACCGATAGGAAACGAGAAAAGAGAGAGAGAGAGAGAGAGAGAGAGAGAAAGAGAGCAAGCGAGACAGAGAGACAGAACGAGAGATACCCAGAGTGAGAATGTGCGAGAGAGCCCAGAAAAAGAGTAACCGAGAGAGAGCGAGAAAGACAGACCGAGAGAAAAGAGAAAAAGAGAGAAAGATTGACCGAGAGAGAGAGGGAGAAAGACAGACCGAGAGAGTGAGAAAAAGAGAGAAAGATTGATCATGAGGACCAGAGCGTCATCGAATCGTGCCAAGACAGGGGAGAAGAGCGAGGGAACCGAAGCTCGGTGGCGGCGCCACTCTCGTTCTTCAAATCAGGGCAATCGGTGAGTTGTGATTATCGTAGACTGATTCCCCGACATATGATCTTCGTCATTATCGAACCATGATTGTGACTGTTATAGAAGATTGTTTGATCAAAATCCGTTCACCCTTTAAGCGTTGTTAATCCATCGAACGTCTTGTGTGTTTGATAGTTTCTCCTTGATTCAGATAAGTTTATTTTTATAACCCTTGTAAAAAGTTAAATAGAGACATTAATATCTTCATTTACTTCATCCCGACCTCATTTTGGCTTTCTGTCGAACTCCTCTCGGCTGTCGACAGAGTCGCCCGTATATGTCATCGTCTTTATATAAAACATGTAGAAAAATACATGTACATATATCCCGAGTCAACCTCTTTTTGGCATTCTCTCCAACTTCTCTCGGATGTTCGATAGAACTACATAAATACATAAAACAGTCAATTTTTCTATTCTAAAACATATATAAATGCATAAAACAGTCAATCAGTCGTATAAAAAACATCTATCTATTGTTACATCTGTTTTCCGGCATTTGGTCGAACCACTGTGTGTCTATTTGTATACTGTTATAAAAATAGTATAACAGTATACAAATAGACACACATATATATAACTATATAGTACCTATTAGACCCATATAAATCAAATTCAACTCCTGTTACTGACTTATAACTTAGTCATAATAGTATTCATCCTTCAAATTCTCACTAGTGTCTTTACATTCTCTTGACCTTCCTCGCATCTCTCATACTATGACTTCTTATTCCACCTAACTCAAATATTATGCACACTATCCTTGAAACCTGCTGCCATTCTCATATAGCTTGCTAATAATTTTGTAAGTAACCCGTAGCCTTTATTCATAGAACTTTACAATATTTTATTAAACTTATCCACTCTGTAATTCTAAATAATATTTCTCATAATTCTTACTCTCTCTCATTTCTTTACTATTTATAGTAACTATAAGAATTCATAAATAATTATATATAATATTCAACCACTTGCTAGTTACATATCTTCCACTACACTCACTATCTCATTAGTATTTTTACTATCATTATCTCCCTTAACTAGTAACTCAAATATTAAATACCTCTTTAAAGGCCAGTCCCTTTGGAGGCGACCTTACTCTAATGTTATATTCGAGTGGGCTTTATATCTTTTATCATTTTTTTTATCGTGGACAATATTCCTACATCATTCTCAGTGAGGATAATGTCATCTCCATAAACAATAATGAAGATTACGATATTAGTTTTCTCCCCATTGGATTTCATGTTTACAGAAGTGGGTTGTTTTCATTCTCAATAAAAAATGAGATTTGATCATTGTATCAAAACTCATATTCCAACTTGCATCAATCCATATTTGGATCTTTTCACATTTCACACTTGTACGTGTAATTTTAGGATGTATCGTATACACTTTGATCAACTTTCCAAGTTCCACAATCATATTGTGCACCTACAGTGCAAAAAATTGTGGTTGAATTTATCAGTGCTAACCTTTGGTTAAAATCCACATACAAGCGATTGGTTCAATACCCTTCGGAGTATCTATCCAAGTCCAAACTTCGTTGAGGTGCATGGGCCAAATATCAGAATACATATGTTCGTCGTTGACCAGGTCGTTCTGGAACAAGTTCTTGGTTTCTTGTTCTTCCCCTCCTGCTACAAAGCAAGGAAGAGAACGGGGATGGAGACGACCTTTGCTGGGTGAGCTGTGGGCGACGATGGTGGTGCCTCATGCTGCAAGGTCTCTCCTTCCCAATTGCTTAGATGATGAATTTCCTTCAGCGCAAGTTTTCAACTTTGACTCTAGAAGAAAGAATAGAGAGATAGAAGAAGGAAAAGAAGAAGAAAGAAGGAAGAAAGAAGGAAGAAAGAAGAGGAACAAGGAGTATAAAAGAACCATCGGTCCCATAGAGTGGCATCTTGACGTTGCACGTTTCCTATGGGTCAGAAATATCAAAATTTTTAAATCAGTCGCTAAATAAAACCCGACTGTCTGGATTAGAGAGATAGATGTAGAAAGTGTTAGCTTCAGCATGTCCTGAGCTTGAGCACCAAATAGCTCCCACACGACCAGGCTTCTTGACAGCTTCAAGACGTCCAGAGCTTGAGCACCTGATAGCACTCACTCGACCAGGACTCACACCAAGAGCAAAGCATTCTCGTATGGAACACAAGAAATAAAAACATACGATACTAAAACAAAAACAGATGTCCACAATTTATCAAACACCTTGCTCTTTGTAGAGCAACCATAAGAGCGAGAAGTAGCCATTCGAACTGCTGACTGGTTACGCTTAAGCCTGCAAAGAAATAACTAACACGTCAAAGAGAAACAAATTTCAGAAATTAGTTTCACCGGACTGGATCCACTCCATCAATCTCCTCCTTGATTCAGTCCCTTTCTTGAAACATCCTGGATACCAAGATGTTCTCTCATCTCAATAAATTTCTGTCTTACAAGTGATTTAGTAAATATTTCATCCAGTTGGTCTTCGGTCTTCACATAATCCACCGTGATCAATTTATCTTCCACACATTGTCGTATGAGGTGATAGCGTGTGTCCATATGCTTGGTGCAGCTGTCATAAACTGGATTTTTGCTGAGGACAATTGCTGACTTGTTGTCTAGGAGAAGCGTCATAGCTTTTTCTTCCATCCCACTAAGTTCACTAATAAGTCGATTCAACCACATTCCTTGGCATGTGGCAGAAGAAGCTGCAATATACTCAGCTTCATACGATGACAATGCCACCATTTTCTGTTTTTGAGAGGCCCAGTTGACTAGAGACCTGTTGAAGAAAAATACTTTCCCAGAGGTACTCTTCATGTATTGTTCATCACAGGTGAAATCACTATCACTGTACCCAATTAACACTGCTGCTTGTCCTTTTACATAGATCAATCCATAGTCAATTGCCCCTTTTACATACCTCAAGACTTTTTTGAGGGCTGTGAAATGTTCTGTTGTAGGATGCTCCATAAATCTTCTTAAGAATCCCACAGAGAAATTCAAGTCTAGACGGGTATGAGTCACGTACCTCAGATTACTAATAAGACTCCGATAGTACGTTGAGTCAACCGGTGACTCTTTTGAGTGACCAAACTTCATCCTCACTTCAAGGTGAGTATGAACAGCATTGCAATCACCCATTTGAGCAAAATTCAGAACGGTTTTTGCATAAGTGCTCTGGGACTGTGTGATTTGACCTTGTTCTTGATTCACTTTAATTCCCAAATAGCAGCACAGATGTCCAAGGTCACTCATCTCAAAGTGATGCTTCATTTGACCTTGGAATTCATTAATGTCACTTTCCTTTCCACCTATGACAAGTAGATCATCAACATACACTCCAATGATCAAATGAATTCCATCCATGGTCTTCAAATATATAGCTTGTTCTTACTTGCTTCTTCTGAAACCAAGAGAAACAAGACATTTAAGTACTTTAAAATACCATGCACGAGGAGCTTGCTTGAGCCCATAGAGTGCCTTTTTCAACTTCACTGAATGCCCTTCCTTTCTATTTACCAAGTATCCTTCTGGTTGGTTGACATAGAGCTCCTCCTTCACATCTCCATTTAGGAAGGCTGATTTTATATCGAGGTGATGTAGTAACCACCCTCTTTGGGCTGCAATGGCAATCAGGACTCGGATTGATTTAAAACGAACAACAGGAGCAAATACCTCATCATAGTCTGTGCCCACCTTTTGAGAATATCCTTTTACCACTAATCTTGCCTTGTGTCTCATAGCTTCACCATGTGCATTCTTCTTGATTTTGAAAATCCACAATACGCATCACAGCAGTTGTCTGCATCCCAAGATGCCTTGACCCAATCATTGGTCACGCGATCGACCGATTCTACAGCCTATCCGTTGCACCGTTGCGAGACAGCTTGGCCTCGTTGGTGCCTACGCCACTACTGGTGTGTAGCGATGTCGCCACTGAGCACCACATCGCCGGCTTTGCTGCATATGAGCCTTGCACCAAGCCACCTGCTGATGTCGTGTCCGCACATCGTCGTGCATTTCCTGCTCAGTCGTGCTCTATTTCAGTGGACGCTTGCAGCTATGCCCCGCTGCATTGGTCGTGACTAGACGATCTCATCTGCTCTGTTCACAGGTCGCAAGACGCACCCTCACTTCCTCTTCCTGGCCCTCGTCTACCTCTAGCATCATGCTCTAGTGCTGCATCTCCGTCACCTGTCGACCAATGCTGTGCTCATCTCTGGCACGCCTCCGTCATACCTGCCCACGTCGGCCATTGCACCGACGAACGTAGTATCGGCGGACGACACCACCGACGAGGTACATCGTTCCCCTTGCTTGTGGAGTTATGTTATCTTCTTCAGTATATATTTGGCTGCACCCCACCGCGCTCGGGTTAAACTAGGTGAAATTTTATATACTGAGAATGATGAGGTACAGGTCTAGCACATTCATTACATGTGAGCACAAATGAAATTATTCTGCTGGACGATGTATGCCCTGTCAATGCTCTGATGAGGGTCAGAAAGTCATTATCACTATTGCCAGTCTCCCGCCCCAAAGCTCAGAGCTTGTGGAAACCCCATAAGTTAGGGCCTGCACGTACATCCACGTAGGACATTGCATTCATGTATTTACATTCCCAAAGGGAATTTACTTGTCTGACGACATCACCGATGATGTACAACATCATCTTAGTATTAGAGCCAGGTTGTGGTCGCCCATAGTTCGTCCCCCTAGCATCTTCTCATCCGCATTTCAACATTTCGAAAACTCATCTCTGTACCCACGAAGATACTGGCCATGGTAGTGGAGACGCACTCTAGCAAAAGGTTGCAACAGGTAGCCCTACACGTGTCTCAAAGCCTCATCTCACGTCATCCGAAGATGGTGCCTCACTGCCTCCTTCAGAACCTGGGCGGACAGTACCCGACGTTTGGGGTGCCACCGAATCGTCCAGTTCACGCAGGAACACCCATGTCCATCGTGGACGCGCACGATCCCACCATAGCACTTCGTGGTCACTAGGTATCTTGTCTCCTAGTGGCAACAAGGAGATAGTGATGATGCGTCGTCGCCCACATGGGAGGATCCCATGGATGAGCCCGCACCCTAGGCCCCCATCACATGTGGTCATGGATCTGGACGCACCCAAGGGAAACCCCACCAGTAGCATTGACCCCAGGAGGACTCGTCTTAGGAGTGGGGATCCTATCTTCGCACCCTAACCACAGTCGCCAATCGTGTGGAGCAGTTGTTGGCACGACCTGTGGTACCTCAGGTACCCATTACTGCGGCCGTGCCCATGGCACTAGACCGGACCGCGACCCGCCTCAGGTTGCATGACCCCTAGATCACCCATAGAGCCCATATGACAACTACAAATACCCAAATGATGATAGGTGGAAGGACGAGGTGCGCAAAGACAGACGATGACCATTCCCCGCACGCATCCCAGAAGATGTCCATGTCTGGGAGAGACAAGAACCATGACACGACTATGACTTTGGGTTCTATTCTAACCTACCGGCCCACCGAGGTGACTACGTGCGGCCCTATAACCACTAGTACGATGAACTTGATGAGGTTCGTCGATACCTGTCGCGCATGATAGCTGATATCTGTGCCTCGTACATTGGTCAACCCCGATGCTGGGATGACCACAAGCGCCACATGACCCCACCTTGACAACACACTGGACCGTGACATGAAGGATAGCTGGTACCCAAGGGGCACCCTGATGACTACGAACTCTAACGAGAGGAGCATCGAGCCCAGATCCAAAAGAGAGTACTGATGTACCACAAATCATGCTTGCAAATCAACATTTTTTAAGGGTTCATGAAGTCATATAATGAAATGAACATGCATTTATATGTTAAATTCCATTTTTATGCAATTACTCATTCATTATGTAAACTGCCTTATTTTTAATGAGTTTTCGCATTACTAAAAAAATATTATGAAACTCATTGGTATAGTAGAAAAAAGTAGAAGAATGTAATATATAGAATAAATAAATATGTATATAAAATGAAAATAAAAAGGAATAATAATAAGAAAGAGGCTTCCAAGGAGCCGACAAAGTGCACAGCCAAGGCTGCACTACGGGTGAAACCCGCAACCATGGCCAAGGCCTGCTCATCTAAGCCTGCACCCAAGGTAAGCCTGTGATGTTTGTGTTATTTCATATGGTTATTTTGTTTGGATTTTATATACCAATTATGATTTCTAAAGAAATCCATAGGGGATTAACAAGTTGGAATTTTTCAGAAATTCACGGGCTAGGTCACAATGAATAATAGAATTATGAGATGGCATGTGGGCTGCTGCAGTATTGCTTAAGAGAGAATGTCAGCAAGGACTTGGTTTTACGGAGCCAAAGCCCGATCTCGAACAGGCTTTTATTTAACCAAACAATATAATCTTGACCATTGATCTGTGATTATTTTTAATATCTCCTTCTTTCCTTTAGGTGACAAATCAGCGTGGAGCGCCAATGTGGACAAATCAACGTGGATGGCTGGAGCTGACATGGATGCTGCTAACTGGGAGAGGACCATCAAACTTAAAGGGGTATATGGCTATGATTTAATCGTAGTCCTTGAATCCCTAACACTTGGGTCTAACAATCCAAGGGCATCATCGACATTTTCCCCCTCGTGCTGTCATTGCCATCGTTGGAGCCATTATTCCAGCGACGAGAAGACATATTTCTGCCAATTCATCGCTGGCGACAATGGTGGAATGGTCCCATATTGTTCAGGAAGGTCATTGGACCATTGTTGACCTATAAAATTGCTGTAAATCACGAGAAATCTATGTTTGCCACCGCATTTGAAATTGAACAATTGAAATAAAATTTTGGTGGAAGATCCTCATTTTCTTCCCCTTTCTCTTGATTCTCTCAGCCAACGGGTGTGACAGACCCGTGACTTGTAGGAAGAAATCCATGATAGAGTGGTGGAAAAATAGAGAAGTCAAGAAGAAGGGTCAAATAGTTACCTAAAAGAAGACTCCGGCGGATGAGGATCTGAAGCCGTCAACGACCACTAAACGGCGAGGAATTCTGGTAAGTGATCCAAAGTTCAATATATTTAATTGAGATACTATATATAAGAAAATAAAGATTGAGGAGTCATCCTCAATCCAACAATTCAATCTCTAAGAATTCAATAAGCAAAAATTTGTCCTTGTAAGCATTTCCACAAACAACTGGTCTACAATTCTTCTTAAACCAATTTTTAATCGATATTTTTAATATTTCTAAATCAAACTAAGACTTTGGATATTATGTTTATCTTATAGTTCTAAAAACACACAGTTCATTTCTGTTTTGAAAGAGAAGCATCTTGCAAAGATTATATCTCGTTTAGACAATTCATCAAATAGCATATGTGCAAGACTTGACTCTCCGTTTCTTCTATAATTTGACTCCTAAAAGTTCAAAAAAATGTATCTTCAAATCACTAATCAACCTCTATTAAATCTGCACTTAATCGTCATCTAAAAATTCAGAAAAAGTTTCCTATATAGTATTCAAATATTAATGTTCATATGCAATTCCTTATTAGTATTATCATTTGAAAAGCTCTTCTCTCTAGTCCCGAAGAGATTAGTTGATTTCAACTCTGAGAGCTTATCCCTGTAGACACAAACTAATTCACACTATACATATCTTAGTAAGTTTACAAATTAAAAATTTATTTGATCAAGTTTAATTAATAACAACGACAAATTAACACCCCATTTATTGCCTTCATCAAATTGGCACCATTGTCGTGGATTGGCATCCCTTGGAGTATATTTTACTGTTGAGTTGGATTTATTTTCTTATATTTTTGTTTTCATTTTATTAAATAAAAATATATTTGCTTACCCAAAAAAATACAATTGATGTTGAATTCATTTACTTGCTTGAATTCAATTACTTTATTGATGACAATCTTGAGCAAGTGATTGTGAAATTCCATTTTTTCTTGTTGGAAATGAGTTTGCAAATATCAAGGTAACATCTTAATTGACTTCCATATTTACCTTATTTCTTTTAATTTTTTATGATCTTAATTGACTTCTATTACATGCAGTAGAGCCTTTCATGATTCATCTCCTACTAGTTTTCCATGGATATCCTTTGGAAAGACCTTATGATCATCTTTATGATTTCCTCTATGCATGTGATAATGATCAGTTTTGTCACATCCCACTTGAGACTGTTAGGATGAGACTATTTCCCTTCTCTATCAAGGGTCCTGCACATGAGTGGTTTATGGGAGTAGCTAGGGATTTCTATAGGTGGGATGAGGTATAGTATGAATTTTGAAATGAAATACAGAGGTAATGAAAGATAAAACTTTCATTGCCCATACCCTAGGGATGATTATGAGAATTTATACCATGATGGTAATAGTACAACAATCAGAGACCAAAGGCAGTTCAAACACCTCCATCTACTTGAGGAAAATAAACACTATACTTGTGGGTACCATAATTCATGATGTCAGACGTTGTCGGGGACGTCGTCCGGTCGGCACCAAATATGATGGTTCGGTGTCGATAAGGGATGGTGGTATCGAACGTTAACGTCGTCGTCAACCGACGGATGCAACCCTAATGGGTTATGTAACTACGATGTGATCAATGGGTGTCCTACGTGTCGTACGTGTAGGCTCTGACTCGAGGGAGGCGCCAAGCTCCAAGCTAGGACAAGGTCGCCGTGTTGTGGAAACGGTGGCCTCTCGAACCTTGTCGGAGCGACGAAGGCATGTACGGCCGAACAGATTCTATCCGTAGGGCTCGCACATAACGGACGTACTCGTCCATATCGGTAAGACACTAACATAGTCGTAGTTTTCTCTCAATTTGTCTCTCTCACCTACCTGACCCAAGTGCGGTGGAGTCAAGATGAAAGTATACTACAAAAGGTAAATAAACGAGCGTTGGGAGAGGATGGTGTACCTCGTCGGCGTGGCTCGTGGTGCAGAATTTTGTCGACGTTAGTGGCGATTCGGAGTGGTTGAAGCGGAGAGACGCCGGAGAGTAGACGGCGGCTCAATGAGCAAGATGATGCTGGAGCTCTACGTAAAGGTCAGAGGAGAGGAGACGAGGAGCTACCCATGATGGTGACGCAGCTCAAGCAATTCTATCGTCCCCGTCCCGGTGAAGATAGAATAGTCGATTCGGGTGGGTCGTCTACAGGTGCGAGCAGTAACGATCATTCACCCACGAGTTGGTAGTCCTGGTGGTGCAGATAACTGATGGCGAGTCTAGCCGTCCGATACCAGCAGCTCGCGATTCACAACCCCAGGTCAAATGAATTAGCAATCAGGTTGGTTTTCAATCATTGGAGTCTGACCAGATCCAAATCCCCAAGCAACCGATCCCTCGACCAGAAGAGATTCTCGAGCAAACTGAATAATTGGCCAAAGGAAAATCACAGACTAGAAGAAACCACGATCAGATAAGACTCACGGTCGATTGGATATCCGTTAAAGTTCACGGTTGAAGAAATTTCACGATCAGGCCTGGACTCTGACCAGGTGAATTTCCAGACCGGCTGGTCCTTACCAAAAAAATTATGGACCAAGTAGAGCTCTGACCAAGAGAGAGAGTCCGCAGTTGATAAGTTCCCGTTCAGAAAATTTCACGCTCACAACGCCCGACCAAATGACAGACAGTGGCGATTTTGGGCAATGATTTGAATCCTTGGAAGCACAAACCTAGAAATTCACGTGGGAATCCTCAGGCCAAGGGCAGATATCCAATTGGGATCTCATTTTGCCAAAAGACGCAAATCAGGGCGGTGAGTTTGCCCGTTGACCGGAAGACGCCTGTAGGGCAAAATATTTGCGGTGGCTGGACGAGGGTTCTTTCCCGGCAGAGGGATCCGAGGTAGAAGACTGGTGAGGGAAGAAGGGGTAGGGGAACGTCGGCAGAACCCCTATCTCCCTTACCTCCATTGGCAGATCTTCCATCCTCACTCCTTCAGTAATCTCCTCTCTTCACCCTTTGTTGATTTCCTCTCGATGGAGGGGGTGAGACCAAGAAATTAACAAAATGGTTCTTCTTACTTCCTGGTCTAAGGGGGCTAGGGCGCCCCCCTCTTCCCTGATAAAGGGGAAGAGGTCAATGGGCCCTCCCCCCTTAGTGGGTCAACAAAATAACAAGAGGGTCCATAAAGGGGCCCTTATAAACTGGGCCCCAATTACACATAGAAGAGGAGGGGGGGAGGAAAGGATTTAAAAGAAAATAAAACAGGAAAAGGAGGCAAAGGAAGGTCCCTTTCCCTTGAGGATAAAACAATGGACGGACGAAATACGTCGCGAACGCAATGAAAACACAACAAAGGATGATGCAAAACAAAACACAAGAATTCAAGCAATTTCACCCGATCTTTGATGACAGTGTCAGGTGGTGCAGACAATGTTGTCGTCAATCTTTGATGGTGTGGGACATCAATTCACCTTATGGAGAGAGTTTTCCTTCCCCCCTTCAGGAAAGGAGCTCAGAGAAATATCATTCTTATTTTAGTGACAAAGCCGCACATCCCATGGATGAGCACCATTTTCCCCCCGCCAAGCAATGCATTTGGGATATGATGATGAAGATAATGGCGCAACTAGAACTAATCAACAATGGAAATGAAAACATGATGAAAAGATTAGATATGTTATAAGCTCATTGTCGTAGAGAAACCATCTTATCCTCTGACGAAGGGATGATAGACGACATAGTACATCCATCGAGCCAATAGTGTCATGAGGATTTTTAACCATCCATGTACATGGAGCAGCATGAGAACTTAAGTGATCACTACCCGGTCTCTAAGAACCAAGATGATCGGATCAAGGATTGGGTTGATGAGACTATGTACCCATCTGCATTTCTTATTGTTTCATATCATGACAATGAAAATCTCACCACCACTCTTGATTCCTATGAAGGAAGTGAGGAACAAGATCATGAAGAAGATCATCAAGAGGATATAAAAGAATATGGTGATGAAAGGGAATATAAGGAAACAATTATTATGCATCCTCATCCACTTGACTATGAGGAGCATGATGCACTTCAATACCCTTCATTAGGAGTTGAGCCGAAAGATGTGAATCACATTTCATATTATTTTAGGAAGTTAACTTGGAGTATACTCACCAAAAATTTTAGCGGTCAAATAGCACTTGACTCCTCATACTTGGTCAAGGCACTTTTCATGGGGGTGAAGACCTTGACAAATTCAACTTTAAAATACAAATATATTCACATGCGGATAGAATTTCTTTTATGCAGTTCTATGAAGTCTGGCTGAAGACTATAAATTTGGTGCTTACTGGGAGACAACTCAGTCTTCCAATTGAATTCGCTTCTCTTTGTTAGGTTTTATCCCTTCCTAAACATAAATTACTATCTTCTAATAAGTGAATAAAAGTTGCAGGAAGATATGGATACAATTGAGATGCAATTGTAGACTTCAGATAATGGTTTGCCATTACCCTCTAAATTCTCATGCACTCTCATTTATGAGCATCCACTAAATAGGGAGAAAAGTGGAGCCAATCATAAGTAAATATGGATTTGTAGCACGTATGTATTTAATCGTAACCCTTTGTGTCTTATGCAAAATTTGGCATGCATGATCATGGAGCATATAGGAACATATTTCATCAGACTGAGAATGTTTTAGTAAATTGTGAAGAGAGTAGAATAAGTGATAAAGGTTAAGGTGGAATAGTGGTCAAGTCCAAGGAGTTCAGGGTTTAGATATTTCCCTAAGGTGAGTTAAGAACACCTATTGTTCTATTCAGACATCTGATGATCCTAGACTATTATTTCTCCTTGCTCTAATTCTCACCTAATTCTTTCACAACATCTTAAGCACTCATCACTGAAACCTTCCACGAAAATCTTTATAGCAAGATGTAGAATTGATTCAATCATCAAGCACTACTAATACTGATAGAGTGAAGCTCTTTGAGTTATTGGGGGATACAAAACCTCATCAGGGGAATAAGCTGCCTGTCTAGAAAGGCAACACATGGGTTGGATAAAAGGATTCTGTCATTGCAAATAAGGCAGAGCCATAAATCCAAATAAAGGCAACAGCTATTTGAATAAGGCAAAAGCCATGGTGTACACCAAGCGCACAGATTTCAAAAAGAAATCCTGCCACCCACGTGTTATAGCTCATGTATCTGTAGCTACAAAGTAGAGGATTGACACCTTTCCTGCACCATGCCCCATCCGTAGTAGTGGGAGGTGGATAGTGACTTGAGTTTGAGTTGAAGTAAACTTACTCCCTTTGAACAATATGTTTACTTATAAGTAAGCGACGTACTGAAATGTTCGTTTAGGATCACAAAGTGAACGCAATTATATACTTACAGGAATGTCTACGCATTTAAACTTCCAAGAAAGTAGACTACATTTAACACAATCCTTAGACAGTTTTGGGTATAAATTTGATGGTCGCCAAGTAGATCGAAGAACCGATGAATGACACGAGGGGTCTAGGGCCAAACAGGCTCCCAGTGACCAGATCTATCCGCTAGAAGATCGACGTAGTAGGGAAGCAATCACTGTCGAACGCGTACACAATCCTTGTCAAATAAACGAGCCTACTCCGACACCAAGAACGAAGAACCCTACTCTCGTAGAGAAAAGTGGCTAGCCCGACGTCACTAAATCCTGCTAGGAAAGTGATGGAGATGGCACTTGAACTGGTAATCAAGCTGAAACGAGAGGTCGGAAAGTGTGACCTGTAGACAACAGCTTGGGTGAGCAGCGTGCACGCGATTATCCAGTGTCAAAGGATGAGTTCTACTCAGTGACCTTCTGTTAGGAACCTAATCAAGATTAGTTAATGTAAATAAATAAATAGCATATACTCGTTAGAGATTTAGAAAATAGGATTCAATATTGATGAAGGACCATCTCGAGGACGACGCCACGATGACGAAGAACCATCTCGAGGATGACGCGACGAGACGTCATCAGCCACGCCGAGCAGCTCGCGCCGACGCTCGCCACCCTGGGTTTAAGTACCCCGCGTAAGAACTTTTATCTTTTTACTTATGCTCATTTTCATGTGTGTTAGTATTTTCGGATTCGTGGACTGAGCCAATGTTGTTGGGCCCCGTCCTCGTCGTTTTTACTTTTTATGTTTGTATTTTGAATTTGTAAGGAGAGGCCGAACCACGTCTCGCGATGGTTCGTCCTCTCCCACGTTCACTTGGCACCCATCCTCGGTATATAAGGGGATGGCATGCCCAAGGAACACCTTGGAGTCATTGTTGAAAAGTTTATTCACAATTCGTCTCCCCCCCTATCGTAGAGAGTAGTGTAGGGGGTTTGGCTAGCCCCACCCCACGTCGAGATCACTCCGTGGGTAGAGCCCACGTTTCTTCCGTCGAGATCACTCCGGGAGGATCGTGCTGAAGCGTGTCGTCGAGATCACTCCGGCACGGGTTAAAGATTTTCAAGAAGTCGCTGTCCTTCAGGGCTGAGAAGAGTCTCCGTCGAGATCACTCCGGGAAATCTTGGAGGTTCCTGAACGTCATCGACACCGTGACCAAGCTGGGAATCCGCTCCGTCGAGGGAGCATTGCCCCGACCATCAAGAACCCGACGCCAGCCAGGTTCTTGATCCCCCCCCTGCCCATCTTCCACCACATCCACCCCCCCCCCTTCTCCTTCATCCAGCCCATCTCGCCCACATTTCCTTGGACGCCACCCCTTCACCCTCGCTTCTTGACCATCTAACCCCATTTCTTGATCTTTCTCGCCGATTCTTGAACGCCACCCATTCTCATCCCCCATTTTCTTGAAATTCTTGATCGCCCAACCGCTTCCCCTACCCTTTCTTGATCGCCCTTTCCCCTTCCCCTGCCCTTCTTGATCGCCCAACCACCTCTTCTTGCCTTTCTTGATCGCCCTCCCCCTACCCCTGCCTTTCTTGATCGCCCACCCTCCTTTCCCCTTCGTTTCTTGATTCCCAACCGCCTCCTCTTGCCTCTCTTGATCGCCCACCCTCTTTTCCCCATCGTTTCTTGATTCCCAACCGCCTCCTCTTGCCTTTCTTGATCGCCCACCCTCCTTTCCCCATCGTTTCTTGATTCCCAACTGCCTCCTCTTGCCTTTCTTGATCGTCCACCTTTCTTTCCTCTTGATTTCTTGAATTCTTGATTTCTTGATTTCATGATTTCTTGATTTCATGATTTCTTGATTTCTTGATCTCACCATATCTCCTTGATTCCCCTTCGTCCTCCCCTTCGCCCTCCCATCGCCCTCATCTTTCTTGATTTCTTGACTCCCACCCTCTACGCCATAACCGATTTCTTGGTTTTCTGCCCCACCCACACGACTATTCCCACGATACTTGGTTCGCTGTCTTGCCCGCCCACATGGCTGCGCCGTGCGCCAGCCAAGCGCGCGCCTTGTGCGCCCTCTGCTCCGACTCTTGCTACACGCCACCCGTGGACTCAGCTCTCTACTGGTAGTTACGACCGCACCGTCCACACCCAATTTTGTCCTCGTCAACGACACTCGCCCGCACGATCCGACACTAAGCATCCGCTCGACGACTTGGACGCCTTGGACTAAGCAATACAAAGGTCAGTCTCGTCTCCCCTCCATAAACTCCAGTATTATTATCTTTGACAGTCTCGTCTTCCCCTATCGCGTCCGTTACCGCGATATTCTCGAACATCATCGGATAGGACTAGCCACCTTGTCGGGCATAGGGATTCTTGTGGTAGACGGACTGTCATCCGACTTGGACGCCGAACGCTCCAAGGCTGATAGACACCCCTCACTTAGTAGACGTCTAGTAGGTCCAGCGGGTCATTGGGAGTTTGATCTTAGGATCACTCCTCTCTCATTGATCGGTACGGCCGACGCCGCTATCCGTCAAGTCCTTATCTGTTCATTCATATTTTCTCATCATTCGGCTTACATCCCATACATTCGCATCATAATCCTGTGACGTGAAATGCGTCGATCGATCCTGGCCGTCGTCGTTTTACATCAAATATAGTTCAAAGA
Organism: Wolffia australiana; assembly: GCF_029677425.1. Taxonomy (NCBI): domain Eukaryota; kingdom Viridiplantae; phylum Streptophyta; class Magnoliopsida; order Alismatales; family Araceae; genus Wolffia; species Wolffia australiana. The sequence continues at coordinate 16,540,514 of NC_135842.1, forward strand.
TAGAATAGGATTAAACATAGACGGTAAGGATTAAACCTTAGATAGTTATAACTGTCAGGATTAGATCTGATATATCCGTTATAAATGATGGGTCTACGTCACCGATCAACGGTTGTGATCGGTGCACCCAAGTTATTATACCGGCCACGATTAAACATATGTATCCATTATAAAGAGTGGGTCTACGGCACTGATCAACAGATGTGATCGGTGCACCCAAGACGTTATAACGACCTGGAGTAAAACCATATTTTAAACTTATATATCGGTTGTAAACCGTTACAACGGATATATACATTAAATGGAAATTTTCTATCTTTAACTAGTCTATATGTATTATAAATACACAGCCAACGTAACGATTAATCTTTGTGGAATACAACGATCTCTACGGCCTCTTCTTGTGCCTTCTTTTCCATTTCTTGTCCCTCCATTCTTTCTTCTCTTTCTTTCTCTACACACACGGCATCAGGAATCTCAACACCCAAGGCGTCAATTGGAGATGTCGGAGTTGATCTGTGATAGGGAGGGCACGTCCGGGGCAACACGGACAATCTGGTGTTGGAGAGTGATGCGGCCAAGGCCCTACTAGCTGCGGCCAAGGCCCTACAAGGAGTTTTAGGCCGATCCACATCATGGTTGGCCGGTCGGTCGACAACCATTCCTTTGCTTGCCCAATGGGTGTTGATGATACTTCAAACTCCAGGTAAGGTTTTTAACCGTAACAACGGCTTACCTAGAGTTTGAAGTATCGTCAACAGTGGGAGCCCAAGAGTCAATAGGCGTTGCGGGAACAACGACGAATCACAATTGTTCCTCGTAGATCGAGGGTAAGGACCAGGTGATCAACTATCGAGGAATCCTGGATCAAAACAAAAACATCTACTTCAACCTTTTTCCTTATGATTGAAATCTATTTTCAAAATATTACTGTGATCACATTAACTTCACTCTCACAAATCATCAACACTATCTCCAATATTTAACCTTATAATTTATAGGTTATTAAGACATGGGTTTGTTTATTTTAGTGAGATGAAATGATTTTGGAAAGAAGTACAAAATGGGAAAGTATTTTTGTGAGTACCTTTATAGCTGACCATGTAAAATATCACTGAAGAAGGGATGTCAGATAGCTGAAACCATAGGTAATCGATACTGAACGTATCCTTGGCATTTACTGAATTTATTTTGAATTTTAAAATTAATAAGCTGATAACTGAATATTCATATGTTCAGAAAATAAAATTTATACCCAAACGATCTCCGATTTATCGAATAACCGCTATTTAAAACCTGAGGGGTAAGATATATACCCATTAAAGTTTAAATATAAATCATTTAAACTCCAAAAAATTCACATTTGAAATTCCCATTTTAGGAATCATTTAGAGTTAATATAACAAAAGTCTAATCTAGATGGAGTACTTTTGTGTAATTCAAGTTTTCTAGGTTATATATATGCGACTTGCTGATTTAATTATACACCTCATTGCTGCATTTTATCATGAAAAATATCATAAATAAATAAAACGAAAACTGAGGAACATGATATCATATACTTTCAATGATAAAATTTTTGATAAACATGGATACCCTATGAAAATTTTTTTTTGAGTTTTTTAAATAATTTAAAGGTATTTGTTCTAGCGAGAAAATTCATTCAAAAGGTTATTTAGTATACAGGACAATTTTAGTCAAGTTTATACTTACAACTGACACTGAGAATATAATTCTTTCTGCCAGAGTTTAAAATAAGACATAAGGTTTCAAGATTATTACAAAACTCTGATTATAAATCTGTTAGTTTTCAAGCCATATCCCCGAATAATATGAAACCTATAAAAATAGTGGTGTAATTAAACTTAGAAAGATATAATACCTGAATATAATGGTAACTAAAATTATTGAAAATATGGCACCCCATGAGAGATCCCCATAATGATATCCTCATTCTTATATGCAAGATTTTTAACATTAAATTAATTTATTATTCCATACATTTTTTATTCTGACATATATTATTGTGTCATTTTTCATATTTTATACTGCCGAAACAAGAAAACAGGAAAACATAATCATTCAAAGAAAGAAGTGTACAAAGAGGAGTTAATATTTGGCCAGCTGTATCCCTCTTTGACCAGGGTAAAATTAATCCTTATGAATAATATATTTCTTCATTCAATGGGCAAATATTATCTGTCCCAGTTTGGCAATAAAAAACAGAAGACAAATATTGTAATGTTCAAATTATTTAGACATAAATTAATTTTTTGAGGTTGCATGCAAATTTTGTTGCAAACTGACATTAGAAATATGGATTTTGTTTTAGTTGATTGATAAGTTTAGTTCAGCTTAGTATTGAAAAGACAGACATCAAAAGTTACAAATTGGTTGATTTGATGTATAAAAAGAATAATGTTGAGATAAATAGAAATCAGATAATTTGATCGATGGTTATTGAGATGAATAAAATGGATGATAATAATTGATGTGATAAAAGTTGGTTGGTTCGAATAAATATAGAAGTTTTTTATTTGACTTTGAGAGCGTGAGAGAGTTGAATTATTTTTGTAATTGTAATTAAATAAGAAGTTAGAATAAGTATGAGAAGTTTGTCACTTGATTGAGATGGAGACTTCAAAAGTTGTATTGAGAAACATATATGTTTACATCTGAATTTATATAGGGAAAATTTAAGAAATTTATAGTGAATATATTAAGATAAAATGTAAAGTAATGGAGGTAAATGCAGGAAGAGAAAAAAAACTGAGTGATTGATATCTAAATTGGAATAAGAACAATTTGATAAAATGAGAGTTATAATGTTAAGATATAATTGAGATACAATTTGATTAATTGAATTTTAAAATAGAATAGACTTATACATTTGGAAAAATGGATCTAAACAAAAATATTTTTGGAATTTCGACTATTTTGACTGGAATTGGATTGGGGCGGATGGAAGTGAGGTATTAGACATTTGCGAAATTAAGATACGGACTCTTGACATCACACACACTGGCTGTTTAAATCTCTTCCATAATATTGGGAGGATCATAATGTTATATACATCATGGAGGGTTGTTCTTTTGGACGTAGATTTCAGTTTAATTATCTTTCCCATCATCAAAGATGTCAACATGATTTTTTTCATACTTATCTCCCGTGGTGTTATCTGTTTCACATGTGTTCATTGCTTTTCAAATATTTCCACACCAATTGGAGAATTAACTTCACTTCTTTGTATATTCGTATTTTCATTCGTGTATCTTGTCTACATCACCGTAGAGAATCTCCAAGAACCGTGTGCCTAGGTTTCTTAGTCTGTTCATTACTTCTTCTCTACATGTTCGTACTTTGTAATATTAGCTCTCGTTCTGTGTTCATTGTGTACAAGGAGTTTTCGTGTGAAGACTCCCATCTCCAACTGATGGAAGAGAGCGGAGAAAATAGGGTGTAAATGGTGTTGAAGTCACGAGTTATGCCTTGATCATAGTAGTAATACAAAATGAAGCATTCGATTTGAGTAGTCTGGTCTTTCTAATTTTTGTCCTAAGCGATTAAACAGACGGTTTGCCTCGAATCGACGCTTTTGTTGCGACATGCTATGTTTTCTCCCCCATTACTAGTAGGTTGATGGGTTGCACGTTCTTCAGTTCCTTCAAAACTTTTTTGTCCATAACTCAAAATAGGTGACCTAACGGCTGCTGCCCCACCAATGGTTACCAGATTCATATGGGCTACTGGGGAGTAGGCAATGATCTTCTTAAGATCGATCTGTCTTGGAGTGGCCGAGGGAGTATATATTATAGCAATCACGCTTGGAGTATAAATGAAAGGAGTGGAACGAAGTGTCGCTTTGGGAAACATGGGGATTGAAAATCTTAAAAACCCGTGGGTTCCCAATTTTAAAGTAATTCCTGCCAAGATGACGGATCCAACCATAGGTGCCTCTTCATGGGCTTCAGGGTAACCAAATATGAACTGGTACCATGGGCACTTTGACGGCGAAAGAGGCGAAACAAGCAATCCATAGAAAGATTTGGCGCCGCTCACTAAATTCTGTGGTTAATAAGATTTGTAAATCGGTGGTTCCTATTTGGAGAAGAATCAACGGAATAGCTAATAGCATAAAAATGGATCCAAGTAAGTATATAGGAAAAACTGATATGCTGCCTTGATCTTTCTTTGTCTCAAACCCCATACCCCTATAATAATGGTAGAGTACGGGGTGGCCCCAAAGCAGAATTAACCTGACCGGTGGTAGTTTTTATAAGCTCCAGTGGGTAGCCACTCCCTTCTCAGGGGACCGTACGTGACACTTCCACATCATATGGCTCTGTCCCGATTTGTAGTCGCCAGCCCTTGTCATTGGGCCACTATCTATGCATGTATTTATCCTAAAGTAAAGTCAAACCTTCATTTCATTTATCGCTCCTGCTCATAAATTCGCACCTCGCGCCTTGCTAGATTCTCGAATATTTTGCTTTTAGGGTGGTGGCGAACAATGCTGCTTGCATTGTGGGAGATGCTTTCCCGTAGGGCCCGGCCTATATTGTACCCTCTAAAGCGCACCTTACTCTATAGGGCTTTTGAGCAGCCTCCATTTGCTGTGAAGGCTTTCTTGCAGAACCTCGGTACCAGTTCATTTCTATATAAGTGAAGTGTTGGCGGTTAGGTCACAGCGAGGTAACGCGAAGTGTTAGAAAGGTTCTGGCAAAAAAGAAAGAGGACTCGCAAGTGCCTTTAGATCTGGCTGGCGGGGCCAAGATTATCCGAAGGCGCAAGCAGACGGTGATGAAATAAATAACTTTTTATTAAGTACTCTTTCTTTGTTTGGAGCTGATTATAAAATGACTGACTTTTATTATTTATTATAGCAAAATAATCTAGATCAGGCGCGAGTTTACGAGCGATGAAGAAATGATGAAATTAGAAAAGAAGCAATTACCTAAAAAATTTCATTTGACAAGATAGAAAAAGGATTATGAATTCTACCTTCTAAGATTGGATTCTCCACCTAGAGAGGAGAGACAGAGTCCTTTTTTATCACGAAATACGACATTTTTTAAGGAGTTTATACGGATTACACACAACATCCCACTTGACACATTTTCCATTTACCCATTGATTCCATTTTCCATTTCCATTCACAATTCCATCCTTGTTTATGCTTCTAACTCTAAGTTAAGTCTTACCTGTGCTTTATTTTGTTACGAAAAAGGGAGGGGGGAAGTCAATGCCAAATGCTTGGCAATCTTTGGTAAAGCTTATTCATGATTTCGTGCTGAACCCGATAAACGAACAAATAGGTGGTTACAGTCTAAATGTTATACAGACTTATATTCTTGTCCCTGTTTCGCTATTGCATCTTAGCTTCCTCACTTTCTGGAAGCGGTTCATATATGGAAGTCTGGGACTCCAAATACTTCATAACCGAAATAAGTGCATGAAATTAGTTTAGTACGAGACCGCTTCATACCTTGTGATGCTTACACCTCTCACCTATCAAACTTCTGTTCAAAAACCTTGTTCAAGAACTTCTATAGAGAAGGATTTCCCACTAAGCAGCAGTTCTTCCATACCAACTTAGCTGCCCAGCGCTGCTATTGGCATAACAACCGGTACACCATAGGTTGGCCCAACCCAGTCCTCTCGTACTAGGGTTGGTTCCTCGCAGTTCTCCCTTTAACAGCAACGATAGATAGTAACCGAACTGTCTCATGATGTTCTAAACCCAACTCACGTACCACTTTCATCGGCGAACAACCAAACCCTTGGGACCTTCTTCAACCCCAGGATGTGATGAGTCGACATCGAGGTGCCAAACAACTCCATCAATAAGAGCTCTTAAGAGTCATCAGCCTGTTATCCCCGACGTACCTTTGATCTGTTGAGTGAGAGCCCTTCCACACAGGACTCCCAGATCACTATGGCCGACTTTCATCTCTGTTCGACCAGTCGGTCTCGCAGTCAGGCAGGCTTATACCATTACGCTCATGAGCAGAATCAACACTTGAGCCTACTTTTGCACACCTCCGTTACTCTTTAGTAGGCATTCGTACTAAACTAAGGGCTGTTTTGTTGCCTAGCTAGTAGAACAAAAAAGACATGGATGTTCACTTCGCTACCTTGGAGCTCCGAAGAGGAAGGTTTGGATCCTTCAATCATTTATCTAAGATCCATTTTAGGTAACCGTTTAGCTGAGATCCATTCTAGCGCGCTAGGAGCGGTATGCAATAGTTGCTTTGTGGCATGCAAGGTTCAGCATGAATGAAGCCCATAGCAAATAATTTAATACAAACACGGATTTACTTCGTAACATGATTGGACGCTCCCTTCTGCTCCACTTGTAAACACTCCATCGCGCCTTTGGCTCGAATGGGCTAAATAATTTGGAATGCCAACGATCAAACTAAAACTCATCTGCCAAAGAATTAGAATCTGGAGATGTATCAGAAGAATCATTTGCATAGGTTATGTTTTAACATAATAAAAGTAAGAACAAGGCGCGTAGTGCTAGAATAACCTAAGCCCATGGGCTTGAAAGAGTAGGGTCAGGTTCTGAGGTCACGTTAAGAAATCAATGAACAGCAAATCAAGAAACGAAGAAACGTTCTGAGGCGCAAGTTTACGAGCATTCAGGAGCGAAGTCAATGAAGATTCATCAATGATGAATCAACGTTCGACGGTGCGACACGCTTAGGAGCGTAGGAATGAATCAACATGAATGAGGCGCGGAAGTGGTTTATATATGAGGATGAAGACGAGCATGAAGATTAAGATTCAGACGTGAGTGAGTGAGCGTTTACGAGCGATGAAGCTTCTGGCGGTTCAAGTTTATGAGCGGCGTGACTTTAGGAGCAGAAGGAGCGAAGCAACGGAGCAAAAGGCGCGACTTCTGGAGCAAAAGGAGTGAAGCAACGGAGCAAAAGGTGCGACTTTAGGAGCATCAAAGAAAAGATGAATGATTTTCTTTACTTTGACTTTATAACATTTAATTAATTTATTGAAGCTCATAAACGCTTGCTTAGTCGCGTCTTCATCTTCATCTTCACCACTTCCGCGCCTTATGAAATAAACTTATCTTGAAGATAGCCTCATTCATCTTTTGCTCGTCACTTCTTCGCTCCAAAAGTCACGCCTTTGAAGGTTGTAACCCGCGCCTTTGATAGTTATTGCCAAAGAACCCAACAATTTCTCTTACAGCAGAATTTAATCGGCTAAGCCTCCAAGTACTGAGCTTAAGATTTCACAACAGAATTTAATTGACTCCAGTTATCCGGCAGATAAATCACCAAAAGAGTTATTTCTTACTTATTATATTAGCATCACGTTCTTTGCTCCTAATGTCACGCCGTCACTTCTTCTCTCCGCTCATATCATAAATTCGCACGCTCCTAAGGCCGCGCCGTCACGCTGCTTGTAAACTCGCGCCTCTGAGAGGTTTTGCAAGAACTTCGTAACCTCACCTCGGGTTCTGTGAAGTAAACTCAGAACTTCTTCAAATGAAACGTTATCTGAAAGATAAGTTACTAAAGGTAAAGAAGCTGCCCGGAGAATGCGGAGAGCATCACCTTTCAAGACCATCTTACCGCCGATTGATAGCACTTGACCATGTCTTAATCTGCTTATAAAAATACTGACAACACTACCCACGCTCTCGCTCCCGCTTTCGCGCCTAAGGGGACTCCAAATGGTTTATCAGGAAGGTCATGGTAGAGTTGAAGCTTACCAAACCATAAGTGGATTCCGTATCAAGCCAAGAGCTAGTCGAACACCTAGTCTCACTATTTGCTGAGGTGGTTTTCGTTTAGCTTCCTAGAGACAAGAACAAGCTACCCTCTCCCGCTCCCGCTCGTAAACTCGTGCCTCCATAGCCTATCTGCCTTTGTATCATTCAATGGAATCACTCATTGTTGAAAAGGTATATCAGCCGGCTTCATCCAACCCGGCCCTAGTACAATTGTTCAATCCATAAAAAAACTGATGGCGAGGACGCGTCGCCACGGTCAACCGAAGTCAACACACCTGCTATGGACCCAATGGCAAAGTCAACTGAAGTCAACATGCCACGGTCAACCGAAGTCAACACGCCGCAACCGTCATCAAGCACGTCTCCACCCGCGCACGTCCTACGCACATCATGACACGTCGCCAAAGGCAGATCAACAACTGTCCTTTGGCGTGACACGACGCACGTCTTTAATTTCTCATCTCTAATTTCTCGTCATTTTCTCTTTCCTCCAAGGCCTATATATAGGCCATTGTTTTCAAGAAACATTAGGCAGTCATAATTTCAAGAATTGAGTTTTGTTTAACTCTTCTTGGAGGACTGCTCAACCTCCCCTATCCCTCCTAACCCTATCTGTTGCCGCCGCCGCCGCCGCCGCTGCCGCAGCCACCGCCACCACCGCCGCCGCCGCCGTCACGTTGCCGGTCTTCCTCTTCTCCTCCTTCCTCCTCTCTTCTCTCTCTCTCCCTTCGTCTCTCTTTCTTCTCTCGCCTGTCCAAAGCATCCATCCAAGGGCTACCCCAGGCCGCCCCAACCGGGCAGCCCAAGGTTGCCCCAGGCCGCCCCTGCCAGGGCCGCCCGAGGCCAGCCCCAGGCCTCCACAACATGGCAGCCCAAGGCCGCCCAAACCACCCCAGCCAGGGCCACCCAAGGCCAGACCCAGGCCGCCACAACAGGGTAGCCTAAGGCCGCCCAGGCTGCCCCAGCCAAGGCCGCCCAAGGCCAGCCCCAGGCCGCCACAACAGGGCAGCCCAAGGCCGCCCAGGCCACACCTGCCAGGGTCGCCCGAGGCCAGCCCCAGGCCACCGCAACAGGGCAGCCTAAGGCCGCCCAAGCCGCCCCAACAAGGGCCGCCAAAGGCCAGCCCCAGGCCGCCACAATAGGGCAGCCCAAGGCCAGCCCCAGGCCACCACAACAGGGCAGCCCAAGGACAGCCCCAGGCCACCACAATAGGGCAGCCCAAGGCCTCCCAGGCCGCCCTTGCCAGGGCCGCCCAAGGCCAGCCCCAGGCCGCCACAACAGGGCAGCCCAAGGCCGCCCAGGCCGCCCCTACTAGGGCCGCCGAAGGCCAGCCCCAGGCCGCCATAACAGGGCAGCCCAAGGCCAGCCCCAGGCCGCCACAACAAGGCAGCCCAAGGCCGCCCAGGCCACCCCACAGCTTCCAGCCAAGGCAGCTTAAAGGCCGCCCCTAGTTGCTTGCCTAGGGTCGCCCATACGGCTGCCAAGACGCTCGGCCAGACATCCTGCTCTGCCTCGCCGTGTCTACACCCAACCGTCCCACTCTCCACCAGGGCCGTTCAACTTCCGAAACGTCCGGACCCCGTCGTCCACTGGGCCTCTCAACGCCCGAACTCGCCCAGCCTCGTCACAATCAGAATTTCCCGCATCCTCTTCACGCACTATGGTGTCGAGGTACGCCTGAACTCTTTGGTGTCGAAGTGTTCTTCGTTCAGTATTTTCTCGAGAAGTTTCCACTACAGTCAGAATTAGATTTGGTTTGGATTTCCCACTTCCTCTCTCTTTCTCGAGTGTTTCTTCGCGACATGAATTTGGGTATTGATTTCGGTGCTTAGGCATCGTCGCGGTGGGGGAAGATAGTACTCCCACCCTCGATAAGGGTCGGAGCTGCACCACCAGATTTTCATCGGTTTTAAAATACGAATCCGACCATGTGAATTCTGTGGGTTGTTTTATCCTTCCCTACAAACTCATCTACCACCCTTTACCCGTCGTCATCCATCCATCTCCTCAGTCGCCCTTTTTCCTTAGTCGTCCTGCGTCAAAAACAAGTTTACAAGCGGGAGCGATTTATGAGCAGAAGCTGCTTTAGGTGCAAGTTTAGGAGTAGAAGCGAGTTTACGAGTGCTTAGGCTTTGAAGATAAAGCATGAGGTGATCTCAATCGGCAATACCTCTAGGTGTTCTCAATCGGTTAAGCCTCTAAGGTGTTCTCAATCAGCGATGCCCCCATTGCCTTTTGGCTGAGGTGTTCTCAATCGGTGAAGCCTCCTTGGACTGAGTTGAGGAGTTCTCAATCAGCGAAGCCTCCTTGGACTTGCTTAAACACAAGTAAACGAAGTGCTCTCAATCGGCAAAGCCTCTAAAGCCTGAGGTGATCTCAATCGACCATGCCTCTAGGTGTTCTCAATCGGCGAAGCCTCTAAGGTGTTCTCTATCGGAGATGCCTCCATTGCCTTTTGGGGAAGCCTCTTAATCAGCGAAGCCTCTAAAGCCTGAGCTAGTGCTTTCTTGAAGAACATTTGGTTACAAAATTCAAGCTGTTTCAGCATTTGAAAAAAAAAATAACTGGAGGGGCGACTTAAGGAGAGGAGAGGAGAGGAGCAGGTCACGAAGAATTCTGTTTGGTCGTACTAGCTTATCTAAAGGATAAGGTCTCACTACTGACTATGGGAATCTTTGTATCCCCAAGGAACTCCCATGCATTGAGATAGCAGGTTGGATCATCATCAAGTGCTTTTAGATTTCTTCCAGTGCTTATCAAATAAGAATCTCAGGGTTGTAGCTTGACCCCAGTCTCGAGACTTCCCAAGTCACGGAGTCTTTGATAAAGTTGTAAACAAAAGTTCCCTATCCAAACTATTTATTTCAGAACCAAATGTTCAGCATTCAAAGGTTCGACCATAGGAAGAAGAATACCAGGAATGAAAAGAGAAGGATCCCTAGTGGAGCCGGCATCCAGCCCACCTATCTCAAGTATGAGTTTTACGAGATAGAGACAAATACCCAAGGCCCGACTATAGGATTTTTTTCATATTGGTATATGTGGTTATTTAAAACCTTACCCTATTCTTGAGGAGCCAAGTGCTAAAGCGCTAGAGCATTAATCCCCAAAATGGCACATTCTCAATATGATATCCCCCCCCACTAATCGGAGTACGCCGATTACCCCCCAAATCGTACAAGTTAATTACCACCTATCATACGGCTTTCTAACTCCATTTCTTTTTCTGGTATTTCCACTCTGTCAGACCGATGGTAGTATCAGTGTTCTTTTACTTCGTAACGCTCCTAAGCGCCTGCTTCCATTTTGATTCTCCATTGAACCTTCGGAAGGTCATATTAAAGTTTCACATCATAGACCTCCACCCCAACTCTATCTTCCTTATCAGTGAACCAGAACATAGTGCATAGGTACTCTTCGATGCAGCGGGGACGAGACGACGTGACATACTATGATCGCATATAGAACCCTTTTGGCTCGACAATATAATTTGGAACCTCTTTCAGCTAGAACCTTGTTGGGGTCCTATCGGAATAAGTAGGAGCGGTATCCTTAGTTTAGTACGATTGAATCTCAACTAAATGGTTACCTGAAACGGATCTTAGCCAGAGAGTGAGGAAGAGTGGGAGTCCGGAAGTCTGGAAGCCAAGAGTTCGACAGCTCTGCAGTTTTTTTCTTACAGAATTGTTCTTGCCATCCTATGATACGAGGGGGTCCCAGGGCTTAGAACACACTTATTTTCTGTTCTCATAAAATTTACCTCTCTAATTTAGTACTAATAAGTGTATTTTTTATTATTTTCTCCCTCTCTTCCACTCTTCTCTATTATTTTCTCTAAGTCTCCACCGATATTCGCCACTTCTTCCAGCGTTGTCTTTCTCTTCTGCTCAGCATGGATCACCGCGGACGAAAACGCCGGTCAGTGTCAAATCCTTGGACAGATTCGGGAAGGATCTTAAACCTGTTCTTTTCCCTTCTAGATTTTCTTCAATGCTTTGGCATGCAACTGAGAAATGTTCTCTGTCTTTCTCTCCACAGTCTAGTTCATTTCTCTGTGCGAATCGCTTTCTATTCCTGCAAACCTTGGCCGGATCTTCTACTGTAGTAATGTTTTTTCTTCTACAAGTCTTGGACGATTAGAGTTCGTCAAAGAATTGTGTTCATCTTTTTGTAGTGTGGAGAGGGAGGGAGAATAAGAATGGACATTGATGCCTTGCACGAAGAAAAGGGGGTTACATATAGGATAGAGAAAATGCGGGCAAAGAGAGAGAAAGGGAAAGAGGCACGGGCCCTATTGGGCCCTTGTTTCCACAGTCACCATTATTGAATTTCTCTGTCTTCATCATGTTTCCTTTATTGGAGCATAGATATCAATGAGACCCAGCTTGTGACAGAAAGTGTCATATGAGGTAGCACCTAATCCCTTTGTGAAGATGTCGGCAAGCTGATCTGAAGATGCAATATATGGTAGAAATAAACCCCCCCAAAATGCGCCATCAGATGACATGACACGTAGTCTCAATGTGCATAGTTCTTAATGAGAATGTTTTATGCGTTGCGATGAAGATAGCTGCATCATTGTCGTAATGCATTGGCATTGCTTCCCGTACTGGATAACCCATTAATAGGTTTCTTACCCGTAACATGCATGATGACATTTCATGCATAGCTCTATATTCGGCTCCACAACTTGAGGAGGACGGAACTCTTTGTTTATGACTGGTCCACGTGACTAAGTTTCCTCCCACATATATGCAATATCCGATTGTAGACTTCCGATCTTCTCAGTCTCCCGCAAGATTTGAGACGGAGTAACCAATGACTTGTAGGTGATCATGTTATCTAAATACAAGCCCTCTCCTTGGGGCATGTTTAAGATACGCAAGTAGATGGAGGGCACCCTCCCATTGTACCTCCCTAGGATTATGCATAAACTGACTAAGTAGGTTGACGGTGAAGGCAATATCCGGTCTAGTTACTATGAGTTAAATCATTTTGCCGATCAATCGTTGATACTGCTGAGTATCATTGAGGGATGGAGACTTTTCATCCCAAAAGTTTAGGCGGCTTTTGATGGGCGATCTTTGGGGCTTATAGTCCAGAAGATTCATGTCCTGCAAAATATCAAGCACATATTTCCGTTGATTACGTACCACCTCTCCATGACGACACGCAAATACAACACCAAGGAAATATTTTGATGTCCCCAGATCTTGGATGTCGAGATGTGCTTGAAGGAATTTCTTCATGTCCTCAATGTCGGATACGTCATTGCCTGTAATAAGTATGTCATCCACATATACTGCCAAAATAATACATCCTATGGGGGTCGATCGTCTAAACACTGTAGGGTCAGAATCACACTCTCGGAAACCATGTAGTTCAATCAGAGTGCTAAATTTCATAAACCAAGCCAAAGGGCTTTGTCTAAGGCCGTAGATAGCTTTTTGAAGCCGACATACCTTTGCCGAGTCTGCCGGTGCAACATACCCAGGGGGCTGCTCCATATATACCTCCTCATCAAGATCTCCATAAAGAAAAGCATTTGACACGTCGAGTTGGTGAAGTGGCCATTGTAGATTCACCGCCATAGAGACAAAGATTTATACTGAAGCCAATCTCACAACAAGGGAGAAGGTCTCACAGTAATCAATGCCATACTTTTGTGAAAACCCTCGAGCCACTAACCTTGCCTTGTATCGATGTATCGACCCATCCGGAAGGTATTTTGGAGTAAACACCCACTTGCACAACACAACATTTGCTCCATTTGGTCGAGGAACTAGTACCCATGTATCCCATCGATTAAGAGCTCCATATTCTTCATCAATAGCGGCCTTCTAGTGAGGTATCTCCATAGCATCAACATGCGACTTCGGAATATATTCAGATGCTAAGGATACGGCAAATGCTTGATATGATGGTGATAGGCGATCATAGGATACTATATTGGCCATAGAGCAAATGGTATAGGGGCGAATGGTGCAGGAGTGAGTACCTTTCCGCAAGGCTATGGGAACATGGAGATCATCATCGGCTGGTGGAGGTGAATACTGCTGATCTTCATCTAAGAAAGCATTTGATACATCTAATTGATATATTTTCCATTTTTTACGAATAGCAATTGATAAAAGTAATCTAATAGTAGTATGTTTAATAACAGGACTAAAGTTTCAAAATAGTCAAAACCTTCTTGCTGATTGTAGCCTTTTGCTACTAGACGAGCTTTATAACGATCTATTTCACCAGAAGAGTTGTATTTGAGTTTATAAACCCTTTTACCACCTATATATTAAAATTAGGATTCAAAGGAACTAAAGACCAATTGTCATTGTCAATAAGTGCATTGTATTCTTTTTCCATAGCTTGCATCCAATTTTTGTCCATAGATGCTATAGAAAAAGAAGCAGGTTCTACAGAAGTTTCAATAGTTGTATGAAAACAACTGTGAAAAGGATGTTTATTAGTAATATTTTTTGTGGGAAATTGTGTAGGTTGAGAAATCTGAACCAAAAATGATGATGGAGTAGAATTTGTATCTGTTTTCAAATAAATATCAGATAAAGATTTAACTTTTAGACTAACACCTGGTTCTGGTGTCTTATCTAAAGTTGAAGCCAACTCCTCATCAACACATAGCGTTTTGGATTCGACTGAATTATCAGAAAAAGGATAATTTGAAAATTGCAAGTTTTTGTTAATAGTAGAACATGAAGTTGTGGAATGATTGAAACTTGATGAAGAAACCAGTGGTAAATGATCTAGATTATTAGAACAGTGAGTGTCTTGTGCGGATTGAGATGTAGCTAAAAAAATGTAGAGGAATATGATAATAATCTTTAGATGGTCGAGTAACAAGAATACCTGGCATTGCTGTGTTGACACCTGCATTTGAGAATGGAAATATGTCTTCATAAAAAATAACATGACGAGATATAAAAAACTTACCTGTGTCTGGTGAGAGGCATCGATATCCAAAATGATGAGCACTGTATCCCATGAATGCACATTTCTTAGATCTGTCATCTAATTTATTTATGTTTGGAGTATGGCTTTAAAAATGGAAAACAAAGACACCCAAGGGTTCGTAACCAGGAATAGTTAGGAGAACTTTTAAATAAGACTTCAAAAGGAGACTTGTGTTGTAAAACTGGTGTAGCCATTCTATTTATGAGAAAAGTTGCTGCTGAGACGGCTTCATCCCAAATTTTCTTGGGCATACTAGCTTGATGAAGTAAGGATAAAGCTGTTTCAACAATATGTCGATGTTTTCTCAGCTGTACCATTTTTTTCAGGTGTATGTGGGCAGGAAATTCTATGAATGAATCCATTTTGCATAAAAAGATATTGAAGGGCTTGAAATTCACCACCACCATCTGAATGAAAGTATTTAATTTTATGAGAAAATGGATTTTCTACTTTCTTTTGAAATTCAATAAACGTAGATAGAACATCTGATTTTCTTTTAAGCGGATATAACCATGTAAATTTACTAAAATCATTAATGAAAACAACATAATAAAGATAACCGGAGTGTGACTGAATGGGCGATGGCCCCCATAAATCTGAATGAATAATTTCTAAAGGAGTTTGTGAGTAATGATTAGTAGAGATAAAAGGATGCTTATGAGCTTTACTAACACAACATGATTCACACATATAATGTTTTCTAATATGAGAAACAGGAAGGCCAAATTTGTTTATTACAAGCTGTAAAATTCAAAAATGAGGATGACCAAGTCTAGAATGCCAAATATCAGCTGAAGCTTTCTTTCCAAGAAGAGCTTAAGTATGGATTGAACTTGAAGATTCGAGGCAGTAGAGTCCATCTTTAATTGTGCCTTTGTGGAGGATCCTGTGTGTTTTCTTGTCCTTCACAAGACAATATGAGGCATGAAACTCAACATATACGTCATGATCTAAGGTAATTTTTGAATTGAAAGTAAATTTGTGGTTATTTCAGGAACATGAAGAACATCTTTTAAAAATAAATTATTATTATGTGTGACAATTTGAGAAGAACCAATTGACAGAATGTTCAAACCTGAACCATTACCGACTTGGATTGTTGTATCATATTCGAATCTGAAGTGACATGATGTGTAGCTCCGCTATCAGGATACCATGAGTTATTTTGACTTTAGTATTTTGAAGTGTATGCTTTTGGTTGTTTTGAAGACAAAGCTGATCCTTGATTTTGATTTCTTGAATCATTCCTATTGTGAAACTCATTGTATTCTCTTGCTTGGTGTTTGAATTGGAAGCAAATTTGACAACGTGGTTGAAATCTGTTGTTTCTGCCTTTGCCTCTTCCACGGTTTGAACTGTAATTTCTGTTGTAATACCCATCTCTGACTTGTTGAATTGAATGTGGTACACTTCTTGTGTGAGTATAGTTTGCAGAGGGAGGAAAAAATTCTCCTGCATTTTCTTGCTGATATGCTAAGTATGCATCATGTGCCTTCAGATTCATAATGATGTCATCAAGTTTCAAATTGTTGATATTGGCATTGATACTAACCACAAACTGGGAGTATTCTGTGCCCAGTCCTCTTAAAAAAGTAAAAATCATTGTAGGCTCGCTAATCACTTGATTGGCAATTTCAAGAGATTCAAAAATGATCTAAAATATGTTATGCATTCATCAGTAGTCATTGTACTTGTCTTCATAGTATGAAATTTTCTGTGTAATTCCATGATTCTTGATTGACTACGGTTTGAGAAAGTATGCTTGAGTTTCTCTCATGCTTCTCTGGTTGTTTTTGTTTTGCTGATGCAAGGAATAATTGATTCTGATAATGTGGAATGTAGAAAGCCAAGGACTTGCTGATCAAGTTTCCACCATGCTTTGAACATAAGATTTTCTATGATTTTTCCATCTGAATCTGAAACAGAAATTGGCGGAGATGATCCTTCAATATACTCGACTAAATCATACCCATTTAAAATCGGCAAAATGGAGCTTCTCCATGCTTGATAGTTGGCGTTTGTCAACTTGATGGACATGGTGGTGCCAGAGGGAACAAAGGCCGGAACTTGTCCAGCTATCATCAGAGCTCTAGCTTCAGATGTATTCATGATGAAAGAAGTTGCAGGATAAAACCACGGTTGAAGAAGAATGAGCGATCCAGACGGCGCCCAAGATGACGAAGATGATGGCAGAACGCAGCGACCAATGCGAGGATGTCAAGGCTGGAGGAGAGCAAGATTATGGGGCGTTGTTGTTTTTCTGCACCATCAATGTTTGGCGTAGAGAGGTAAAGGGCCTAAATCATTGAGAGGATCCCTTGAAATCTTCTGTTGTCGCTCCAGAAGTCGACAATGGCGTTGCTTTTCCGTAGTGCCAAATTCCGATGATAGAAACTGCAGATTCTACAGCCGGATTTCTTCTGACTATCATCAGATTTTGTAGCAATAAATCTCCTTGAACACACCCTCAGATAGGTGGTTCTGATACCATGAAAGGTTCACTCACAGAAGAGGAAGAAGAGGAAGAAGAATGGGGATAGAGAAGGAGAGAAGATGACAAGAGTGGCAATGCCAATGTAGATCGTGATTCTTCTCTATTAAATAAATTGATAATAAAGGACAGGTGAGTTAGTATTTATAGGGTAGATCATAACAGGAAGTTTAAAGTGTTTAGGCAGTTATAGATCTAGATCTATAACTGCCAATCTAGTGATAGCAGTTAGAACTACCGTTCTAATGTTCTGGATTTCTCTTCATCACTCTCTCTCTCTCTGATTCAGAGAGTGTGATTTTAGTTAAGTGACTGGTTTAACACTATTCATGTTTCTTACCCAAAGGAAACTCGCAAGGTCGAGGTACCACTCTATGGCACCGATGGTTCATTTATATCGTGCAAGATCTTCAGGAACAACCCCGCCATTAGAGAAGTCTACGGGCAGATATTGTCGCCTCATATGATCAGCCTTCTGATGGGGGATTTTGATTTAACTTCCAATGTGAGCTCGTCAGCGGCCCTGGTGGGAGTGAGCTACCCTCGACTAATAGCGCAGCCAACAGTCAGCTGGGGCGCAGGCCATGAACCAGGCCAGAGCCACACATTAAATGGTGACAATGTGTCTCCTTCTCAAGTCCCCCAATCCAGAGATTGGCAAGACAGAGCTCCCTTCTGTCCACTGCCCCTCGCCCACCATTGAGACCACTAGCGTCCCTAAGACGGTCTGCTCGACACAGCAGTCGCCCCTTGGGGAACTGCCTGGGTTATCCTTGGCCCATATAGATGGCCCGCAAAACATCCCGGCACCGGTAATGACCGGTGCGCAAATCTCTCACTCTCTTAGCGTTGATGCTTCCCATTTCATTATTCTGAAATCCCAATAAGAAGTTGAACTGAAATCCCAAGCACATCGCTAACATCAAATTCACATCGGTATATGTGTTTTGTGCTTGATTGTTTTGCTTGTGCATATTTATATCACACACATTATGCATCATACATGGAACTAAATATGGTGAATTAGTAATTAAATCCAAAGAGATAATCCAGATCGTTGACAATCCCATAGGGGAAAGTCCCAATAAGAATTTGAACTGCAATCCCAAAAAGGAGACAAGAGGAAACCCTATCCAAGAGGATATGCTTCATGTTAAGATTTTACCATTGTTCATTTCAGGTTTATAAATTTAGGAGCGATGTTTTATATTCGCAAGAATGATGCAACCATGTACCTCCATTTCAGGTTTATCAATTTAGGAAACCTTTGAAAGAGAACTTATCTACTTTAACTCTCTATGTGTGCAAGAAGTAGGAGTACCATCTCTAAGCCTGTATGATCTGACAACAGGGTTAGTGTGGTCAATCTACTTCCACCCTGTGTATTTTATAGTCTAGTCCAGATTCTGAAAGTACAGAAGGATCCAAAGTTTTTCAACGCAATCAAATGCATATCGAATGTCCTCATTTAACAAAAGTTATAGTGTTTTTCCTCCACTTTGTGCCACCGCCCAGCTCCACAGTTGGAAGCACCAAATTGTTTCCATTTCCGAGGTACTCAATATTCACTTACCATAGTGTTCATTAACTAAAACCTGTGGACTGGTCATTATGGATTGAATTGCAGGCCAATCATCCTATCCAATGGGCATGCACTCTCTCAGATACGACAGTACAGAAATGAATCTGAATCCCTAACTCCTCTGCATCCCCTAGTGTGTGCCTACCACTAACCCTAACAAACTAGCACAGCCAGAGGATAACACATAATGACTAGATTCAATACCACTAATCTTAAAGCATATTTGTATAATTAACTAGATTTGATTAGTTTTTCATTTATTTAAAATATGTTTTCTTATTTGGTGTCCTTTCTTTACATTTGGTTGTTATGAACACTATAAAAATCGAGTAAAGATAAAATTATATTAATTACTTAGTATGAATTGGAATATGTGAATTAGGAATCAGGGTTCTCTGACTCCTAAGCTCTCTAAAGAAGCTCTTCGCCAAATTCTCTAGCTCCTGGGTTTTCCCATCAAATATGGATTTTAAGGTTTGGACTACTTAATTAAAACCTTATAATATTAACTTGAATTTGATAAATAAATTAAAAAATAGTTTAATTATTAAGAGTACCATTTTTTTCTTTAAATTTAATTTTCATAAAATATAAAAAATAGGAAATAATATAAATATGCTTTAAGATTTATAGAAACTATATATTTAAAATAGCATCTCCAATCTAATACACACTGTTGATAAACC